>NC_133326.1:483954391-484286891 GCF_042186555.1 Aquarana catesbeiana | reverse complement strand
ACTCACAAGAATATGACCATATCCTTTATTCACATAGCGCTGTGTCCAGATGAGGGGTAGCCCAAGTTGCTTCAAATAAGGAGAGACACATTGGGGTCTAAATAGCAGGTCTGGAGCCCATAAAAAAGAGTGCAAAATGAAAAAATAAGATGAAAAAATAAATGAATGAAAAAATGGAAGGGATAGAGTGGGAGCGGGAGCAAACCTAAAACTTACACTGATTTAATATATGAACATGTGTTCTCCCTATTTGAAGCAACTTGGGCTACCTCCCATTTGGACACAGCACTATTTAAATAAAGGATATGGTCATATTCTTTTGAGTACTTGGCCATTACATGTTTATTTTATGCATGTCTATGTATGTTTATCCCTTTCATGCCTAAGCCTATTTCTGACATTTGTTCCTTACAAGATAAAATCTGTATTTTTTGCTAGAAAAAAAAAAAATTACTTAGAACTCCAAAACATTATATATATATTTTTAGCAGAGAATCTGATGATCATTACAATATTTTATGTCACACTGTAGGTAAAAACAGTAAAGTAAGCCCAATATTTTTATGTAATTTTTATGTACACCAAGTAAATAGATACCTAACATGTCATGCTTTGAAACTGCCCACACTCGTGGAATGGCGACAAACTACAGTACCTAAAAATCTCCATAGGTGACTCTTTAAAAAAAATTAAGGGTTACCAGGTTAGCGTTAAAGAGGAGCTGGTGCTAGAATTATTGCTCTTGCTCTGACGATCACAGTGGTACCTCACATGTGTGATTTGAACACTGTTTACATATGCGAGCGTGATTTATGCGTGCGTTTTCTTTGCTGCGCAAGCTCGCGGGGACGGGGGTGCTTAAAATTTTTTTTTTCATATTTTCTTTTTTTACATTGTCTCTTTTAAAAAAAAATAATATTTGATCACTTTTGTGGCTGTCACAAGGAATGTAATAATCCCTTCTGACAGTAAAAGGTGGTGACAGGTACTCTTTATGGAGAGATCGGGGATCTAAAAGACCCCAAATTCCTCCTTTGCACTTAAAAGTATTCAGATCGCCAAAAATGGCGATTCTGAATACTGTTATTTTTTTTAAATCGCCGCCATTGGCAGCTGAGTAAACCGGAAGTGACGTTGTGACGTTGTGACGTCGCTTCGGTGTTAACACTTAGGAGACGGGAACAAAGCCATTTCCGGCTTCTTTCTAGTCTCACTCTAGCTGGTGTACTGTAAGTGCCAGATCGCGGATTGGGTCTCCCGGTGGGATGGGAGGCCCGGGAAGAGTGACGGAAGGCGGCGGGAGGGGGGGGGGGACATCCCCTCTTGCTCCTTTGGGATAACAGCCGAGCGGCTTTTAGTTGTTATTGGTTGTTATCCCTGAAGAGCCAACCGCCCGCTCTAAAAAACGGTATAACCTCTTAAAGCCAAGGCCGCATATGTGTGTATGGTCGGCACTAAGGGGATTTATGCATATTTGCAAAATAACTGTGATTCAACCCTTGATATAATAGGCTCTGCAGAGGAAGCCAAAAAAACATGTTGAGACCTCCATCTAACCACTTGCAGTTCGGCCTAACATATTTATTGTATATTGTAATATTCCATACATATGTTTGAGTTTGTAGTAATTATGGCCTTGCAGGATGAGTACTTTTTCAGGGAGTTTCACAAATTTAACCTGGATAACATTGAATAGGTTATTATTGTTTATACTGTACAATATGAAAGCAGAGCTCCACCCAAAAGTGTAAGCTCCACTTGTTTGCACCCTCCCCCCCTCCACTGCCACATCTGGCACTTTTTGAGGGGAAGCAGATACCTGTCAAAACCAGGTACCTGCTCCCACTTCCGGGTAAGATTGCTGCAAAACGATTGTGGCAATCTACATACTTTTCATCCCCTCTTCCCTCCCCCTCTACTTTCTTCTGGGAGACACACAGGTTTTAGAAGACAGCAGGACCATTCAGAAAGCACAGCACAAATCACGAATGTAGGAAAGTCAAAGTCGCAAGGCTTCACTTCCTGTTTCATTTAGTAAGGATGCTGACATATGCACCCGAAGCCGATGGACGAATTGGCTAGGGGTGCTGACATCATGGGATACCTGAACAGATAAGTGTCCCTATATAAAAATATTTTTTGTTAATACAGAGTGGAACTCCGCTTTAAGGGAATAATGTTGTGAACAACATTTGGTTTGGATTTTAATCAGTCGAGTATTCATTTTCTGGAGTAATGTGTGGAACCTTAAAGTCCCTTTTCTTTAATAATTTTTGCTTTTTCTTGTTCAATTTTTTTTTATTGAAGGGAATACAAAGTATACATAACAGCAATAGCGCTGGAGCGCTGGTAACAACAAAAAATATACAAGTTCACAAATAACCTCACAGCTATAAGGATGAGAATAAACAAAACAGTGCTGTGTTGCATTGGAACAAATGATTTTAGGTGTGAGTATAGAGAACATGGAGGTTCAGGTCCTCCGAAAACACATGGTACATATGTCCAGGCTACTGGAACTATAACGCTATAGGGTGATCCAGTGTCTTGAGGCACCAGTAGACAGAGGGGAATACCCATAGTACTTATAAAAAAAATATATAATAATAAAAAGGATAAGCAGGGCGTAAGAAGGGAGAAAAGAATCATTTTTGCTTTTTATGTACAATGGACTTTATATCCATCTTTCTGCTTGCTGCTCTTACTATTTATGTTGCACTATTGTTTACACTGATATTACGTTTTTACACTAGTGCAGATTTATTTTATTATAGCCAGTACATATTGTTACCATGCATAAAATAAGCTTTAAAAACAAAAATTTACTGGTCTTTATAGCTGCAGGTACCATGGAGCAGTTCAGCCTCAAATTTTACAGCAAACACATTGAAGGTGCTTAAGTCATTCTGTCAGCAGCTCAAATCACTCTGTTCTCCCCTCCCAGAAGGCCTGCTCTGTATTAACATTAGAGATTTGCATACTGTAATGCCCCGTACACACGGTCGGACTTTGTTCGGACATTCCGACAACAAAATCCTAGGATTTTTTCCGACGGATGTTGGCTCAAACTTGTCTTGCATACACACGGTCACACAAAGTTGTCGGAAAATCCGATCGTTCTGAACGCGGTGACGTAAAACATGTACGTCGGGACTATAAACGGGGCAGTGGCTAATAGCTTTCATCTCTTTATTTATTCTGAGCATGCCTGGCACTTTGTCCGTCGGATTTGTGTACACACGATCGGCATTTCCGACAACGGATTTTGCTGTCGGAAAATTTTATCTCCTGCTCTCCAACTTTGTGTGTTGGAAAATCCGATGGAAAATGTCCGATGGAGCCCACACACGGTCGGAATTTCCGACAACACTCTCCGATCGGACATTTTCCATCGGAAAATCCGACCGTGTGTACGGAGCATAAGACTGCCCATTCAACTCTGAGAGATTAGTAGGCTGGAGGGAGCAGGGGAAGCTGAGCTGCTGCAGTGAACTTTGAGGGTAAATTGCTCCATAGTGGACTTAATCCACTGCTTGAACATAATTGATTCTCCTGGCTCAGTTTGTTAACTGGTTTTAAGTAGTTAAGACCCACACCCCAGACAGTAAATCAAGCAAAATTTACTGTGTTACCATACACTAGGAACTGGTTCGGCCCAAGCATAAGTTCAGTCCGAACTTTGGTTGTTCAAACGTTCGGCGAACAATGAACATTATGTGGTATTCGTGGCAAATTCGAAAGCTGAGGAACCCCAGGGGACATGTATCAATGCAAAAAAAGTTTTAAAAACTGACGTTTTTTCGGGAGCAGTGATTTTAATAATGCTTAAAGTGAAACAATAAAAATAAGATATTCCTTTAAATATCATGCCTGGGGGTGTCTATAGTATGCCTGTAAAGTGGCGCAGTTTTCCCGTGTTTAGAACTGTACCACAGCAAAATTACATTTCTAAAGGAAAAGAAGTCATTTAAAACTGATCGCGGCTGTAATGAATTGTCGGGTCTCGGCAATATAGATAAAACTCATTGAAAAAAACAGCATGGGTTCTCCCCCCAGTCCATTACCAGGCCCTTTGGGTCTGGTATGAATATTAAGGGGGACCCCGAACCAAAATTTTTTAAATAATTGCTTGGGGGTCCCTCCAAAATCCATACGAGGCCCTACAGGACTGGTATGAATATTAAGGAGAACCCTGCGCCAAATTTAATAAAAAATTGCGCAGGGGCTCCCCCAAAATCCATACCAGATCCTTATCTGAGTACGCAACCTGGAAGGCCGCAGGAAAAGAGGGGGAGTGAGCGCCCCCCCTCCTGAACTGTACCAGGCCACATGCCCTCAACATGGGGAGGGTGTTTTGGAGTAGCCCCCCAAAGCACATTGTCCCCATGTTGATGGGGACAAAGGCCTCATCCCCACAACCCTTGCCCGGTGGTTGTGGGGGTCTGCGGGCGGGGGGCTTATCGGAATCTCGAAGCCCCCTTTAACAAGGGGACCCCCAGATCCTGGCCTCCTCCCTATGTAAATTGGTAATGGGTACATTGTACCTCTACCATTGCACAAAAAAGTGTCAAAAATAGTAAAAAAGACAGGAGACACTTATTAAAAAATAAAAAAATAAAAATGTCCCTCGATGTAGATCCATCTCACACCGCCCGACAAGCCGAAAATTAAAAAAAAAAAGCCGCAACAGCTCCACCTCCATGGGAGGCTCCCGCTGAGTGACGCTTCTTCTCAGTGACAGTGTTATATAGCTGAGGGCGGAGCCATCCGGTGATGTAAACGGGTGACCCCGTCCCCCTCTGACGCCACGTGACGTCAGAGGAAGGCGGGTTGCCCATTTACTGGCCTTTACAGAAGTACAATGTATCCGTTATCAATTCACATAGGGGAGGAGGCCGGGATCTGGGGGTCCCCTTGTTAAAGGAGGCTTCCAGATTCCGATAAGCCCCCCCGCCCACAGACCCCCACAACCACCAGGCAAGAGTTATGGGGATGAGGCCCTTGTCCCCATCAACATGGGGACAAGATGCTTTGGGGGGCTACTGCAAAGCACCCTCCCCATGTTGAGGGCATGTGGCCTGGTACAGTTCAGGAGGGGGGGCTCTCTCTTGTCCCCCCTCTTTTCCTACGGCCTTCCAGGTTGCGTGCTCGGATAAGCGTCTGGTATGGATTTTGGGGGGACCCCTACGCCATTATTTTTTATTTGGCGCAGGGTTCCCCTTAAGACCTGAAGGGCATGGTATGGATTTTGGGGGGACCCCCACGCAATTTATTTTTTATTTTTGGTTCAGGGTTCCCCTTAATATTCATACCAGACCCAAATTGCATGGTAATGGACTGGGGGGAACCCATGTCTTTTTTTTTCAATGAGTTTTATCTATATTGCTGAGACTTGACAATTCATTACAGCTGCAAGTTTTAAATGACTTTTTTTCCTTTAGAAAGGTCATTTTGCTGTGTTACTGTTCTAAACATGGGAAAACTGCGCCACTTTACAGGTATACTATAGACACCCCCCAGGCACGATATTTAAAGGAATATTTAATTTTTATTGTTTCACTTTAAGCATTATTGAAATCACTGCTCCCTAAAAAACTGCTGGGGCAGGACCCGGATCCCCAAACACTTTTTATGACAATAACTTGCATAAGCCTTTAAAATGAACACTTTTGATTTTTCATGTTCGTGTTCCATAGACTTTTACGGTGTTCGTTTTTTGCCATTTCGCAAGTTCTGGTGCGAACCGAGCCGAGCCGAGCCGAGCCGAACCGAACCGAACCGGGGGGGGGGGTGTTCGGCTCATCCTTATCATATACGCATTGATCAGTTAACTGACAAATTACATACAGTAGCGGTCTTTAAAACCTGCATATCTGCAGTATTATTATTAATATTATTATCTGATCTCTGCAAATTTTAGTCTATCTTCTATTCCATTCCATTTTGATATTTAATAACAATTTAATTTTCTGCCTCATATTTTGCTAATGACATTTTCTGTATAAATCCATGTTCTTGTCTATGTCTATTCTAGTCAATGTTAAATGTTTAGTAACATTTTTTTATTTCCCAGTAGTGCACTTAATACCCATAGGGACTGCTAGGTTTCCACATAGACCATATACATTCTTTACGGAAGCGGCATGCTAAGTAATAAACCAAGTCATGAAAAAAATTACTAGTTTGGTATTCATCGGTGTAAACAGCTGTTGTGCATATATTAAAACAGGAAACGGATCACACACATCAGACTACATGTTGGCGGTGTTATATATAATCCAACAGCAAGCATTGTATTTCCATAATTTTAGTCATTATCCAAACAAGGGGAATCTGAGTAATAGGCAGTTATTAAAAGAAACATGTGCTAAAAGAAATATAGAAACTGCTGTGCTGTCTTTTCCTTCCAAAGTTGCCTTGCTGCCATGTTGTTCTAATGGCTTCAATACTTGAAGTCACTGATTTGGAACAAGTATGCATATAAAGAACTGTGGCTTCACTCTGACCTTATTTGCGGCATGCTTGTTCCAGGGTAATAGTTCAGAATGCACTGAACTTAAACCTTAGTCATTTTAAAATGTATAAAGCTAAATGTCCTCCTCTCTAATGCCCCATACACACGATCATAAATTTCGTCAGAAAAAACTTGGATGGTTTTTCAGACGGAATTCCGCTCAAGCTTGCCTTGCATACACACGGTCACACAAAAGTTCTCTGAACTTTCAACCGCCAAGAACTCAGTGACATACAACACTACGATGAGCCGAGAAAATGAAGTTCAATGCTTCCGAGCATGCGTCAAATTTTTTCCGAGCATGCGTGATTTTTTGCGCGTCTGAATTGCATACAGACTAATGCATTTTCGCATAGGAACTTTTTCCGACTGAAAAATAGAGAATCTGCTCTCAATCTTTTGCTGGCTGGAATTCTGCCAGCAAAAGTCCGATGGAGCATACACACGGTCGGAATTTCTGACCAAAAGCTCACATCCAACTTTTGCTGGCGGAATTTCTGATCGTGTGTACGGGGCATAAGAGCATATATCTAGGATCCTTGCTGTTTTCATTTTTTGTCAGAACAGCCCCTTCTGTGCCCTTCTCTGATTCTGTTTTACTTTAATACAAGGAACTGACTTTTCCTAACTTAACGGCTAAGCTTCCAAACTCTGTCACATCTGCACTATGTAACTTAACATGCCCTTGAATGATGTCTTGTGTAGAAGCATTCATCTATATTGCTGTGCTCTGCTCTGCTTTTTTTTTCTAGTGCTTTCCATAATATTGTTTTTCGTTACAACACCATTACTATCCTGTATTCTTTTAACCTCAAGGAGGTTGGTTTGTGTTGGTGTCCCTTGTTAATTTTACATTGTATTTTGGAAATGTACCTGCCTACTCACAAACAAACTGTCTTTTTTGAAGTAAAACACATAGGCAAGTATTTGTGAATCCAAAATAGCCATTTATTATGGGTCATAATAAAATAAAGAGGAAGGCAACACTGGAAATTGTGAAATTGGCGAAGCCTTTGTACCCCAGGGCACACATCAACTATTTTACAGCCAAAATTGGTAGCATGAGGAGTCCATATAATAGTGAACACAATCCGGTCCTGGACTACAAGAGATCAGGAACAGCAGGAGATAACATATATGTCCCCAGGCTGTGGTCATACAACAGCCTGCGTATTTTGTCAGACCAGACTGAACCCAGGCCATTACTTTCTTGTCTTACTTCCACTCTTCCTTCCCCGCTTGCTTCCATGCTGTGGCTGTGGTGTTGGAGGTGTGGCAGGAGGTAGAGGAGGAGGAGGAGGAGGATGGCCCAACTCAGGTGTGTTTTGGTTGTGATTTGGCCCCTCAACCCCTTATTTAGGGTCATATACATAATTTCCTTACACAAGAGGCATTGGCCCTCCTCCATTTCCTGCATTTTGCTGGCAGTCATGCAGGCAAAGGCCTCTTGAAGAGTGGGGGTTGTTCTGAGGGTTGCCTTGGCCTCCTGAATCAGCCCAAGAGCTGCCTCCTGCACATTACTCCCCTTCCTGGGCCTTTTGGTTGGAAGGCGGAGGGGAGGGACCTGGGATTCTGTCAGGCTACTACTGGTCCCGGCCACCTCCTGGCTGCCACTTACCACTGCCACCTCCTGGCTGCCACATTCCACAGCCTCCTCCTGGCTGCCACATTTCACACCCTCCTCCTGGCTGAGGCTTTCTTGTGTATGAAAAAAGAACATAGTTTTAGTTTTTTTGTTCATCAATCACACACAATTTTCAGCTCATGACTGTTGCAAATTGAATGTTAACAAATAGAAAAGACTATCATACTGATCCCGGCATTTTTCATTCTTGTCCCAAACATTTTTGGCCACTACTGTCTATTGATATGTAAAACACTTTATTAAATCAGCAATTAGTGATCAATAATAACATCTAGTTAACATCATTAACTTTACGACCAGAAATATGTTGAACAATGCTATACCTGACTCAAGCCGGGCTCCTCCACTCCTTCTTTCTGGCTGGAAGGCCCAAGTTGGACGTCGGAAGCCTCAGCTGGGGTGGAAGTAAGCGTGGAAGGAAGAGTGGAAGGAAAGGTTGAGAGGGATTGCCTAACTTCAGTCTGGTCTGTCAGAAAACGCAGTATGTCAAAGTACCACAGCCTGAGGACATAAATGGCATCTGCTGCTGCTCCTGATCTCATGGATTCCTGGACCTTATTATGCTCCCTATTATAAGTGCTCCTCAGGCCACCAATTTTGGCTTTTAAATAGGTGATGTTTGCTGTGGGGACCACCGGCTTCACCAACTCCAGCATTTTCTCCAGCTCTGCCTGTCTCTTTTGTTTATGATTATAATGCAGATGTTTCACCTGCCACAGACAGGGCAGCTCCCTGTACTTGTCTATGAATATGGGGAGGAAGTTGTGGCCATCCATTTTCTCTGCAAGACACACTACAAGGCAAACCCTGTCAGGCTAAACTCTCCTAATCTTGTCCCAATATAGGCCTCAGTCTATAAGCAGTTTAGACCACTGATGCCCCAAGTTCAAATAGTACCTTCGTTCTAACGATCGGCGCTTCCGATACTCCGCTCACAGATTGTACATACGACGCATGCGTGTTATGCTTTACATACACTGCGCATGCGTGAAACTCTGCCCACCCCTGACCTTCTTTCTAGTCTATTCCCTGCCCCTTCTCTTTCTGCGCAGTGGGTAGAGCACATGGCAGAGAAAGAGCAAGTGAATGCAGACAGCAGCAGCAACGACGAAAGCACAGAGCCACGAACGTCCCGATCCCGGAGGAGATTTAAGGCCTCAAATATGTCCTTTGTAGAGATGGTGGAGATGGTGGACATCTTGAAGAGGGCCGACTATGATGGGAAGCATGGACCTTACCCAAACCCAAATGTGAGAAAGGCCAAGATCATGACTAAAGTTGTGAAGAGTCTGTGCTGGAATTTTGGGGTACGGCGATCTCCAAGGATCAACTGAGGAAACACTGGTCAGACCTGAAATTGAGGGAGCACGATCAGTACAGAAGGATCAAGAGAGTTCTTCAAAAAAGTAAGTTGTTGTCGTGTGTTCATATTATTATTATTTACTTGCATGCTGCTCCATGTCCTTTTCTTTACTGTTGTACAGTTTAAAATGACAATTTTCAGGTTCGTGGGCACAGTAATCGTTCGTAGTAAACATTTTTCGTTCTCCCACTAATACAATGTTTTTGGCAGATGCAGGTTAACTACATTTGTTCAGGCCTATTTTGATTAAAATACGTTTAGTACATTGTTGTCTAGATGGGTTTGTAACTAGAATGAAATGTAAACTTGATTCAGTGTAAGGAGAGGACACTCAGCAGCTGTTTACACATCTGGACGCAGGAGCACTAGTGTGGGACACCAGAACAAGCTTTTTAAGGTGTCCCACACAGGTGCTACAGTGGATACTAGGGGTGTCTCCATGTGTGAAAATTGTACAAAAAGGTAAGTATTCCAGCTTTAGAAAGGGAAAATATAATGTCTTCAGCTTGGAACTCTGCCCAAAAAGACAATTGTATGACACTTCCAAGCAATGGAAGGAATCAGGAAGGATGTACTGGAAATGGAGCGAGTACAAAGAAGGGCAACAAAGCTAATAAAGGGTCTGGAGGATCTTAGTTATGAGGAAAGGTTGCGAGCACTGAACTTATTCTCTCTGGAGAAGAGACGCTTGAGAGGGGATATGATTTCAATTTATAAATACTGTACTGGTGACCCCACAATAGGGATAAAACTTTTTCGCAGAAGAGAGTTTAATATGACTCGTGGCCACTCATTACAATTAGAAGAAAAGAGGTTTAACCTTAAACTACGTAGAGGGTTCTTTACTGTAAGAGCGGCAAGGATGTGGAATTCCCTTCCACAGGCGGTGGTCTCAGCGGGGAGCATTGATAGCTTCAAGAAACTATTAGATAATCACCTGAATGACTGCAACATACAGGGATATACAATGTAATACTGACACATATTCACACACATAGGTTGGACTTGATGGACTTTTTTCAACCTCACGTACTATGTAACTATGTAACTATGTAATGTTTCATATTCCTATTTCTGGACACAAATATCTGTGTGCTAAGTATACCTTTTTTTTATTCACATGGGGAGAAAAAACTCAGGATATCTGAGGACATCAGGGCCCCACAACCTCCTAAAGAAGGGGAAATACCACCAACAAAACCAGAGGATGTGGAGGAAGGAGAGGTTTTGGAAGTTGGCGAAATTGTGACCACAACAGGTGAGTGTCTGAGACCACAGCTTCAGGTAAATAGATGTATGCCTGCATATTTGTAATAAATTGTGTTTTTTTTTTATTTAAGGTGATGTGGATGTTGTGGAAGAAGAAACTCATTTTACAATTGCAAGTGCACAGATCCTCATCGGGGAGATCATGGTCATGGTGATCATGTTCTGCAATCAGAAGAACAAGGAAGACATCAATGATGTTGAAAAAAGACTCAAAAACATCACTGATGTTTTAGGCCGAATCTAAAAAACACCTAAAGTCTTCATTTTTTTCATAAATTTCACCAATTTTTTAAGTATCTTGAAAGCCAAATTTTGAAGATGCACACAGTGTGTCAACATGTGCTATCTGCCATCACGGGATAGCAATGTACACGTTTGGTGGGTGCAACGCCTTCCTCGCAACTAAAGTAGCTGAGAGGAAGGGGTCGCACCCCCAAAACATGTCCATTGATCCCCCATGATGTGAGCTAGCACATGTTGACAATAGGCATGGGATCAGGAGGGAAATCCCCATTTTGACTCTCAATTTGTGTGCATCTTCAAAATTTGGCTTTCACAGGGGTGACATCACCCCATCTGATGAAGGCAAGATCAACACAGTTTGGACATACTAATGTCTGATCTTGCCTTCATTTTTTCAAAGTTGCACTTTGTAAGTTCCTGAGTTTGGTATTGTTTTATGGTTTTAAACATGCCTATTTAACACAAAAAAGGCTATTTGTCTATACCAAACATGTTATTCCTAAAATATGTTGGTTTGTTCAAACACCCTTTTCTAACGCACATGTGAATGTGCACAGAGTAAACATTTTAAGACTCAACAATGTGTGGCTTCTTCTTTCAATGCTCAATAGCAGTTTTTGGAGTAAGTTGTTGTTTACAGTGGCAATGGGGGTTATTTCCTAAAGGCAAATTCACTTTGCACTCCAAGTGCACTTTTGCAGTGCACTTGGAGTGCAAAGTGGATTTTCCTTTAGTAAATAACTCCCACGGTGCTTTATAATTTGCCACAATCTTGCCATTTTTGTGACCCCCCCAAAATTAATTCATGGTGCTGAAAATGATGAATGTTTTTATCATTAATGCATTACATACATCAACAACAAAAACAAGGTGTGTGTGTGTAGCAGACTCACAACATAATATATCACAGAAGAAGAGATTGTCACCTCATGTATCAAATAAATTACGTTTGCACTATTGAAGAAAATGGCCATTGGAGAACCTAGGAGACAGCTAAAAGAAACACAAGCAGTAAATCAAATAAAATATGAGTTCATTTTATATCAAAAATATTTATTTGAGAAAAGTTTCACACATTGTCTGACATATGAATGGCCCCCCTACCCGCAAAGTACTCGAGATACTTCTGTCTAACTTCGCGGGCGCTTTGGGGGAGCAAGCCAGGACGGCCAGGTTCAAGTGTGGTCAAGGTAGTTGGACCCAACTAAGGTCACATAGTTTATAGCATTTTTCCGTAGGAAATTGTGGAGAATGCAACAGGCAAGGACAATATGATTCAGTTTATATTCAGTTTATATTATATGGACTGCTGTCAGAAATAGATGGAACCGGCTGGCCATTATTCCAAAGGCATTTTCAACCATTCTTCTGCGCAAAAGCTTCATCCGTGACGAAGACAAATGGGAGTCCCGCCACATTGTCTTCCGGAGGTGGCAAGCCCAAGCTGCCATTCTGGAGCTGTCTGTAAAACTCCATCTGGGTGATGACTCCCCCATCCGACATCCGGCCATTTTTCCCCACGTCCACATACAGAAACTCGTAAGTCACCGACACCCCTGCCAACAACACTATACTATTAAACCCCTTATAATTATAATAATATGACCCCGAGTTGGGGGGTGGTATGATGTGGACGTGTTTCCCATCTATTACCCCTCCGCAGTTGAGAAAGTCGCACAGTTTGCCATTCCTGTGGCGTTGAAGGAAACTATGGAGTCAAACAAGAAAATAAAATTAGTAATTTTGCACATAAACATTGCAAGCAGATTAAACACAAACATTCTTGGCTAACATCAGTATAACATTTATTTAAAGGAGTATTTAAAGACAAATATATAAAGTACACTTATTAGATTACTCACCCTCTCTGATGGCCCATTGTAAAAATTATAGGGGGGGATGTTTTGGACAGGTAACCCTCTCCACTTCCATGAGAGCTGAATGCATAAATAATGTGTTTAACTTTGGCCAGCCCCTC
Source organism: Aquarana catesbeiana (assembly GCF_042186555.1). Lineage (NCBI taxonomy): Eukaryota > Metazoa > Chordata > Amphibia > Anura > Ranidae > Aquarana > Aquarana catesbeiana. The sequence continues at coordinate 484,273,879 of NC_133326.1, read as the reverse complement.
CTTACTTACACTATTGGCAGCCCACTGGACAGGTAAGAAGTGTCATAATAAAAAAATATGAATGCACACTGTACAAATTGAAGCACATTTTTTTCATGATGCAATTACCTATCAAGATAATAAGAGAACAAAACTTTAAACAGTACCATTTGAAAGTATTCAGGCAGGCCCTTGGACTACATGCTTTGGTGAATTCATCCATAAATATGACCACAAAAGAGGTAGGTATAGTGTGTATGGGTTGGGCAAAGTTAGCAGATAGAGGATTGGTATCGGTTGACTTAGCGGTTGGGGGGAGGGAGGGTTCCAAATGAGTTTGGGACAACCAAAAAAAGCCTCAGGCACTCTGCGTGAATTTAAGGACACAAATAACATTTGTACACATTTTAGGAGGTGTTTAGGGTAAAGCACTACAATGGAGCTGACAAAATACATTGTTAAGTGACTAGGCTAGGTGTGTATGGGATAGCATGCTGGGGAGGTTATTGAAGGCAAATATGCATGAAGGACAAAAAAGGAACTTAAAAAAAATCCAGCATGCATGAGAACAAAGGACAATCATGGTAATTAGGGAATGATGAAAGAAATACAATACATTAGCAAAAATTAAATACATATATTGTGATGTTAAAGGAGAAATCTTACCTTAATATAGTCCTTCTGCAGGACCTGAATGATGGCAGAACAGGTCTCTGGAATAATGATCCCCAGAGCCTGGGGGGAGATGCCTGTCGAGAACTTGATGTCCTGCAGACTTCTCCCTGTCGCCAAGTACTGCAACGTGGTGACCAGCCTCTGCTCGGGAGTGATGGCTTGCCACATGCAGGTGTCCTTGGTAACATAAGGGGACAGCAAAGCCAACAGATGGTGAAAAAGGGGGTCCGTCATCCGGAGATAATTCCTGAAATCATCAGGATTATTCTCCTGGATCTCCCGCAACAAAGGCATGTTCGAGAATTGGTCTCGCTGGAGCAACCAATTCTTGGTCCATGAACTCCTCCCCACCCTGCTCACGGACTGGGCTTGGGTCAAAGTAATAAGAACCCCAACACCAAGCCCCTGCACAGCACGAACGCTATGACGAGTAAGTAACCGCAACATGGCTTCAAAATGGTCGGTTAGTCAGAACAAACTAACAGAACGCACTGAAAAACAGAAAGGCCTGAGAAGAGTGAGCTGAAAATTTAGAAATAAGCGGACAAGAACGCACTGCAAAATCAAATACGTACTATAAAATACGCACTGAAAAACAAATACGAACTGACTACATGCACTGAAACCAGATACGAAATCAAAGCACAGACTGAAGAGCAGTAACGATCTGAAAAGCACGAGGCTGAAAAGTGTGAATCACCTCTCACCAAACTTCTACTAACACGAGATTAGCAGAAGGAGCCCAAAGGGTGGCCGTGTGTATGCAAGACAAGTTTGAGCCAACATCCGTCCATGGATTTTGTTGTCGGAATGTCCAATCGTGTGTACATGGCATAACTGTTTCCCATAACAGTTAGATTCAGGGCATGCCATGAATTACAACTGTTACAATTACTAGTGTGCTTATCAGTGTACTCATCCAAATTGTCAAGCCATCAAATGGCTGGCATCATAGCTGATCACCATGGCAATTGCAGATCAAACAGAGGCTAAGTTGGCAGGTTGGCTGTAAAGAATAGGAGTGTTTAATCCCACTTTAAGTTAGGTGACCAGGGTAAATGTCATATATGCTTAGCAACATTTCTTCTTTTGGACTAGCTTCATGGATTTCTGTACTCAAGCATTTTTCTGCTTTAATTTTGATTGAGTAGACTTTAAAACCTCTTGAGCTTTACAGGTCGAGTGATGGTTTTTCTTCTTCAAATAAGTACTTTGTCTTCAAAGAACTCCAAGGGATTGCTTTTTCCAACAAGCCAAGTAGTGTGAAGGTGGGCTATCAAGCCCTTATGCTTTCAGGAATGAAACAGCCTTGGTATCAGTCTTTAGCTCTTATAACCATTATTTACTGTGGAATATGTTCCTGTTAACTGTAGTTTAGACTGATCATTTTCACGCTAAGTAAAATAACTAAAATAACTTTTACATTTTGATTAAAATGGGGAAAATATAAATATTTATTATTGCCCTCTATTCCTGGGGACATTTCCATTCATTCATTCATTTTCTGTTGTGACACAAGGACAGGAGTTGAGTAGAATTTCACCAAAGGGGACACAGTCAACAAAAAAAAAAATCACTTTTATTAGTAAAGTGGATATAGTGCTATCTGAGGACATTTCTTTACTTGCTGTTGTGAATCAAAATAAAAACTGGATCAAGGGTCTAACCTCTACCAAAACTATCCAAAGCAAAAAATATGTAGCTCCAAAACTGGATGGAAAAAAGAGGTATTCTGTTTTGCACACATCACAAGTGTATTTTTTATTTGACCCTTTTTTTTTCTTTGTCTATAATTGTGTTCCTTTAAATCTTGTGAAAAACTTGGAGTCAATGTATTATTAATCCACTCACACTCTGAAACATTTTAACTTAATTTCTAGGGACAGTGAAATAAATAGGCACCTGAAAATATATAAATGCATTTAAATCCCAGCGTGCATTTTTAAGAAAATGTTTCGTTCTTTACCTGTAATAATGAGAAAAGGCAGCTCTTGCTGCAATACTTACCTTATCTCCAGTACTGTTCCCCACAGATGCACTGATATGTGATCTACCATCTGTCCTCTTCCAAGTTAAATGACACTCAACATCATTTAACTTACTTGCTGTAAACGCATGCAACGAAGACCCACACATGGTCATGTGTCATAAAGGTAACCTGAATCTACAGGAGAAGGAAGTAGAACAACACCCAGGAAAACAATTGATATTAAAAATCAAGAGCCCCTTTCCTTTTACCAGCAGCTTACCGCCTAAAGTTATTGTAGATTTATGGGGGAGTTCTGTATACAACTTTGTTGTTGTACATACACACCATAGGATCTCAATGTGATATTTTTTCCATGGCATTGTGGCACCTAGCTAAACTTGATTAACCACTTGACCTCCGGAAGATTTACCCCCTTCATGACCAGGCCATTTTTTGCAATATGGCACTGCGCTACTTTAACTGACAATTGCACGCTGCATGCAACGATGTACCAAAATAAAATTTATATAAGTTTGTACCCACAAATAGAGCTTTTATTTTGGTGGTATTTAATCACTTCTGCATTTTTATTATTTTAGACTATAAACAACAAAGGACAATTTTGAAAGAAAAAAAAAAATATTTTTTACTTTCTGCTATAAAACATATCCAATTAAAAAAAAATGAAAAAAATCTAATTTCTTCATAAATTTAGGCCAATATGTACTGTATTCTGATACATATTTTTGGTTAAAAAATCCCAATAAGCGTATATTGACTGGTTTGCACAAAGGTTATAGCATCTCCAAACTATGGGATATTTTTATTACTAGTAATGGCGGTGATCAGCAACTTATAGTGGGACTGTGATATTGCAGCAGACATTCTGGCACTAATTGACACTTTTTGATAACCAGCGACACTAATACAAAGATCAGTGATAAAAGTATGCACTGTCACTGTACTAATGACACTGGCTGGGAAGGGGATAACATCAGGGGCGATCAAAGGGTTAACTGTGTGCCTAACCAGTGTTTATGTGAACTGTGTGAGGTGCTTTTACTAGGGGAAGAGATGGACACAGACTCCCTCCCTTCCCCTCTGTCAGAACTGAGATCTGAATAAAAAATGTCCAGCCCTAAATGTACATGTTCAAATTCACATACAATTAGTCTTATTGTGGTGACGGCAGCTTATTCCTAGCATTGGTAGTGCAGTGATGTTTTCACAGAACTGAGATCTGTCTTGTTTATATAGGCAGATCACAGTTCTGTGTCTCTGCCTGAAGATATTTTCTAAAGGCAGTCTAGCCTTTCTAGCTTTGTTATTTTACTTTTGTATGATAATTTCACCTTTCTCTGTTATATGCCTACTTTAAGCATGTAGGCAATAGAGATGCATTAAAGCTGCTACGTTGCTTATGTATATTTCTATTGTTTTGGGCCTGCAGCTATTTGTCCCTGTTGTATTAGAATTTTGTCTGGTTTCTGATTAACTGGAAATTCGCTTAGTGGGTGGCTCTGTCACCCCTCCTGCCAGACATCCTTCAATTGAAAAATCAAAGGAGTTGGGCAGATGTATTGTATTAGATACCATGAGTAGAGAAGTTTCAATAAAGTTGTTTATGAAATAATAAAAAAATGTATACCATTTAAAAAGCCTATAGTCCTTTTGGGCTAGTCACAGCTCAGTACAGGAGGCTTACTTGAAGAACACAGCCACTTGTGCTCACATGTTGTTTTCTCACTTCTTTCTCACGACAGTGAAGTTTGTTGCATATCATTACAGACCTGTCAGGAGATGTCCGTTCTGGTCAGCCAGGCCAACATTTATACATTTATTACTGTGATCTGAAGGTGATCCTTTATTGTAGCTGTAAAAACAGAAGTGAGATTAGAATACATCTCCAACATATTTTTTTTTAATGGGGGAAAAAGCGAATTGGCGATCATCAATTGATCAAGCGACGGGAGGTTGGGGGGAAGTGGCGATCGATCAATCGAGTGAGCGCTGGGGGTAAAGGGTGGTTGGCTGGCTAGGGGGTGGTTGGCTGGCTGGGGGGTGAGGGTGGTTGGCTAGGTCGGGGCCAAGAGCCACCCACACAAGAACATTGAGCACCAGCCGCCACTGATACTCACACTTATTGCATCTACGGTAAATAAATTTAACGTATATACATGTAATGATGTTTTTATGAAAACAGAGGTGCATTTTATACCTTCTTGGAGTTCACCTTTAACACTGGTTTTTAGCAGGCCAAAACTGAATGATTTTCATTGCGGACTAAGAAAAAAAAAAAAAAAGATTCCTCCAACCATGCTACAGTATACAATGCAGTTTGACAAATCTCCTTGCTGGGCTACTGTATCCTGACAGCTGCCTCCGGCGTATTCCAGATTACCTGAACAGTGGCTGCATCTGATTGGACAATTTTCTACCCAACTCCTTTGATTTTTCAATTGAAGGATGTCTGGCAGGAGGGGTGACAGAGCCACCCACTAAGCGAATTTCCATTCAAAGACAAATTCAAGACAAAGGGTACATTTTTAATGGTACTACTAAGGCATAGTTAACATTTCTAGATTCCAAAAATATAACTCCTCTAAATTCAGGTCAACCTTTAAAGTCTCCACAGACATTAAAAGGGTCACCAGATGCTGCCGAAGTTCTCAAGAACGGGTGTCAATTGTCAAAGTTATATGAGAACCCTTTATTAATGACATCGTACAGTAAAAACAAAAAATCCATAGAATCTGCCTGAAGCCTTGCGTTTCTCAATTTCCTGACGTACATGTCATGCACTGTATGTTTCATTCTTTGGCAAAAACTTCTTTATAAAACCATGAAACTTTCTATACTTATGTCAATAACAATATTATTTAAAAAGAATTTAGTCAAGATTTTGGCAAACAGTGAAAACATCTTTCCCTGGAGACAATCTTCCTATGTCCCGTGTTATCATTTAGAGCCTAAAGCTGACAGCCTGAAAGTCATCTGCAGGTACTGAGGCTTACAGGATTTAAAAATTGTTGGGTTTTCATTCTTCATTAATTCTTGCTGTAGTCTATGTTCTTCTTGCTATTGTCTGTCTGAGGTCTATTTTTAAAACTTCTTTCCCAGGTGTTAGTGATCCATCCCTACTGCCTACCTCATTACACGTCCTGCAAGGAACGGTCTTGCACTCAAAATCAATTGGGCTTTGGCATTGCCCCTCACTGTGTCACTTGCCACCGATTTTAAAGCTTAAGAATCCCCACTACGATGCAAATCACATGCAGTCCACTGTTACATAAATGTCATTTCCATATATATTGGAGTTTAAAAATCACTTATCCTTGCCTATGTGTGCATAGCCCTTTGTAGTAGTGGGAGGCTATTTCCTTTTTTTTTGTAAAAAAAAAAAAATGTAAAACATGGTACAAAGCAATTTTCTTATTCTTTATATGGGGATTGTATTTATTCTGAAAGTCTCAATGAGGTATAGATTGATCTCGACTAAATTTACAGTTTTATGTTAAGTCTCATTTTCTCTACCTGCCTTATTCCATTTGTCTATATACTATGTGTGTGTGTGTGTATGTATATATATATATATATATATATATATATATATATAATTGGTCCAATGATCAGACCAGGAGAAACTGTAACTTGCAATTTATTAAAGAAGCATAAAGTTAGAATCAATAATGCAAAACAGGGTCAGCATTCTAACACCACAAATAATACAAAACAAATTATGGAAGATACCCAAACATAGACTCTTCACAGCAATGTCTATGTGACTCAATCAGGGTAGCATGTGGCGTCATATCATAGTTTTTATAAGACTCTATAACAACAGAGTGTCTAGCTGAGAATCATTGCATCAGTGAAAGAACTCAGTACGCATAGCTACTTTTAATTATCCTTATTAACAATGTCCCTCCTGATGCAGTCCATGGTAGCCCTGGTAACATAGGTGAACAATTGGAGGGATCCAAGGCCAAATGACAAAGGGCCACCATGCTGGAACTGAATTATTTGGTAGCAACAGGAGAGAAGCTCCCCACATTAGCAGGGACTTCCAAAGAAGCTGCATGCTATTTTGCTCCTGCCCACATGCCTGTTCTGATAAACCTGGCTGCATATCAACTACCTCTGCCTCATCATACGTGGCCTCTTTAAGCTGCTGTTATGGTAGCCAAACAGTAAATGCTTCACAAAAGAATATGTCCCAGATTCTGGTAATTTGCTGGGTATTCTTTTTTTTTTTAAGTGAGGGAACTGAGGTTGTGTGGGAAATGAGGTATTTGTAGGTCCTTCGAAAAAATGCACTGGTCACATCTCCAATATTTACAATATTTTGACTTCCAAGTCGGAAAAATTGTTTTATATGGATAAGTGGGAACAAGACTTGGGGGGAGACATTTGAAGTAGATAAGTGGTTCAAGATGAAACAGTGTACTTTGAAATCGTACATAAATACCTTATTGATCAAAGCAAATTACATTGTTTTAATGTGGTGGTACATGGTACCAGTAAGATTGGTGGCATACATCCCAGGGGCTACCTCCTCTTGCTCCAGAGGTTGTGGCATGGAGAGAACAGTACTACATGCTTGGTGGTCGTGTCCAAGTGTTAAACGATTTTGGATCCGAATCTACAACTTAATTTACTCACTCACTCAGGTTAACTTACCAAAATCACCACAGCAAGCGTTGCTGGGACATCCTGTTGATGGGACATGCAAGTAAACGTTTATTTTTACGGCAGCTAGGATTGCTACAGCTAGGTCCTGGAGGTCTTCCATGATCCCCATCAACTAGGGTAAAACTAAGCTGTCGTGGATCATGGTCAATGAACACCTCTAGGCAACCTTACTTGACAAATGGACCATATTTGACAAAATCTGGGAACCTTGGAACTATTTATCTGCACCCTTGTAAAGCATTGGTCATTAGTAAGGATGAGCCAACCACTCCTCAGTTCGGTTCACACCAGAACATCCGAACAGGCAAAAAATTTGGGCGAACAAACGAACACTGTTAAAGTCTATGGGACATGAACATAAAAAATGAAAAATGTTCATTTTAAAGGCTTATATGCAAGTCATTGTCATAAAAAGTGTTTGGGAACCCGAGTCCTGCCCCAGGGGACATGTATCAATGCAAAAAAAAGTTTTAAAAACTAACGTTTTTAGGGGAGCAGTGATTTTAATAATGTTCAAAGTGAAACAATAAAAATGAAATATTCCTTTAAATATCATGCCTGGGGGGTGTCTATAGTATGCCTGTAAAGTGGCACAATTTTCCCGTGTTTAGAACAGTACCACAGCAAAATTACATTTCTAAAGGAAAAAAGTCATTTAAAACTGATCGCGGCTGTAATGAATAGTCGAGTCTCGGCAATATAGATAAAACTCATTGAAAAAAACGGCATGGGTTCCCCCCCCCCAGTCCATTACCAGGCCCTTTGGGTCTTGTATGGAAATTAAGGGGAACCCTGCACCAATTTTTTTTTAAAATGGCGTAGGGGTCCCCCCAAAATCCATACCAGACGCTTATCTGAGCACGCAACCTGGCAGGCCACAGGAAAAGAGGGGGGACAAGACAGCTCCCCCCTCCTGAACCGTACCAGGCCACATGCCCTCAACATGGGAAGGGTGCTTTGGAGTAGCCCCCTAAAGCACCTTGTCCCCATGTTGATGGGGACAAGGGCCTCATCCCCACAACCCTTGCCCGGTGGTTGTGGGCGTATGTGGGCAGGGGGCTTATTGGAATCTGGAAGCCCCCTTTAACAAGGGGACCACCAGATCCCGGCCTCCCCCCCATGTGAATTGGTAAGGGGAACATTGTACCCCTACCATTTCACAAAAAAAGTGTCAAAAATAGTAAAAAAAACAGGAGACACTTTGGGACAAGTCCTTTATTAAAAGATAAAAAATAAAAATGTCCCGCGATGTCCATTCATCTTCTATCACGTCGCCCGATGAACTGAAAAAGAAAAAAAACCCTCCATGGGAGGCTCCTGCCGAGTGACGCTTCTTAGGTGACAGCTCTTATATAGCTGAGGGCGGGGCCACCAGGTGACATAAACGGGTGACCTCACCCCCCCGATGCCCCGTGATGTCAGATGAAGGCGGGGTCATCCGTCCTTAGTCCTTAATAAAATCCGTCCTTAATAAAGGACTTGTCCCCAAGTGTCTCCTGTCTTTTTTTACTATTTTTGACACCTTTTTTGTGAAATGGTAGGGGTACAATGTTCCCCTTACCAATTCACATGGGGGGGAGGCTGGGATCTGAAGGGTCTGGTATGGATTTTGGGGAGGACCCTTAAGCCATTTTTTTTTAATTTGGCGCAGGGTTCCCCTTCATTTCCATACCAGAGCTGAAGGGCCTGGTGTGGATTTTGGGGGGACCCCCACTGAATTTTTTTTTTTATTTTTGGTTCAGGGTTTCCCTTAATATTCATACCAGACCCAAAGGGCCTGGTAATGGACTGGTGGGGGGGGGACCCATGCCATTTTTTTTAATCAGTTTTATCTCTATTGCCGAGACCCGACAATTCATTACAACCGCAATCAGTTTTAAATGACTTTTTTCCTTTAGAAATGTCATTTTGCTCTGCTACTGTTCTAAACACAGGAAAAATGTGCCACTTTACGGGCATACTATAGACACCCCCCAGGCACGATATTTAAAGGAATATTTCATTATTATTGTTTCACTTTAAGCATTGTTAAAATCACTGCTCCCGAAAAAACTGCAGTTTTTAAAACTTTTTTTTGCATTGATACATGTCCCCTGGGGCAGGACCCGGGTCCCCAAACACTTTTTATGGCAATAACTTGCATATAAGCCTTTAAAATTAGCACTTTTGATTTTTCATGTTAGTGTCCCATAGACTTTAACGGTGTTCTGCGGCTTTCGAATTTGCCACGCACACCGAATATTGTTCGGTGTTCACCGAATGTCTGAACAACCAAGTTTCGGCCCGAACTTATGCTCGGGCCGAACCGTTCGCCATTAGTCATTAGACAGGTATAAAGTAAGAGAATGCACTTTCTTTTCTACATTACTCTTCTTTCCTCCTTTTTCTTCTCTTTTTACCTTCTTCCGGTTATCTCTTTTCCTTCACTTTCCTTGAACTACCAGGGAGATAGAAAATCAGTGCTTCCATAAGGAATAGAAATGAGGACTTTGGCCTCATGACCAAGTTGGTATGGTCTTCCACTCCCCCCTCATATGGTTTTAGAAGGGGCAAAGAGGAAAGTGCATTTGTTCTTTTGTTTTATGATGGTTATTTTATACCATATTTTGATGTGGCTCGTCGAGAGATGAGCAGTATCAAGAGTGCAAGTTAGAAGATTCCTGTATCCTCTTCCTGCAATACCCATTGTACCACGATACATAAAATGATTATGGAATTTTGCTATATTCCTTATGTTCACATGTCTTGAAAACTTCAATAAAAATATTGGATACGAGATGACTGAGGGAACTAAGATTGTCTGAGTTGGCTGATTAGGCTATGAGCCCCACTGAAGTAGGACTGATAGCTTTTGGTCTTTATATAAATTCCCAGCCTGTTCAGGGATTTTGCTCCAAGCTGGAACCAATTTCTGTGTATGCCGGAGCTTTGGAGTACCTGTGTTGTGAAATATAGCCCCTGTTTGATGAAACACAGCATGTGTGACAAGGACTTCAGTTGAATCTGGTTAGATGCCTGGCAGGCTCTAAGTCTGTTAGACAGGGAAAATAGAAAAGAAAATTCCCAGCTCAACTTACTAGCCCAGCCTGCAACAAACCAAATTGTCCTGTCTAACAGTTCACGTTAAAAACAGGAGTTTAGTTTGCACTCATTTGCAAATACATGTGTAAGCTGCAAAGGCTGCGACAAGGTACCCCAGTATTATCTGCAGTCCTAACTCTATAAATGTTGAAAGCCTCTGTCAGGTCCCACACTTACCAGACAGGTGGGTCCGCTTGGGCAGAGGGTAGGCTCCCTTACGTATCCGATTCGGGGCCCCTGGTAGAGTAGACAGGAGGCCCGCGAATGCGGAGTGGTATGAGGGCCTGAAGTGAGAGTCCTGGAATGCGGTGGTCTGGCAAGCAACCGGTAGATCTTCGGGCTGGATAAGGCAGGTGCTGAGCAGGAGCTGATCAGGCAGGTCACACACAGGCAGAGGTCGGTAACGGGCTGGCGGCAACGGTACAAGGGATAAGGCAGGAGACGAGGTCAAACAAGCCGGGGTCAGGTTCAGGCAGCAGTCAAGGGGAGTCCAAAAGGCAAGCCGGGTCACAACGGGTAAACACTACGAAGGTTCAGGAACACAAGGATGATCACGGAACAAGGTAAAGCTGTTTGATCAGGCAGCACCGGGACAATGCAGAGGCAGGCTATAAATAGACCGATTGGCGGCAAAACGCCGCGCACGTGCGCGCGCCGATTCGCCAAAGCGCGGCGCGCCCCCGCACGCGCCCGAGCGCGCCCCCGACACCGGCGTGCCCGCCCACACTACCGGGCAGGTCAAAAGCAACGCCCGCAAGCGGACGCGCGCTAACGCGGACGCGCGCTAACGCGGACGCGCGAACGCCCGGACGCCACCCCGAACGCCACGGCCGGCCGGCCCAGACACACCGGCGCCCCCAGGGACACGCGCCCCAGCACGAACAGGGACACGAGCGCCAACGCGTCCCAGCGCGCCCCGGCGCCCAATCAGGTAACCTTTCTGACAGTGCCCCCTCCTCAAGGGCAGCCTCCGGATGCCCAGCTGGGCCATCTTCGAGGAATGAGAGGTTTTGAAGGATTTCAAAAGTTCTTCAGCATGTAAATTGTTTTCCGGCTCCCACGAATTTTCTTCGGGTCCATAGCCCTTCCATTTTACCAGATATTGTACTTGGTTGTGCCTTCTTCTGCAATCTAGAATTGCCTCCACTTCAAACTCCTCTTCGCCATCAACCATAATAGGTTTGGGTGGGCCAATACTGCGACCAGGAAAGAAATTGGGGATGACCGGTTTCAGGAGGGACACGTGGAACACTGGGTGTACCCTCAAAGAGTTGGGAAGCTCGAGTTCATATGCCACATTATTGATCTTCCTTTTGATCAAGAAAGGACCCAGGTATTTGGGGCCCAGTTTCTTGGATGGGCATGCTAACTTGAGATTAGCGGTGGACAGCCAGACAGAATTGCCAGGTTCAAGGACAAGTTCCCCCCGTCTCTTTCTGTCAAAGATCTTCTTGTAGTCCTCCTGAGCCTTGGTCATGGTTTCCTGCAGCAATTTATTGTTGTTGGAGAAAAAATCCAAGGTTTCGGATACTGCAGGAACAGGGCATTCAGGAAGTGCTCCAGGCAAGAAGGATGGGTGGAAACCATAATTGGCATAAAACGGAGACTGGTTAGTTGCTGAATGTATTGAGTTATTATATGAGAATTCTGCGATGGGCAGCAAGGAAGCCCAGTCATCCTGGGAGAATGCAGAGAAACAGCGGATGTATTGCTCCACGGTCTGGTTTGTCCTCTCGGTTTGTCCGTTAGACTGAGGGTGGTAAGCCGAAGAAAAGGACAACTCGATCTCAAGGGCGCCACAGAGGGCCCTCCAAAATCTGGAGGTAAACTGGACACCTCTGTCCGAGACTATACTGGTCGGGACTCCATGTAGCCTGACGATTTCTTTAATAAAGATGGAGGCGGTTTCCATGGCTGAAGGGGTGCCCTTCATGGGGAGAAAATGAGCCATTTTAGACAGCCTGTCTACTACGACAAAAATGGACGAAAAACCCTCTGATAGTGGGAGTTCCACGATAAAGTCCATGGAAATCATGGCCCAAGGTCTGTCTGGAACTGGTAATGGTTTCAACAGGCCCCATGCTCTAGTCCGGCTAGTCTTGTTCCTGGCACACGTGTTACAGGACTCCACATATTCTTTGCAATCCTTGGCAAGGTGAGGCCACCAAAAGGTGCGTTGAACAAGGTCAATTGTTTTCCGTATGCCGAAGTGACCCGCAAGCTTGTGATCATGGCACAGGCTTAGCACTCGTACCTTTAACTCCTCAGGAACCACAATTTTATTCTTGACCCAAAACAGCCCATCCTTGGTACAGGCTTCAGCAGGTGGAGGCATTCCCAAGGAAGCTCGTCTGATCTGTGAAATCAAGTCCTCCTGTAGAATTAGGAAATTTCCAGAAGGGAGAATGGTGTCTGGGGGCAGGGCTTTTTCCGATTCGAGAAACATTCGGGAAAGGGCGTCAGATTTGACATTCTTGGATCCGGGTCTGTAAGTGATGTGGAAAACAAATCGTGAAAAGAAAAGTGCCCATCTTGCCTGCCGGGGTTTTAGTCTCTTGGCTGTTCTTAAATATTCTAAGTTTTTATGGTCTGTGTAGACCAAAATGGGGTGTGCTGCACCCTCCAGGAGATAGCGCCATTCTTCCAGAGCTGCCTTAATGGCAAGAAGTTCTCGGTCACCTACATCATAATTTCTCTCGGATGGAGAGAGTTTACGAGAAAAGAATCCCACGGGGTACAGGAGTGCTTTGGCACCCTGTCTCTGTGACAGTACGGCTCCAACAGCAACCTCGGACGCATCCACTTCCAGGACGAACGGCAAGGCAGGGTCGGGGTGCTTAAGAATCGTGGCTGATGTAAACAACGTTTTGAGTCTTTCAAAGGCCTCTTGGGCCCTAGGGGGCCAGCGGAACCGGCACCCTTGTTTGATAAGTTCTGTAATTGGAGTAATGATAGAGGAAAATCCCTTAATGAACTTCCTATAGAAGTTGGCGAAGCCAATAAAACGCTGAACTCCTTTTTTATCAGTTGGTGCAGGCCAATCCAGGATAGCGGATACTTTCTGTGGATCCATTTTAATGCCATCAGGAGAAATGATCAGACCTAAGAACTGGATGGATTGACGCTCGAATTCACACTTTTCGAGTTTGGCGTAAAGGCCATGTTGTCTCAGCCGGGAGAGTACATTTCGTACGTGTTCACGGTGCTCCGTCAGGGAGGCAGAAAAAACCAGGATGTCATCCAGGTAGACAATGACATATAAGTCCAGTAAGTCATGAAAGACATCGTTGACAAAGTGTTGAAAGGTTGCCGGTGCATTGCACAGACCAAAAGGCATGACGAGATACTCGTAATGTCCGAATCGAGTGCGAAAGGCTGTCTTCCACTCGTCTCCTTCTCTTATGCGAATCAAATTATAGGCCCCACGGAGGTCTAGCTTAGTGAAAACGGTAGCAGATCCTAATCTCTGAAATAACTCAGGAACCAAAGGTAGCGGGTATCTGTTCTTGATAGTGATCTTGTTAAGCTCCCGGTAATCAATGCAGGGACGTAAGGAGTGATCCTTCTTTTCCACGAAAAAGATGCCTGCCCCAGCTGGAGACGTGGAAGGACGAATGAACCCTTTCTTCAGGTTCTCGTCTATATAGGTTTTCAAGGTGCCCAGCTCCTGCACAGTTAGAGGGAAGATCCTCCCAAAAGGGACTTCGGTACCCGGTAAAAGTTCTATTGGGCAGTCATAGGATCTATGTACCGGTAAGGTTTCTGCTCCCTTTTTACTAAATACGTCCAGGAAATCCCGGTATGATTCAGGAAGATCTGGGTAGAGCTTAGTTTCCGAGTCCAAACACAGGCATTGGGAAGAGGTTGGAGAGGTCCCCCGTAAGCAGTTTTGTTTACAATACTCAGAAGAGAACTGAATTTTGCCTGTAGCCCAGTTGATACTAGGGTTGTGAGCCTGTAACCAAGGTATTCCTAGGATTACTGGGAAAAGAGGAGAGGAGATGACATCTAGACGTAACAGTTCCTGATGTTCTGGGCCAATGGTGGCCAATAAGGGAACCGTTTCCTGGGTAACGGGTCCGGAGCGGAGGGTGGAACCGTCCGCTAGAAAGACTGCCAGTCCTTGAGTTTTGGTTTGAGTGGGGATATGGTGAGTTTCAACAAAAGTCCGATCAATGAATCCACTGCAAGCTCCCGAGTCAACGATGACCGGTACTGGGATGCTCCTTCCAGGTAACTGTAAGACAATGGAAAAGGTTAAATGGTTACCGGTACTAGGTAGGACAGGCGCACACAATGAGGAAGACGGCAGGCACTTACGTCTTTTATTGGGACATGCTTTAGCAAAGTGACCAGGCTCTCCACAATACAAGCACAGGTTGAGTGTGCGTCTTCGTGTCTTTTCTTCTGGGGTCAGAGAAGGACGGAGCAGTCCCAACTGCATGGGTTCCGAACCCTCCTGGGCTGGAGCAGACAAGACAGGCGGAGCTTGGTTCGGGGCACTAGGGGCTCTGGGCAGCATCCAGGTGAGGCGTGGGTGGTTCACAGATCTCTCAGAGCGTCTTTCCCTGAGACGGCGGTCAATTTGAATTGACAAATTGATTAGCTCCTCTAGCGTCTGAGGCACCCCTACTCGTGCTAATTCATCCTTAAGGGAGTCTGACAATCCCAGCCGATATTGGTGACGCAAGGCTGCGTCATTCCACTCCGTGTCTGCACTCCAACGCCTAAACTCCACAGCATAATCTTCGGCCGCTCTGCGACCTTGTTGAAGGGAGTGCAGGGCGGCTTCTGCAGTGGCTGTTAGCTGAGGATCCTCATATAGCTGGGACATGGCTAGGAAGAAGTCACTCAGGGAGTCAAGAGATCGGGCCTTTTGCTCCAGTAGGTGGTGAGCCCAAGTTTGTGGCTCGCCTGTCAGCAAGGATATGACGAACCCCACTTTAGTACTTTCCAGGGAGAACGTACGGGGTTGTAGGGCAAAGTAGAGTTCGCACGCGTTACGGAACGCCCGGAACTTACTGCGATCTCCTGAAAACTTTTCGGGTGGAGGCACTCTGGGTTCTGGTGGGAGCATCACTACAGAAGGTACTGAGGCAGGGTTGGATACTGCTCCAGGAGGAGAGGCTGTGAGGGCCTGGACCTGTCCTTCCAGTCTGGTGTAGCCTTCCTGTAGACTTTTAACAGCTTGTGTGAGGCCCGCTAGGTGCCTGCATAGTTCATCCATAGGGGAGGCCCCCTGCCCGGACTCAGTCATGGCTGCCTGATACTGTCAGGTCCCACACTTACCAGACAGGTGAGTCCGCTTGGGCAGAGGGTAGGCTCCCTTACGTATCCGATTCGGGGCCCCTGGTAGAGTAGACAGGAGGCCCGCGAATGCGGAGTGGTATGAGGGCCTGAAGTGAGAGTCCTGGAATGCGGTGGTCTGGCAAGCAACCGGTAGATCTTCGGGCTGGATAAGGCAGGTGCTGAGCAGGAGCTGATCAGGCAGGTCACACACAGGCAGAGGTCGGTAACGGGCTGGCGGCAACGGTACAAGGGATAAGGCAGGAGACGAGGTCAAACAAGCCGGGGTCAGGTTCAGGCAGCAGTCAAGGGGAGTCCAAAAGGCAAGCCGGGTCACAACGGGTAAACACTACGAGGGTTCAGGAACACAAGGATGATCACGGAACAAGGTAAAGCTGTTTGATCAGGCAGCACCGGGACAATGCAGAGGCAGGCTATAAATAGACCGATTGGCGCCAAAACGCCGCGCACGTGCGCGCGCCGATTCGCCAAAGCGCGGCGCGCCCCCGCACGCGCCCGGGCGCGCCCCCGACACCGGCGTGCCCGCCCACACTACCGGGCAGGTCAAAAGCAACGCCCGCAAGCGGACGCGCGCTAACGCGGACGCGCGCTAGCGCGAACGCGCGTACGCGCGAACGCCCGGACGCCACCCCGAACGCCACGGCCGGCCGGCCCAGACACACCGGCGCCCCCAGGGACACGCGCCCCAGCACGAACAGGGACACGAGCGCCAACGCGTCCCAGCGCGCCCCGGCGCCCAATCAGGTAACCTTTCTGACAGCCTCCATAATAGAAGCACATATATAGTAATGGATAGTTTGAGGACAGGCATGCTTGGAGGGAGCCAGCTCCTCCTTAAAGACACAGGGGTGCACTGGGCACCCAGCAACAGTTGCCATTTGTACTGTTAGCCAGGGACCCTGTATGCTAGTTAGTCACAAGTGGCAAGGTTTCTTGTTTTCTTTTTGATTTTTTGCTGTTCTTGTTCTGGTGCATAGTGTATAGTCTTTGTAAAAAAAAAAAAAATCTTGCCTTCCACTGAGAACCGTTGATTTCTCTGCCTGTTTAACATGTTGTTAATTTATCCACAGAGATACAAACACTCAGCTACCAAGCTAATTCCACTATATATATATATATATATATATATATATATATATATATATATATATACAGTATCTCACAAAAGTGAGTAAACCCCTCATATTTTTGTAAATATTTTATTATATCTTCTCATGTGACAACACTGAAGAAATGACACGTTGCTACAATGTAAAGTAGTGAGTGTACAGCTTGTATAACCGTGTAAATTTGCTGTCCCCTCAAAATAACTCAACACACAGCCATTAATGTATAAACAGCTGGCAACCCCTAAGTGAAAATATCCAAATTGGGCCCAAAGTGGAAATATTTTGTGTGGCCAGATGACTGGAGGGAGCCCAACCCTCCTTAAAGGTGCAGGAACACACTGAACACCCAGAACATTGCACAATGGCAACAAAGGTGTCAGTGCATTGCCTGGCCATATTGGTCAGGCAACGCACTGACACCTTTGCTGCCATTGTGCAATGTGCTGGGTGTTCAGTGTGTTCCTGCGCCTTTAAGGAGGGTTGGGCTCCCTCCAGACATCTGCCCTTTATCTATCCATTAGAATACATGTGCTCCCACTGTGGAGACTCTTCAAAGTTATAGTTAGGGTCTGCAGGATACAGGGTGCCTTGCCGTGGCCTGCAGCTTATGCATGTATTTGCAAATGTGTGCAACTAAACCCCTGTTTTTAATGCATACTGTTAGACAGGTTGATTCGGTTGGTCGCAGGCTGGTTGGTAAGTTCAGCTTGGAAATTCTTTGGTTTTATTTGACACGTGCACTCAACCTCTTTGGTCGACCATGGCGAGGCCTGTTCTGAGTGGAACCTGTCCTGTTAAACCGCTGTATGGTCTTGGCCACCATGCTGCTGCTAAGTTTCAGGGTCTTGGCAATCTTCTTATAGCCTAGGCCATCTTTATGTAGAGTAACAATTCTTTTTTTTAGATTCTTGGAGAGTTCTTTGCCATGAGGTGCCATGTTGAACTTCCATTAACCAGTATGAGAGAGTGAGAGCGATGACACCAAATATAACACACCTGCTCCCCATTCACATCTGAGACCTTGTAACGCTAACAAGTCACATGACACCGGGGAGGGAAAATGGCTAATTGTCCCCAATTTGGACATTTTTACTTAGGGGTGAACTCACTTTTGTTGCCAGCGGTTTGGACAATAATGGCTGTGTGTTGAAGTATTTTGAGAGGACAGCAAATTTACCATGTTATACAAGCTGTACACTCACTACTTTACATTGTAGCAAAGTGTAATTTCTTCAGTGTTGTCACATGAAAAGATATAATGCAATATTTTTTTTTAATATATATATATATATATATATATATATATATATATATATATATATATATATATATACTGTATATATATATATATATATATATATATATATATATATATATATATACATATATATATATATTGTATATGGCATCCATATTAAAAACTCCTACACATAAACAGGAAGGCCCCCATCAATGCCTTGTTTTATATGTTTTGATAGGAAACTGTAATAAATGCCCAACTCTGACATGTTCTCCATTGTTAACACATTGCCAGGTAGAGGGACAAGTCTTCCTGACAACCAAAGCTTAACATTGTTACCTATGAAATGAGAGACAAGTATCAGCTCTCAGGAGCTAAGTGGTTCTCAGAAAGTGTGGCCGTACAAAATGCCAACCCTCGGTGCAGAGGTGACGGGCAGCAATTAGTGTCATCTGCGATTGTTATTTTAGTCTACCTGTCCACTGGGATCTGCACTGCTCGTTACATGTCTGGCTATTAGATGTGGCAGATCTGAAAATTTCCACATGCCTGGCAGTAGTGAGGCAACGGTGGGGAAACAACCTTTAAATAAATTATAACTAAGCAGGAGCAGATGGTGAAGAGCATGTGATTTTTTCTAAATACGGCAAGGTGTTAAAGATATGTCACTAATGCCATTTTTGTAAGAATTGTGGTATTAGAAAGCTTAAGTTTCTGCTAGCATATGAAGAGTGTGCTTTCACCAGAAGACGATAAGAGCATGCTGCATTCATCTCATCCCTGTAAGAGTAAAAATGATAAGGTTTACTGGGCGATGCTTGTTACGTTGACGAATGGTGATGGAAATGAAGAGTGCTGTTTGTTTTCTGCATTTATCACCAAAACAAAATGTTGATTTTTTTTTTCTGTGTGATTTGTCCGTCTTTTTTTTTAATTCACTTTTCTTGACATGTTGTGTCACTTCAGCACTGGCAATAGCATTTAGGAACTGAAAACTATGTGAGCTTATTCTGTTGGTAATATAAGGTTGTTGTAGGTATTGTTTAGTTTAGGAATCTAAAATGATGAGGCTAGTCTTATTTTACATTTTTAGTTTAAATTTTTTTTATAATGATGTTTTATATCTTTCTCTCTCTTTCTGTTTGTATCTATTTACAAATTAGCATTAAGGGATCATTACTGGGCTTAAAAATAACACTTTTACAGGCTTTTGGAGTTTTTTTCTTTCAGCTTGTAAAAGCACCTCTATGTTCGCCTTTTTGTTCATGCACATATAGGTGTTTACAGTGTTTAGAAGAGGGGCATTTACAGGCAGAAAAAAAACATTCAGGTGAGCCAAGGAGCTGAAGAGCAGAAAAAACACTGAATGTTCTTAAACATGTGAAATGCTTCTTAATGCGTCTAAATGCTAAACGCGTTTAGGCACGTTGTTGTGTTAATGCATTCCAAAGGCCAGAACAAATTAATATTTGGTTTATTAAATTAATTTCTATATAAAATATAATTTTTTCAGAGCTACCTTGTTGCGGAAAGGCAGTCGCACAGCTGCAATAGCAATCATAAGAAAAGATGGTCCGCAACTCCTTGCTTACTCTTTAAAATCTTCAAAATGTATTCATTATCCATAGAAGAAACAGGAACAGACAGCAGATGTAAATGCGTTTCAGCCTTGTGTGCCTTGTTCACTAAAAATGTCACAAAACAGACAATGTACACAATGTACAAAAATGCCACAGTATATAGTGAATAAAACCCTCCTGGCAGCACATGTCATTAATTTGCCATTTAGTAGATAATCAAAGTTACTTGGAGAGGTGAAACACCATACAGGAACAGACATAAATTCAATCGAAAATACAAACATAATTGGTTGCATAATCAAAAAAGAACATTAAAATCCAAGAAAATAACAATACAAAAGCTATAGCTGAATAAACAGAGAAATTAAAAAAAAAATTAAAAATATAAGCAAGAATGCCCAGTAGGGGAAAGAAAATAGTACTAAAACGGAAGAGGCAGGCAGTGCAAAAAGGAATTAACATAAGTATAAATCTATGTCCCATCTGAGGTTTAACCCCTGAGGGACCCTGATTTTAAATCAAAATATCCACCATGCCTCTATATCTGAAAGCTGTCTGTTCCTATCACCACCCCTGGGCATAGAAGTCAATCTCTCAATGCCAGTAAACCTAAAGGAGGACATGTTACCAGAATGGCACTCTTTAAAGTGACGTGAGACATTTGACCACCTGCAGTACATTGAATGCACCACACGTGCTTTAAGAACAAGAATAGGAGAATATTATTGTGACTCTGTTAATCCAAATGCAAAGCACATTTCAAATGTCTCACGTCACTTTAAAGAGTGCCATTCTGGTGACATGTCCTCCGTTAGGTTTACTGGCATTGAGAGATTGATTCCCTTTTGCACTACTGGGCTCTTCCGTTTTAGTACTATTTTCTTTCCCGTACTGGGCATTCTTGCTTATATTTTTTCCATTTTTAAAATGTTTCTGTTTATTCAGCTTTTCTTGGATTTTAATGTCCTTTTTTGATGCAACCAATTATGTTTGCATTTTCGATTTAATTTATTTAATTTATGTCTGTCCATGTATGGTGTTTCACCTCTCCAAGTAACTTTGATTATCTACTAACTGGCAAATTAATGACATGTGCTGCTAGGAGGGGTTTATACACTATATATTGTGCCATTTTCGTACATGGCATTTGTAGTGAACAAGGCCTACAAGGCTGAAACGTGTTTACATCTGCTGTCTGTTCCTGTGTCCTTTATGGAGTATAAATACATTTTGCGGACCATCTTTTCTTACAATTTATATATATACAGTGAATATATATATATATATATATATATATATATATATATATATATGCAAACATAATGTAAACTTAAAAGAGAAGTATGTGGTTTCGTTATTTTGCAGAATTATACTTACCTAGGTAGATGCGACATCAGTCCGATGCTGCATCTGTCCCCTACTGGCTCTAACACTGAGACCTAAGCGATCAAATATCACCAATCACTTGGTTCTCAGGGCTCCCTGAGCAGAGAGCTGGTGGCGGTGAAGGGGGCGGGAGCAGGCGGCTCAGGCTCTCATGGGCTTGGTGAGAGGCTGAGCTGGGTGCTGGTCCAGGCATCTGGGCGGATCCTGACTTCATTGTCTCAATCTTGCCTGAGCCTGGACCGGCACTGTGATGTCAGCAGTCATTAGGCTTCAGCCTGGTGTCTTCTGAAAATGGGTCACAGGAGTGCAGAACGAACTACACTCCTGTGATCCACAGGAGAAGCACAGCCAAATGAGCTTTGGTTGTATTTCTCCTTTACGGGTCAATATAGGCATTTAAATTAATATTTGAAGGACTATTTTGGAGGTACAATGAAAAGTGGGACCTCTCCCCCACTTTTTAATGTATTTATTTTCTCCTACTTTCATTTGTCAGGATAATGGGTAATGCTGGTGTTGGGGGATACTGGGTGTGTATTAATGTTTGAGGTGATGTAAAAAGGAAATGTAAAGGAATCAATACAATGTTTGTATGTGTAACCAACCCCTGTCCTCAACAGGACTATGCCCGCCATAAATGCTTCCTTTGTCCAAGGTCCCTTAGCCCACCCACTCACTTGTTGAGACAGCAGTGTAGGGTGGAAAAACATCAGACTATTTATTCAAACACATGTAACAACAGATATGCACTCATGGGACAATCACTCCTCCCTTTGATTCAGGGCGAGTAAACCATCAGCAATAAGGGACGCACAGGTCAACAATAGACCACTTTATCAGCAGGGAGACTGTTGGAGGATTTCACCCCTCCCCTCTCCACCAGTAGCATGACACAGGTGGATTCAAACTTCTCATCAGTAGACTGTCTTTGGGAGGGGCTGCTGAAGAAATCCCCCCTCCCCTCTCACAGCTAATCCACATAGACATACATCCCTTAATAGGTTGCTCTTAAGACAGACACAAACAATAGAACAATAGGATACAGCCACACCTCAAACACATAACAACCCCCACCCCCAACTCAAACTATCTAGCCATGGTCTGTGAAATACTCTTACAAGAGTCTAGCAGTCTTAAAGGTAAAGGATATTGCTCACAAACATAAATGTCCCAAGTGAAAAGAGCCCCTTCACTTCTTCACCACAAACCACACACACGCAATCCAGGACAACAGTGTCAAAAGGAAATGCTAAGTCTGGTGTGGTTGTACGGTGAGTTGGGTTAGGCAGACCCAACTGGAGTTCTCGATCACCCTGTGCCCCTGAGAGACACAGGGTGACTTAGACATAGGAGGGGCCGGGAAAGCTGGACAAGGAGCTTCCAGTGCTCTCCAAGGTACACTGGGTTCCACAAGCCCCCCGCCCAAAGTGACTCCTGTTACACATCTCCCCTTTCGGCAGGGGACTAACACATGAGGAGACCCCAGACGGGTTGACTCCAAAGTTAGTCAGTAGTTCCCGTCCCTCAATGCGGGCATCCACAGTGTACCCCAAATAAATTGTCCCAAACATAGCATTACTCACCCAGCCAACCTCTGCCCCTCTCAGAGAACATACCTGCCTCTGGGGAGAAGTGAGGACTGGCCCTTCTCCCTGGAGTCCTTTCAGCCGCCAGATAGAAGACAGGGTGGCTGGGCTCACTTCATCATGCTGTTGGGGATCTGGGCCGGCTGCCCAGCATTCCTGGAGTATACAGGTGTATACTGCATCTTTTGTTAGTTGAGGGCAGAAGTCAGCAGCACTCTGCTCTGTTGACAGCTCTTCTGCTGGGTTGGTGGCATCATTCTGGGGTACCGTCTGCTGCTGGGAAGGGGAGCCGGCTGCTCTATCTCTCTTACCCTCACCTGGCTGCTGGGAAGACATGTCTCTGGTAATGTCTCCCAGGTGCGCGGATCTTTGCTGGGGAGGAAAGATTGCTTCCTCCACCCTGGTCAACTTTTGGGAAGGGAGGACAAACACCTCCTCTCCCTTCTCCCCCTGCATCTTAATCCGCAGCTGGGGAGTGACTGCCACCTTCTCATCCTGGGCCTCCGGAACTGCCGCAGGTGTGGGGCAGAGGTCTTGGACCCTCTGTCCAGTTGTCAACACTTCAGCTGGAGAAGTTTCTGCTAACTTCACAGATGCTGCTGGCAGAAAATCCCATGTCTCTGTTAGTATGGTGGGAGAAATGCCGACTGCCTCTTCTCTCAGGGAGGCTGAAGCTGCTGTTGGTGCTGGGCAGTACTCAGTGATGTTTGGCCCTGATGCTAGCTCTTCTGCTGGAGGCTCTGCAGGTTGTCCTTCCACAGCAGAGAAGTCTATTAAATCCCTAGTCTCTGGAACTGGTGTCTGGGGATAGACGTTTACCATCTCCTGTCCGTAAAACCCAGAAGATGTTATCAGTGCTGGGCAGCGGTTAGCAAAGTTCTGCTCTGTTGTTAGCACTTCAGTTTGAATTTCAGTATATGTTACCTCCTTCAAAGAAAAGTCAATTAAGTTCATACTTTCCATGATTTGTGGCTGGGGATTGAGGACTGCTTCCTCTGGCTGCTGGACAGACACATTCCTCCATCCAACCTCATCTTGTGCAGAAACAGGTTCATCCAGATGAGTTAAAACTTGCTGCATCCGCCATAAGAGCTCCGCTTCCATATCTGGAGGTGGAGGTGAGCAAAGCACAACTATTACTCTGCCCCATTGCCGACACTTCAGCCGTGATTTTAGGACTGTCGGCTGGCACTTCTGCAAAGTCCCATGCAAAGGGAGCCCCACCCTGCTGCTGAGCAGAGTCTAGCAGCTCTCTGTAGGTGATCTCCAGCTCCCATTCCTGAAGGGCCAGAAACTCCAAATCTTCCTGTGTCCAGAGCACTTCCGAGACATTCAGTCTTCGCTCTCTGTACTTCATTATTTCCTCCAAATGCCACTCCAGATCACTCCCAAAGTCAAGGTCCTTGGACAGCCTCCAGTACAACAGTCCAAGGCCACCGTAGTCAAAGCCTTCTGTTGGAGCTGTCATCCTCTGTCCATGGGCACACTTGGGTTACATATCACTGGAGGGGTCTGTAGCTCTCGTCCAAGCACATCCCTGCCCAGATCAGGCTGCTTAACTCAGCTGTCCACTCCTGGTTCAGTTGTTCCCCCAATAACAGCACTCGCACTTCATACTGCGACCAGTACCTTACATGGATGGAGGGGAGAATTTTTCCCTGGTGACGCTGCTCGTTAGCAAGCGCTTTCTTCCAGAGTTGTAGACGGACAGAATCATACCATCCCAGCAGGATCTGCACTGTTACTGGTCCCTGTGCTGTATCCACATCTCTTGCAACCCTCTTTTGGAATTCCTCTTCCATGGCTACTGGAATCTGTACCTCTCCTCTCCTGCTATCCAGACCTTGGATCCAGGTGGTGGTTTGGATGTGTTCATAGTGAGAAAGCATGATCCCACCGCTGTCAAACCAATTGTGATGGACCCCATCCTCAGCAGGACTATGCCCGCCATAAATGCTTCCTTTGTCCGGAACCATAACGATCCAAGGTCCCTTAGTCCACTCAGTCACTTGTCAAGACAGAAGTGTAGGGTGGAAAAACATCAGACTGTTTATTCAAACACATGTAACAACAGATATACACTCATGGGACAATCTTTGATTCAGAGTGGGGTAAACCATCCAATCAGCAATAAGGGACACACAGGTATTCAACATTTCAACAATAGACCACCTTATCAGCAGGGAGCCTGTTTGAGGACTCCCCCCTCCCCTCTCCACCAGTAGCATGACACAGGTTGATTCAAACTTCTCATCAGTAGACTGTATTTGGGAGGGACTGCTGGAGAAATCCCCCCTCACCTCTTACAGCTAATCCACATAGACATACATCCCATAAAAGGTTGCTCTTAAGACAGACACAAACAACAGAACAATAGGATACAGCCACACCTCAAACACATAACAACCCCCACTCCCACCTCAAACTATCTAGCCATGGTCTGTGAAATACTCTTACAAGAGTCTAGCAGTCTTAAAGGTTAAGAATATTGCTCAAAAACATTAATGTCCCAAGTGAATAGAGTCCCCTTACTTCTTCAGCACAAACCACACACACAGAATACAGGACAACAATGATAAAAGGAAATGCTGAGTCTGGTGTGGTTGTACGGTGAGTTGGGTTAGGCAGATCCAACTGGAGTTCTCAGTCACCCTGTGCCCCTAATAGACACAGGGTGACTTACACATAGGAGGTGTCGGGGAAGCTGAACAAGGAGCTTCCAGTGCTCTCCAAGGTACACTGGGTTCCACAAGCCCCCCTGCCCAAAGTGACTCCCATCACAGTATGACTATGCAATGGATTACAAAATAAATAAAAAGAGAAACACAAGGGAGAGTACACTGGCCTTGTACAGAATCTTCAATAAAACCTTATTAATAAAATAGTTAAAATACTCACAAGGGTACTTGAAAAACAACATGAAAAAGCACAACATCCATCTAGGTATGGATTCCCTCAAATCATTGGATACAAGTGATCAACCGTATGATCCATAAAGCCCCCGTCTGTCATTGTCTTAGTACATATTGCTAATGCGTTTATGGGCCCCTTCATTGGAGATTCTAGGAGCACTACCTTTTCTGAAGAGATTACACAGCTCTTTCATTTCATCAGAAACTCACTGTGAGTGGAAACACCTAGGAAGATGCACAGAGGTAAGTGACAGCAGGATGACTAATATAGAGTGTAGAGGGATTAAAACACCTGTCAGGTTTTTATTGCTGCTTGTTTCACCCTGTCTATATGCCCTGTTTTACCTTTATCACAGAGAGTGAAAGAAGAATTCAAATTTGGGTTGGCACCAGAACAGGAATAGTGGGGAAGTCTTACAAAGGGGGGGCACTTTGGAGGGATTTACTATCACTTCCTGTCTTGGAAGGAAAAGATGTAAAGGGAAATCCCTACATCTACATTCCCTATAAAAATTTGCACCTAACACCATTTTAAAGAAGTCTTATACTATAAACACTATAATCCATATGACAGCAGCTGTTCTTACTCTTGTTCTTTTTGAAAGGTAGCCATTGAAAATAAGAAAAACCGATGTATGTTATGCATCAGAAGGTATCAAACTCCATTGGCATAGTGTCAGGGTCAGTGTCAGTATTTGCGCATTTTCTTTGTCACATTTCACAATATCATTTTGTCTGTGCTATTGTCACTGAAAGTGTGAATGTCAAGGTCAGCTTGTCTTTGTCGGGTAATATGTCAGTGTCATTCTGCATTGAAGTTTTAACTTTCAAAAAGCTGCCACAGTGGACAGTCTATTGTAATGTTCTCAAAAGTAATTATCATTACACAGAATAAAACACCTGTTAATGTGAAACATAAGATTTTTAAATACATTAGGAATTCTCTTCATCATTGAAAATAACACATGACAACTAGACAAATTTTACGGTCATAAAACTTTAAAGAGAAGCTTCACTTAGGTTATTTGAGAATATGAAGGGCTGTAGTGCATGTGGTGTGCCAGGCAACAAAAGAAACCAGTCAACAATACAATACAAATGCTATCCAACACATATTGCAACAAATATGCTAAAGTCAGATTATCCCACTGAGTTTCCTTAAATCATAGTTTAGTATAGTTCCAACCAGTTAAGCAATTTTTGCTAAGTGGAAAAGTGATATTCTGATGTCCTAAATGACAGATGGGCTGTTGCACCTTGCTCTCATTCACCTTATAGCATCCATGGAAGACGTAGAGAACGCACAGCCAGACAAAGTGAGTGTATGCCCTAACAGAACACTAAAAGTGCATGTAGTTCAGGGAAAGTGTAGAGCATAGTTAAAGTGATATTAAAGCAATGGCGGCCTGTGCATTAAGGGCGCACAGGTGCCACCCCCTCTCTCCTGCCACCCCTCTATCACAAATAGATAGATTCATGCATTGCATGAATCTATCCATGGCCGCCGCTGTCACCACCTATTCAGGCGCCCAGCCTCTTTTCAGGCGCAGGGCGCCTGAATTACAGCGTAGGGGGGTGTTCTTGAAGCACCTGATTAGAGCCATAGGCTCTAATAGGCGTCAAAAAAGGTGACCTGCGAGCGCCATGCTATGCGCTCGCAGGTCACTCAGCTGTGTTAGAAAAGCAAATGACTATTCGCTATCCTAACACTAAACCACCTCTCTGCCAATCAGGTACTCTGGTCTGTTACCTGTCACCTGATTGGCTGAAACGACAGGTGCCGCTATTGGACGCCTATCAGGAGGAGAGGATGGGAGATGAGGATGGCAGAAGACGCATGGAGGACCCCGCTCATCGCCATCACCCGCTGCCCCACCAAGACAGGGTAAGTGCCGGGCAGATGGCGAGCGGGCGGGGGTCACACTGGGGACATTCAAGGGCACACTGGCAGCATTTAATGGGCACACTGGCAGCATTTGATGGGCAACCTGGCAGCATATGATGGGCACACTGGCAGCATTTGATGGGCACACTGGCAGCATTTGATTGGCACACTGGCAGCATTTAATGGCACAGTGGCAGCATTTGGCACAGTGACTGCGTTTGATGGGCACAGTGGCAGCATTTGATGGCACAGTGGCAGTGTTTGATGGCACAGTGGCAGCGTTTATTGGGCACAGTGGCAACGTTTGGCGCGGTGTCTGCAATTGATGGTACATTGGCAGTGTTTGATGGCACAGTGGCAGCGTTTGATGGCATAGTGGCAGCATTTGATGGCACAGTGGCAGCGTTTGATGGCACAATGGCTGCAATTGATGGCACCGTGGCAGAATTTGATGGCACAGTGGCAGCGTTTGATGGCATAGTGGCAGCATTTGATGGTACAATGGCTGCAATTGATGGCATCGTGGCAGCATTTAATGGCACAGTGGCAATGTTTGATGGCACAGTGGCTGCAATTGATGATTTTTTTTTCAAAATTTTTTGTGTCCCCCAAAAATTTTGAGCACCAGCCACCACTGTATTAAAGGCTTGGTTTTTTTTGGTTAAAATTAGTCTGTGCAGTGGTTTTGCACAGAGCAGCCCTGATCCTTCTTTTCTTGGGTCCCTTGCTTGTGCTCCTGGCCCCTCCCTTCTGCTGAGTGCACCCACAGCAAGCAGCTTGCTATGGGGCGGCATCCAGGCCAAGCCGCTGCTATGTGTGTCCATTCAGACACGGAACTATGGCTCGGCACCACCCCCTCTCTCCACATTGGCTCAGCGACTTTGATTGACAGCAGCATGAGCCAATGGCGCCTGCTGCTGTCTCAGCCAATGAGGAGGGAGAGACCCAGACAGCCGAGGCTGTTGTGCAACATTGCTGGATTGAGATGGGGCTCAGGTAAGTATTAGGGGGGCTGAGGGGACTGCTGCAGACAGGAGTTTTTTATCGTAATGCATAGACTGCATTACGATAAAAACCTTCTCCCTTTAGAACCACAGTAAGACCCTGTCATTTTTTTTCTGCCTTTGCCTCATCAGGGAAATTTCCCATAACTTCCTGCTCCAAAAATGCAACCGTCATCATACAGTCAGGTCCATAAATATTAGGACATTGACACAATTCTAATCTTTTTGGCTCTATACACCACCACAATGGATTTGAAATGAAAGATGTGCTTTAACTGCAGACTTTCAACTTTAATTTGAGGATATTTACATCCAAATCAGGCGAACGGTGTAGGAATTACAACAGTTTGTATATGTGCCTCCCACTTTTTAAGGGACAAAAAGTAATGGGACAATTGGCTGCTCAGCTGTTCCATGGCCAGGTATGTGTTATTCCCTCATTATCCCATTTACAAGGAGCAGATAAAAGGTCCAGAGTTCATTTCAAGTGTGCTATTTGCATTTGGAATCTGTTGCTGTCAACTCTCAATATGAGATCCAAAGAGCTGTCACTATCAGTGAAGCAAGCCATCATTAGGCAGAAAAAACAAAACAAACCCATCAGAGAGATAGCAAAAATATTAGGTGTGGCCAAATCAACTGTTTGGAACATTCTTAAAAAGAAAGAACGCACTGGTGAGCTCAGCAACACCAAAAGACCCCGGAAGACCACAGAAAACAACTGTGATGGATGACCGAAGAATCCTTTCCCTGGTGAAGAAAACACCCTTAACAACAGTTGGCCAGATCAAGAACACTCTCCATTAGGTAGGTGTATGTGTGTCAAAGTCAACAATCAAGAGAAGACTTCACCAGAGTGAAAACAGAGGATTCACCACAAGATGTAAACCATTGGTGAGCCTCAAAAACAGGAAGGCCAGATTAGAGTTTGTCAAACAACATCTAAAAAAGCCTTCACAGTTCTGGAACAACATCCTGTGAACAGATGAGACCAAGATCAACTTGTACCAGAGTGATGGGAAGAGAAGAGTATGGAGAAGGAAAGGAACTGCTCATGATCCAAAGCATACCACTTCATCAGTGAAGCATGGTGGTGGTAGTGTCATGGCGTGGGCATGTATGGCTGCCAATGGAACTGGTTCTCTTGTATTTATTGATGATGTGACTGCTGACAAAAGCAGAAGGATGAATTCTGAAGTGTTTCGGGCAATATTATCTGCTCATATTCAGCAAAATACTTCGGAACTCATTGGACGGCACTTCACAGTGCAGATGGGCAATGACCTGAAGCATACTGCAAAAGCAACCAAAGAGTTTTTTAAGGGAAAGAAGTGGAATGTTATGCAATGGCCAAGTCAATCACCTGACCTGAATCCGATTGAGCATGCATTTCACTTGCTGAAGACAAAACTGAAGGAAAAATGCCCCAAGAACAAGCAGGAACTGAAGACAGTTGCAGTAGAGGCCTGGCAGAGCATCACCAGGGATGAAACCCAGCATCTGGTGATGTCTATGCGTTCCAGACTTCAGGCTGTAATTGACTGCAAAGGATTTGCAACCAAGTATTAAAAAGTGAAAGTTTGATGGATGATCTGTCCCATTACTTTTGGTCCCTTAAAAAGTGGGAGGCACATATACAAACTGTTGTAATTCCTACACCGTTCACCTGATTTGAATGTAAATACCCTCAAATTAAAGCTTGAAAAAATTGAAAATCTGCAGTTAAAGCACATCTTGTTTGTTTCATTTCAAATTCATTGTGGTGGTGTATAGAGCCAAAAAGATTAGAATTGTATCGATGTCCCAATATTTATGGACCTGACTATACATCTGTACTTTGACATTGAATACAGCTGCCATAACCCCGGTATTTTTAAAAACTTTGGGCGGTCCACTTTCAGATAAAAGTGGTCTCTGCGGCGGATTCGCTGCAAGATCACTTTTATTGGTGGCGGGAAGAGGTGCCCACCCCTTTCCTGCCACTCCCCGATGGTCTCCGCTGTTTACTGGAGCCATTGGTAGCGCCGGAGACAATCGGGTCCTTTCCCCTGCGAGGCATGGAGTCGAGTGAGGGAATGATGGCCCCCACTCGGCTCCATACCACTGGATGACGGAAGTGACGTCAAACGTCAGTTCCACCCAATGGTCTTAAAGGGGAAATTTTTTTTAATTGAAAAAAAAAAACCTTTTTTTTTTATTTTATTTGTATTACATTTAAGTGTAAATGTGAGATCTGAGGTCTTTTTGACCCCAGATCTAACATTAATGAGGTCCTGTCATGCTTTTTTTTTTCTATTACAAGGAATGTTTACATTCCTTGAAATAGGAATAAAAGTGACCTATTTTTTTTTTTTTTTAAATGGACAGTGTAAAAATAAAAAATAACAAGTAAAATAAATAAGAATTTTTTTTAAAGCTCCATGTCCCACCGAGCTCGTGTGCAGAAGCGAACGCATACGTAAGTTGCACCCACGTATGAAAATGGTGTTCAAACCACACATGTGAGGTATCGCCTCCTCTGTAACTCAAAACTGGTAACCTGTAGAAATTTTTAAACATGGAGATTTTTAAGTGCCCAAGTTTGTCGCCATTCCACGAGCGGGCGCAATTTTGAAACATGACATGTTGGGTATCAATTTACTTGGCGTAACATTGTCTTTCACATTATAGAAAAAAATTGGGCTAACTTTACTGTTTTCTTACTTTTTTATTCAAAAAAAGTGTATTTTTTCCAAAAAAATTGCGTTTGTAAGACCGCTGCGCAAGACCGCTGCGCGGACTCTTGTGCAAGAACATCACAACTTCTTTCTGTATAATGATACTCCGGAAATTAGTAAGTATACTCTATGGAATACTTATAAGGCATATATGAGAGGGATACTACTTAAATTGGCTTCATACACTAAGAAACAGAGGATGAGGCAGATTGACAACCTGCTCCAATCTATAGCCACAAAAGAATGAGATAATAAAGCTAACCCAACTCCCCCTTTAACTAATTATATCCTCCAAGAGAGACAAAAACGAAGATCCCTGTTACTTTATAAATTTGAAAATCACCTAAGATACCTCAAAGCTAACTAATATGGCCTGCATAACAAAACAGGAGCTTGGTTAGCTAAAAAAGTCAAGGCGAAACAGCTTAAGCACAAAATAGCTACCCTTAATCACCCCCTATCCCACAAAACTCTTTTCGACCCCAAAGATATTGCCAATGCCTTTGCGGATTACTATCAATCTCTCTATGATCTCCGTAGTGATAAGACCACTCCCCAACCCTCTCCTGAGCTTAGTAATAGTTTTTTCAGCAAAGTGAAGCTTCCTAGCCTTACTAACGATTAACTCAGGTCCATATGCCAGCCCTTCACAACACAGGAAATATGTTTGATTATCAAAAAATTCCCCAACCACAAATCCCCGGGATACGATGGTTTCTCAAACGAATATTATAAATGTCTCCCTAATGAAACTGCCCCTCATCTACGAGCCGTCTTCAATTTTGCTTTCTCCTCTGGATCTTTCCCTCCCAAAATTTTGAGAGCTGTGATAGTAACAATTCCCAAACCCAATAAGAACCCCACCAGTCTTGCTAACTACAGGCCTATATCCCTTCACAATACGGATGTCAAGATCTTTGCCAAACTTCTAGCACTTAGATTGCAACAAATTTTACCACATCTTATCCACCCTGACCAGGTGGGCTTTGTCCCAGGCCGTCAAGCCCCAGATGGAACCAGACGCCTAATCAATCTATGTGAAAAAGAGGGGATAGGTATGGCGCTGCTCTTATTAAGAGGTGACCTACAACCTCTAAATACTTGAGCGGTGTGTCACGGGTGCATTTAGTGCAAAAAGTGACAATAAAAGTGCAGAAAATAAATATTTGTATATTCACAAAAATCCACAAATATTTATTTTCTGCACTTTTATTGTCACTTTTTGCACTAAATGCACCCATGACACACACCCCTCAAGTATTTAGATGTTGTAGGTCACCTCTTAATAAGAGCAGCGCCATACCTATCCCCTCTTTTTCACATTTCTTCTAAATTCACCTTAGGGTGAATTTATTGATAGAGGCTGCAGCTCCTCATTTTCCATTTTCACCATAAGCGCGGGAGTCTAATAATTATTTCGCCTCATCAATTTAATCTCCCAGGCTGGACCCTCTCGGACGCCTTCTCTGCTCCTCTCCTTGGACGCGGAGAAGGCGCGGGGATATTTTAAGATAGTACTTGACACATTTGGTATTCGAGGATGGTTACAGACCGCTATCTTATCCCTATACTCCACCCCCTCAGCCACCATACTAACCTCAGGAATCACTTCCAAACCAATTCGAATAATGAATGGAACTAGGCAGGGATGCCCCTTATCGCCTATGATTTTTACACTTCTTATGGTACCGCTAGCAGAGAGTATTAGGTCCCACCCTGACATTACAGGCCTCTCTATAGCAGGAACTGAACACAAAATAAGCCTCTTAAGATAGGAGCCCCACCTCCTTGTTCCCTTATCCCAACAGTGCAAACCTCTATCAAGATGTGGTTAGGCACTTCCCTTTCATCTCCATCTACAGGGTCACTATGCAAACTCCCTATCCCACTATCAGTACTCCACCACTTTATACCCTGCATTGACCTGAATACATGGGATTCTAAAGGACTTACCCTAATGAAAGACCTATATCAGGGAACATACTTTTGCATATCTCTCCTCTCGCTTTACTCTTCCTCCCTTAGCACACTTTACTTACCTACAAGTTCGAACCTTCCTTCACAAACACCCCCTACCCTTGTACTTAGACATACCAGCCACAATACTTACTTTCCTCCAAGAAGCTAAAACTCCATTAAGAGGGACCTCCCTATTCTATAAAGTGTTCAATGCACAGGATTCCTTTTCAAAGTCCACTACCATTACCAAATAGGAGGCAACCTTAGGCAAGACCTTTACTGATACCTATTGGAAAAAAAACGTTCTCTATCACTTATGCCTCAACTAGGTGCGTGAATCACTGGGAATTCTTCCAGAAAGTAGTGAACTCCCGGTATCTTACACCATTCAAACTCTCTAAGTTTTACCCTTCGCATACAGCCCTCTTCTGGAGAAGATGCAGAGAATCAGGTACATTATTCCACTTATTATGGTCCTGTATTTCACTAAGGTCATTTTGGAACAAAATTTTCTCCATATTGTCAGACATAGGTGGCCATCACATAGCTCCTAACCCTGAACTAGCAATCTTACACCTGACTATCCAGGAACTACCACCCAACATGCGAGTAGTGGCTATACAACTTCTACTCACCGCAAAACTCACAATCACAAGATTGTAGAACAAACCTAACCCACCTTCCCCTCTAGAGACCATCCTTGCCCTAAACCACCAATGCGAAATGGAAAAATTGTTGGCCACTATGAACCACACCGTCACACGATTCAAAGATAAGTGGAATCTAATGCTATGCAACTCTAAGTGTACAGTCGAGATTTGAAAACTGTTATTTAAGATTCAAGGTAATGTAAACCAACCCAAGAATCACTAACACGGGTATACTTCACACTGGTGACTACCCTGACCCCCCCCCCTTTTTCCCTTTTTTTTCCCTCTTACTCTCCCCCCCCTCCCCTTGACAACTATATCTTGCATGTTCTTGGTTAATAACAGGTTAAGTTACTTTACCTTTGCCTATAGTTCAAATGACAATACCTTTTTTTTTTTTCGGATGACTTTGTGTTATGTTAGCATTGGATACCTACTGATAGCTTGAACCTGTTTCAGGTACTTCATATGCCCCTCCCTTTGTTTGGAAACCCCTCACTGTGCAAGAATTTAACATTTTCCTTGGCCTAACCCTCAACATGGGGCTGACAAAAAAAATGAACTCCATTCCTACTGGTCTACCCAACCTATCCACCACATGCCGGTCTATTCGTCATTGATGCCCATAACCCGTTATGAGATGATTATGAGATTTTTACACTTCAATAACAATGCCCAATGCCTCCCTCGAAATCATCCCAGTTACGATAAATTATTAAAAATTCGGCCCCTAATCAATTTTTTTTTGCGCCAGCTTCAAGGAGATGTTTACCCCTGATAGAAATATATGTGTAGATGAATCCCTAGTACACTTCACCGGAAGACTCGGAATAAAACAATACCTCCCCAGTAAAAGAGCTAGACATGGGGTAAAATTTTATAAGGCATGTGACAGGGCCACGGGTTACACATATGACTTTATAATTTATAAATCATCGATTCCCGACTCGACTACGCAAACTCACTTTACATAGGATTACCCCAATATCAGCTTGCGAGCCTACAGGCCATCCAAAACGCGGGGGCAAGGCTGCTAACAGGAAAAAAACCCTGGGAGTCCATCTCCCCATCCCTGAGGAGCCTACATTGGCTAACTGTAAAGAATAGGATCACATTTAAGACCCTCTGCCTCACCCGCAAATGCATACAAGGTAACGCCCCTCAATACCTCAGAGAGAAAATAAAACACTACACTCCCAATCGCAATCTGCGATCATCTAACCAAAACCTCCTCCTCATTCCCAAATACCGCTACAAAGCAAGGGGAGAATGAAGATTCGCAGTCCAGGGACCTCGGCAATGGAACGCTCTTCCGACTCACATCCGCATGGAAGAAAACTATCTGGCCTTCAGGAAAAAACTCAAGACCTTCCTCTTCTAAGAGGATGACAGCACAAAACGCATTAGCGCCTTGAGGCGATTCAGTTCGCATTTGCAGCGCTTTACAAATCATTCATTCATTCATTTATGAGGGAAAAGACAGACAGCTAAACCCCCCTGGATGCCCTACCTACATGGGAACAAGTGGCAAAATTGTCTGGCAGCTGATCCAACCATTACTTGTAGACAATTTCTACACTAGTCTCCCACTTTTCCGCCATTTGTACTTAAAGAACACTGTGGCCTGTGGGACAGCACGGACCAACTGCAAAGGCTTCCCACAGAGATTGGTCACCAAGAAATTGAAGCAGGGTGAAATGGCCAGTATGCGGACTGAAGAGGTACTAGCGGTGGAGTGGAGAGATAAAAAAAGAGATGTCTGCATCCTTTCCACAATACATAATGACAACTTGGTGGAACTTCGGAGAAGAAGAGGCCCCATACAGAAGCCAAAATGTGTGCATGAGTACAACCTATACATGGAGGGGGTGGATATGAACGACCAGATGATGCAGCCCTACTTGGCCACCAGGAGATCACTATTTTGGTACAAGAAAGTCGCCATTTATTTGATGCAACTTGCCCTATTCAATTCATATATAATTTTTTCTAAGTGCACCCAAAGTTCCCTAACCTATCTAAAATTCCAAGAAGACATTGTCACAGCCCTTCTCTATCCCCAAGGCCAAGCCCCTCAACGAATTTGCTCCGATTCATTAGCCAGACTCCATGAAAGGCACTTTCCCGAAATACTCCCTCTTACCCAAACAGGTCGCAAACCCCCCAAAAAATGTTGTGTGTGTTCAAGTAGAGGAATTCGCCGTGACACCCGATACTACTGTCCCCAATGTCCCTCACAGCCAGGCCTCTGTATTGGAACGTGCTATTGGAGCTATCATACTTCACTACACTATTAGTAAAGTGAAGATGATTTTTTTCCAGTTTCCACTATCTGCCATTTCTGTGAATGACCCGGACTGTTAACGACTATGCCTCTGCCAAACATGTTTCTGCCTTCAACGTGAATTGACCCGGACTGTTAATGACTATGCCTCTGCCAAACATCTTTCTGCCTGCAACGTGAATTGACCCGGACTGTTAACGACTATGCCTCTGCCAAACATCTTTCTGCCTTCAACGTGAATTGACCCAGACTGTTAAATGACCATGCTTTTTGCCTGCCTCCTGAACTGATCATTTGCCCTGCCACTGTACAGCACAGGGGTCTCACATATGTGAGGGCCTCCAGAAAAGGTTTTCCGAGTGGAGAAAACATTTTTCTCCGGGTTTTTAGTTTTCTCGGATTAGGGTCTGGAGACTCAGAGGCTTCGTAGATATTTGGGTGGGAAGAAGCCTCTACCCCTGTCCTCAGGTCTTACCTGACCAAGGCCCAATGTACAAAGTGCTGCCTGCTGCCACCTGAACTGGTCATGCCTCTGCCTGCCACCTGAACTGGCCATGCCTTTGCCTGCCACATGACCTTGCCATGCCTTTGCCTGCCACATGAACTGGTCATGCCTTTGCCTGCCACCTGGACTGGCCATGCCTATGCCTGTTACCTGAACTGCCTGCTAAACCTTGGACTGTACTGAACCATGTTCATACTTTTCCATATCTGTCTGCTGCCTGGACAATTCCTGGACATTTCCTTTGGCTGTCTGGACAAATGCTTTGGCTGCTCTGGAACGGTATTCCTGCCTGCTAAAACCACAGGTGAGCTTTTTTTTTACCTTTTGCTCAGCAGAATGTATTTTGGGGTGTCATTTTGGCTATGTACATGCTATGTGTAAGAAAGATCTTCTAAATTGACAACTTTATGAGAAAAAAATAGGTTTTCATTTTCTTTGCACATTTCCAAAAACTTGTGGAAAGAAATGACATGTTCTAAAGACTCATTATGCCTCATAGAATATACATTGGGTTGTTTTCTTTCCAAAATGGGGTCATTTTGTGGGTAATTCCATTGTTCTGGTGCTCCAGGGCCTTCAAAAATGTGATAGGTACTCAGGAAATGAAATTTGTAATTTATGCCTTTAGAACGCCTGATGGTGCTATATGGATGTTGGGCCTCTGTATGTAGCCAGGCTGTGGAAAAGTCTCACACATGGGGTATCGCCATACTAAGGACGAATAGCAGAATGTATTTTGGGGTGTCATTTTGGCTATGTACATGCTATGTGTTAAAAAGATCTTCTAAATTGACAACTTTGTGAGAAAAAAATAGGTTTTCATTTTCTTTCCACATTTTCCAAAAACTTGTGGAAAGAAATGACATGTTCAAAAGACTCATTATGCCTCATAGAATATACATTGGGGTGTTTTCTTTCCAAAATGGGGTCATTTTGTGGGTAATTCCATTGTCCTGGTGCTCCAGGGCCTTCAAAAATGTGATAGATACTCAGGAAATGAAATTTGTAATTTATGCCTGTCAGAGAGGTTACCTGATTGGGCGCCGGTGCGCGCCGAGGCGCGTTGGTGCGCGTGTTCCTGTGCGTGATGGAGCGCCTGTTCCTGGGGGCACCGGCGTGTCTGGTCTGGCCGGCCATGGCGTGCAGGGTGGCGTCCGGGCGCGCGTGCGTACACGCGTTCGCGCTAGCGCGCGTTCGCCTATGGGCGTTACTACGGGCGTGCCTGGTAGTGCTGACATGCACGCCGGTGTTCGGGGGCGCGCTCGTGCGCGTGCGGGTGCGCGGGCGCATGGACGAATCGGCGCGCGCACGAG
The DNA here is from genome assembly GCF_042186555.1 of Aquarana catesbeiana. Lineage (NCBI taxonomy): Eukaryota > Metazoa > Chordata > Amphibia > Anura > Ranidae > Aquarana > Aquarana catesbeiana. The sequence goes on along the minus strand of NC_133326.1, from coordinate 484,236,046 downwards.
CGTGGTGCTTGGCGCCAATCGGCCTATTTAGGTCTGCCTCAATTCCTGTTCGGTGCTGCCTGATCAACAGCTCTGTGCCTAAGTTCCGTGATCCTCTCTGTGTTCCGTATCTCTGAAGTTTAACCTGTTACGACCCGGCTTGCCTTTTGGACCTCCTTGACCGCTGCCTGAACCCGACCCCGGCTTGTTTGACCCCGCTTCTGCCTGCTCCTTTTGTATATTTGTTGCCAGCCCATTGCCAACCTCTGCCTGTGTGTGACCTGCCTAGTAAGCTCCTGCTCAGCATCAGTTCCAGTGTTCCTGAGTTCTACCTGCTGCTTGAAAGACCACCTCTCTCCGGGATCTTTACAACAGGCCCTCATACCACTCCGTACTCGCGGGCTTCCTGTCTGCTCTATCAGGGGCCCCGAGTCGGATACGTAAGGGAGCCTACCCTCTGCCCAAAGCGGACTCACCTGTCTGGTAAGTAAGGGACCTGACAGTATCAGGGAGCCATGACTGAGTCCGGGCAGGGGGCCTCCCCCATGGATGAACTTTGCAGGCACCTAGCGGGCCTCACCCAAGCGGTTAAAAGCCTACAGGAGGGCTATACAAGACTGGAAGGACAGGTCCAGGCCCTTTCAGCATCTCCTCAGGGAGCAGCACCTGCTAACGCCTCCACAGTACCCTCTGTAGTAATGCTCCCACCGGAGCCCAGGGTGCCCACACCTGAAAAGTTCTCTGGAGAACATTGCAAGTTCCGGGCATTCCGCAACGCATGTGAACTTTATTTTGCCTTGCAACCCCGTATGTTTTCTTTGGAAGTCACTAAAGTGGGGTTCGTTATATCACTTCTGACCGGCGAGCCCCAGGCTTGGGCCCACCGTCTGCTGCAGCAAAAATCCAGATCTCTGGATTCCTTGGATGACCTCTTCGTAGCAATGTCCCAGCTATACGATGACCCCCAATTAACGGCCACTGCAGAAGCCGCCCTGCACTCTCTACAACAAGGCCGCAGAGCGGCTGAAGATTATGCTGTAGAATTTAGACGTTGGAGCTCTGATACAGAGTGGAATGACACGGCCTTGCATCATCAATACCGGCTGGGGTTGTCCGACCCCCTCAAAGATGAATTGGCACGTGTAGGGATACCTCAGACGCTGGATGAGCTCATAAACCTGTCAATTCAGATTGACCGCCGTCTTAGGGAGAGACGTTCTGAGAGGTCTGTTGGCCACCCACGTCTCACTTGGATGTTGCCCAGGGTTCCTAGTGCCCCGAACCAAGCTTCTCCTGTCTCACCTGTTCTGACCCAGGAGGGTCCAGAACCCATGCAGCTAGGACTGCTCCGTCCCTCTTTGACCCCAGATGAGAAGACGCGCAGATGCACACTCAATCTGTGCCTGTATTGTGGAGAGTCTGGACACTTCGTAAGGGCATGCCCCAACAAGAGACGTAAGTGCCTGCCGTCCTCTTCTTTGTGTGCATCTGTCTCACCCAGATCCGGTAACCATCTAACCCTTTCTGTTACATTACAGCTACCTGGAAGGAACATCCCAGTACCTGTCATCATTGATTCGGGAGCATGCAGCGGTTTCATTGACCGAAACTTTATCGAAAATCATAACATTCCTATCCAACCCAAGGCCCAGGGACTGGCAGTATTCTTAACGGACGGTTCCACCCTCAGCTCCGGACCAGTTGCCCAGGAGACTGTTCCTCTACTGGCCACCATTGGCCCGGAACATCAGGAACTTTTACGCCTGGATGTCATCTCCTCTCCTCTCTTTCCAATCATCTTAGGAATGCCTTGGCTACAGGCTCACAATCCCAGTATCGACTGGTCCACAGGCAAGATCCAGTTTTTGTCCGACTATTGCAAACAACACTGGTTGCTGGGAACCCCCATGACACCATCTCAGTGTCTTTGCTTAGATTCAGATGCCAAGTCTTGTCAAAAACTTCCCGAACCCTATCGGGATTTCCTGGATGTGTTCAGCAAGAAGGGGGCAGAAACTCTCCCGGTACATAGACCCTACGATTGCCCGATAGAGCTTTTACCCGGAACTGAAGTTCCCTTCGGGAGGATTTTCCCCCTAACTGAGCAGGAGCTGGGCACCTTGAAAGCCTATATTGACGAAAACCTAAAGAAAGGATTCATTCGTCCCTCCACATCTCCAGCAGGTGCAGGCATCTTTTTCGTGGAGAAGAAAGATCACTCCTTATGTCCCTGCATCGATTACTGGGAACTAAACAAGATTACTATAAAGAACAGATACCCGTTACCTCTAGTGCCCGAACTATTTCAAGGACTAGGATCCGCTACCATCTTCACCAAGCTGGACCTCCGCGGAGCCTACAATTTGATCCGCATAAGAGAGGGGGATGAGTGGAAGACGGCCTTTCGTACTCGATTCGGGCACTACGAGTACCTCGTCATGCCCTTTGGCCTATGTAACGCGCCAGCCACCTTCCATCACTTCGTCAATGATGTCTTTCGTGACTTCCTGGACCTATACGTCATTGTCTATCTGGATGATATCCTGGTTTTCTCTGCTTCCCTGACTGACCATCGCAAACACGTACGAAACGTACTTACCCGACTCAGACAACATGGACTTTATGCCAAACTCGAAAAATGTGAGTTCGAGCTTCAATCCATTCAGTTCCTAGGCCTGGTCATCTCTCCCGATGGTATCAAGATGGACCCGCAAAAGGTATCTGCTATCTTGGATTGGCCTGCACCTATAGACAAAAAAGTAGTACAGCGCTTTATCGACTTCGCCAATTTTTATAGAAAGTTCATTAAAGGACTCTCTTCGATAATAACTCCCATTACGGAACTCATCAGACAGGGAACACGGTTCTGCTGGACCCCTAAAGCGCAAGTGGCCTTTGAAAAACTCAAGGCTCTGTTTACTTCAGCCACTATCCTCAAACATCCTAATCCTGCCTTACCTTTCGTATTGGAGGTGGATGCTTCTGAAGTTGCGGTAGGAGCCGTGCTCTCACAAAGACAAGGTGCTAAAGCACTCCTGTACCCTGTGGGATTCTTTTCACGCACACTTTCTTCTTCCGAGAGGAATTACGACGTGGGAGATCGGGAACTTCTGGCCATTAAGGCTAACCAACATAGTTTCTGACAGAGGCGTCCAATTTACCTCCAGATTTTGGAAAGCCCTCTGTGGCTCCTTAGAGATTGAATTGTCATTTTCTTCGGCCTACCACCCTCAGTCAAATGTACAAACCGAAAGGACGAATCAGACTTTGGAGCAATACCTCCGCTGTTTTTCTGCATTTTCCCAGGATGACTGGGCTTCCCTGCTTCCCATCGCAGAGTTCTCCTACAATAATTCACTGCACTCAGCTACCAATCAGTCACCATTCTATGCTAATTATGGCTTCCATCCATCCTTCTTGCCTGGATCTATACCCGAGTGTTCTGTCCCTGCAGTATCTGAAACCTTGGACTTTTTCTCAATAAACAACAAATTACTGCAGAATACCATGGCCAAAGCTCAGGAAGATTACAAAAGAATGTTTGACAGGAAAAGACGTGAAGAACTCGTCCTGGAACCTGGCAACTCAGTCTGGTTATCTACTATTAACCTAAAGTTGGCCTGTCCGTCCAGAAAACTAGGCCCTAAGTATTTGGGTCCTTTTCTGGTTAAAAGGAAAATTAACAATGTGGTATATGAACTTGACCTACCTAACACCCTGAGGATACACCCAGTCTTCCATGTGTCCCTTTTGAAGCCGGTCACCCCCAATTCCTTTGTTGGCCGTAGTATCGGCCCACCTAAGACTATCCTAGTTAATGGCGAAGAGGAGTTCGAGGTGGAGGCAATTTTAGATTGCAGAAGAAGACGCAACCAAGTTCAATACCTTGTAAAATGGAAGGGCTATGGGCCCGAAAACAATTCGTGGGAGCCAGAGAGCAACTTGCATGCCAGGGAACTCCTACAGTCATTTAAAGCTTCTCATGCCTCGAAGATGGCCCAGCTGGGCATCCGGAGTCTGCCTTTGAGGAGGGGGCACTGTCAGAGAGGTTACCTGATTGGGCGCCGGAGCTTGCCGGGTCGTGTTGGTGCGCGTGTTCCTGTGCGTGCTGGGGCGCGTGTTCCTGGGAGCACCGGCGTGTCTGGTCTGGCCGGCCATGGCGTGCAGGGTGGCGTCCGGGCGCGCGCATTCGCGCTAGCACGCGTTCGCCTATGGGCGTTACTGCGGGCGTGCCTGGTAGTGCTGACATGCACGCCGGTGTTCGGGGGCGCGCTCGGGCGCGTGCGGGTGCGCGGGCACATGGGCGAATCGGCGCGCACACGAGAGCGGCGTTTGGCGCCAATCGGACTATTTAGGTCTGCCTCAATTCCTGTTCGGTGCTGCCTGATCAACAGCTCTGTGCCTAAGTTCCGTGATCCTCTCTGTGTTCCATATCTCTGAAGTTTAACCTGTTACGACCCGGCTTGCCTTTTGGACCTCCTTGACCGCTGCCTGAACCCGACCCCAGCTTGTTTACCCCGCTTCTGCCTGCTCCTTTTGTACCTTTGTTGCCAGCCCGTTGCCGACCTCTGCCTGTGTGTGACCTGCCTAGTAAGCTCCTGCTCAGCATCAGTTCCAGTGTTCCTGAGTTCTACCTGCTGCTTGAAAGACCACCTCTCTCCAGGATCCTTACAACAGGCCCTCATACCACTCCATACTCGTGGGCTTCCTGTCTGCTCTATCAGGGGCCCCGAGTCGGATACATAAGGGAGCCTACCCTCTTCCTAAAGCGGACTCACCTGTCTGGTAAGTAAGGGACCTGACAATGCCTTTAGAATGCCTGATGGTGCTATATGGATGTTGGGCCTCTGTATGTGGCCAGGCTGTGGAAAAGTCTCACACATGGGGTATTGCCATACTCAGGACGAATAGCAGAATGTATTTTGGGGTGTCATTTTGGCTATGCACATGCTATGTGTTAAAAAGATCTTCTAAATTGACAACTTTGTGAGAAAAAAATAGGTTTTCATTTTCTTTCCATATTTTCCAAAAACTTGTGGAAAGAAATAACATGTTCAAAAGACTCATTATGCCTCATAGAATATAGATTGGGTTGTTTTCTTTCCAAAATGGGGTCATTTTGTGGGTAATTCCATTGTCCTGGTGCTCCAGGGCCTTCAAAAATGTGATAGGTACTCAGGAAATTAAATGTGTAATTTATGCTTTTAGAACACATGATGGTGGTACATGGATGTTGGGCCTCTGTATGTGGCCAGGCTTTGGAAAAGTCTCACATATGGGGTACTCATACTCAGGACGAATAGCAGAATGTATTTTGGGGTGTAATTGCAAGTATGCCTGCACCGTGTGTGAGAAATAACTTGTAAATATGACAATTTAGTGAAGAAAAAAAAAATATATATATTTCTTAATTTTCCAAAGCATTGTGGGGAAAAAAATTTCAACTTCAAAAAATTCACTATGCCTCTTACTAAATACCTCAGACTGTCTTCTTTCCAAAAAGGGGTCATTTGGGGGGTTATTGTACTGTCCTGACATTTTAGGGCCTCAAGAAATTAGATCAGTGCATTAGGTCATCAGTGCATTAGGATTGATACATTTTCAATAATGCATAGCATGGCTTGTAGACTCTATAACTTTCACACAAACCAATGATCATACAATTATCAGGATTTTTTTTACCAAAGACATGTGGTAGAATACATTTTTGCCTAAATTTTTGGACAAAATTTAATTTTTTTGGTTTCTTTTAAAAGAGAAAGTAGAAAATTTTGTTTTTTTTTTTCAAAATATTTGCTCTTTTTTCGCTTATATTACAAAAAATAAAAAATGAAGTGGTGCATAAATACCACCAAAAGAAAGCTCTATTTGTTCGAACAAAATGATAAAAATTTCATTTGGGTACAGTGTAGCATGACTGAGTAATTGTCATTCAAAATGAGAGAGCACTGAAAGCTGAAAATTGGTCTGGGAAGGAAGGGGGTCAAAGTGCCCAGTATTGAGGTGGTTAAATGGACAATTTTTTCTTTTTTTTACAAATGACATTTATTTATTTATTTTTTATTGCATTTTTGTGTAAATATGAGATCTGAGGTCTTTTTGACCCCAGATATCATATTTAAGAGGTCCTGTCATGCTTTTTTCTATTACAAGAATATATAATGTTTGGAGGTTCTAAGTAATTTTCTAGCACAAAAAAAAAAATGATTTTAACTTGTAAACGCCAAATCTCAGAAAGAGGCTTGGTCCTTAAGTGGTTAAACATTTACCTTCGCCTCTTGTTCCTTTAACAAATTGAAAATTATGGGTTTTTCATCACTTTCTGTAACAGGAACAATGGTCACCAGGACAAATATAAATGGTAAATCTTCTCAGTAAGTACACAGACAGTTAAAAAAAACTTGACAGGGGTTTTATCATTCGAACAATCCTTTCAAAAACATAAAGCCACTTAAGGCTTAATATACACTTAAACATTTTCTAAAGTCTTCAACCTTGGAAGAACCAAGCTACATGGCTACCAACCTCACTAAAAAGCCTGGTGTTTCCTACTGTATTACAGCGCTTTAAAACTATCTAAAACTAATCTAAGCAGTTCTAGTAGTTTATAAATCACTGAAGGTTATCAAATCAGTGAAGTTGGGGTGTTTTCGCTCTAAGCAGTTATCTGTTGCATCACCAAACTTCCTGATGCGTAAAGTGAATAGGCTGAACAGTAGAGCATAATTTAGAAACCGTTAACAAAATCAAACAAAACAATTGCCGCTGAATGATTGCCTGAATTGCTTTTTTTGATCCTGTCCTTACATTTCCTCAGAGAAAACTATTTTGATGAGTACACAGCAGTTTTAAAATGGTGCTGAAGAAAAAAATATTTCAGTGATGACAAGTTCGGCAAATGAAGCAGCAAAACAATTGATCCAAAACTACTGATACACTTGTCTGAGAAGACTTCACTCTTGAACTGTAACACTAAGCACAGAGTGGTAGGAATTTAAAACAACATTTTGTGCTTAAAGGAAATATGATTCCTTAAAATGGGATTGAGATTTAGGATTTAGATTTAGGATTTAAAAAGTACAAGCAAATAAATGCACAAAACTGAAAATTAATACTATTTTGTAAAAGACTACTGACAGAGTAGAAAGAGAAGCTCCCTAGATCATAAAAACAGGGTATAATGTAGTAAATTACATGTCTGTCAAGGTTCTCATACATGTTATGGTGCAGCTAGTAGTAGTTTGTCACATTCAACTAGTCTTGTTCTCTAATGTTTAATATGTTTTCGCACTTCAAACAACTTTTTCCATGTAGAAGAACTGTGGAGGCTACTTAGATGAGTGGTGAAACATCTTCGACATTACAAAAAAAGTGTAGTTGAGCAAAGTATATTACACCTTTTTTTTGCTACAGATGCGGAGATCTACATCCAGATGCCAGCACCTCTGTATTGTCTGCTGTATTGTCTGCTGTATCGAGGCTTAGAATGAGTTGTCCTCATGGATGTCCCTGGTCATTTCACAGGCAAATATGCCTGAAGAATTCATTGATCAAGAGGTACATGGGTGCTGGGATCTAACACTTTAAAGATGCAGAATTTTGGATGTAACACGGTTGTGAAATGAATAGCTTTGTCTTGAGGCCATAAGACATTGGTTTAAGGCACACCAAAGACAACATCTGCATTGAGTGTGTTTAAGGGATAGCAGTCAGCAGAATTTAAACACAATAAAACACACTAAGGCCGCGTACACATGAGTGGACTTTTCGACCGGACTGGTCCGACAGACTTATCAGCGGACTTTCGATGGACTTTTGACGGACTTCCGACGGACTTTTTAACGAACGGACTTGCCTACACCCGATCACACCAAAGTCCGACGGATTTGTACGTGATGATGTACACCGGACTAAAATAAGGAAGTTGATAGCCAGTAGCCAATAGCTGCCCTAGTGTGGGTTTTTGTCCATCGGACTAGCATACAGACGAGCGGATTTTTGGGTCCGGCGGAGTTACGCCGTAAAGATTTGAAGCATGTTCCAAATCTAAAGTCCGTCAGATTTGCGACTGGAAAAGTCCGCTGAAGGTCCGGTGAAGCCCACACACGATCGGATTGTCCGCTGGATTTGGTCAGTCGGCGTCCATCGGACAAGTCCAGTCGAAAAGTCCGACCACGTGTACGCTGCGTAAAACTTTTGATTGGAAAAATATTTGGCCGCGGCCTTTATTATTGGCTTTAATAAATAAATATTAAAAGTTAAACTTTAGAACACGAAAAACAGCTCAGCCACTACGGCTCAAGCTGTATAATCAAATAAAGGGGAATGTCTCCATTTTCAACATATAACTTTATCACCTTTAAAAAATTTGCTTAACTTTGTTTACAATAAACTGTCCCCCTTGAAAGGTGAAACTAGCCACATAATAAAGTTCTTGGGGTGGGAGGGAACACCACAGCTGTTGCTACTGAGGCGACTGAACCTCTGGGGCTCGGAACCCCCTTTTTATTTGAAATTCCACACAGAAAACCCCTTAAACTGCCCAGATACAGTGGTCACCTAACCTTCCCAGAGGCCAAGGGCCAATGGGAAGTCTTCCCGCAATTTTTAAAACGCGAGGGGATCTTTTTCAATTCCACACCACAATCCCCTTAAACTGCCCAGATACAGTGTCACCTGGCCTTTCCAGAGGCCAAGGGCCAATGGGAAGTCTTCCGACAAATTTTAAACCTGAGGGAATACTAGAAACCCCGCTCCTGCAATCCCATGAGGCAAGGGGGGCTTAAAACTGTTTCCCCCCCCTTTTCCTCACATGGGATAGCAGTTAGCAGAATTTAAACACAATAAAACACACTAAAACCTTTGACTGGAAAAATATTTGGCTGCGGCCTTTATTATTGACCTTAATAAATGAATATTAAAAGTTAAACTTTAGAACACATAAAACAGCTCAGCCACTATGGCTCAAGCTGTATAATCAAATAAAGGGGAATCTTCCAAAATACAGGTGATAACCCACCTGTCACCCACACCCCATAACCACAGCCTTTTCAATGCATGTGCTGAGACCAGCATTGAGAATGGCCAAACCTATCTCTGTCAAATGGACTCCATCCCTTCTATACAAACCGGAAACCACACCCTCTAATTCTGTGTGCCTAAAAGTAAATCCCCGAGAGAACTTAAAAACGTTTGTATTGCCCGATTAACCCTTTTTCTCACTTTCTCTAAGGGGCGTAAGAAATTGGAATTTAACCACTTCAACCTAGGTATCATTTCTGAAAAAATCAGAACTGTCCCCAGGGATGAAAAATGGAACCTTAACAAATTGTCCCTGATTGTGAAAATTAGATTGAGGGTTTTAACCTTCCCCAAATCTTTACCTCCTAAATGCAAAATTAAAATATCAGGTGCTGGCCACTTTAGATATAAAATTCCAAACTCATTAAATAAATCTGACCAAACCATTCCACGCTTCCTATGCCACATCACTTTGAAATCTGTCCGGTCTAAACCCAAGTTCTTACAATATATTCTCGCCTCTGCTCTCTTGCTGGCCCAATGTACGAATGAATGTCCCATACTCCACACTATTTTCTGGGGACTTGAAATTATTCAAACGAAAGAGTTAGGATGAACATATAATAAGAAACTGTCCGATTTCCATCTACCTATTTTTTTCATCAAACTTTCACTGAAACCTAGTTTGGCTGCTTCAGTGGCTTCCCCTATTCTATAGGAATTCGATGTCAGACGTGCATTGTCCAAACTTAAAATATGTTCACATTTTTTGAAAACATGTAAAAATTTTAATTTGCTTAAAGGGGAGCTGTCAAAATGTACAAAAAACTGACCTTTAACCGCTAGCCTATGCCTAATATAATCTTTTAACGATGCCACTGGGCAAAGCAGTGAATTACTATAAACATTTAACACTACCCAGGATCCTTTACCAATTTGATCCGTTTTTAACTAATACGGATTTTAACTGTAGCCTCACCTACCACCATGTCCTCCCATTGTAGTCTCCCTTTTTATTCTTAGCTGGAGGGACCAGCTCTGAGATTCTTACAGCAGCAAAGAAGGCTATTAAAAATACAGTTTTAAATAGCGTCACTTCAAACTCTGACCAGCAAACTGTCTCTGCAGCCTTGCAAAGCCTCCCCAGAACCTCAGTGGAGATTGACTCCCTAGAATCCGCAACCTTATTTGATTTTTTATAGCCTTTCAATGCTAAGAAAGAAAGAGACTCCCGAAAAAACTTTATTCACATGTGACCAGGAGAAGTTTTTACTGAAAAGTTTGCTCAAGAATAACAGAGCTAAACCTTCGGAAACCGAGGTATCGGCGACACATTGCTCTTGCAAAAAGGAAGACCATAACCACCAAGCTGCTTGGTATCCCACCATGGTGGAGGGGGCAATAGAGTGCTGCACATTCATTAAAACCTTCTTCAAATTAGTTTCCATAAGAACTTTGGGCAAGTCAAACCCACCAGGTCCGCGTTTGGCAACAGGGAAGTGAAACGTTCCATCTGAAAACCAGATAGAGCGTCTGCCAAGTCATTTGTTCTGCCGGGTATAAACTTTGCTTTAATCCAAAAGTTCAGACTCAAACATTTAAAAATTAAATGCCTCAGTAGAACAATGACTGGCAGAGACTTTGAGGATAAGCAATTTAATGCATACATAACACCTTTATTGTCTGTACTAAATAGGATTCGCCTGTTTTGAAAACAAGTGCCCCAAAGTTCAATTGCCACCAAATTAGGGAATAATTCTATCAAAACACTGTTATTTAAGTAGCCCTTGAGCTTCCAGGCAGGATCCAAGGGCTCAGCGCACCAATGTGTTTTCCAAATGGCCGCAAATCCCAGGGAACCGGCAGAATCCGTCTGAAGGCAGAATTCTCCATCCGTGACAAAATCTCTTTGCCAAACCGCCCTGCCGTTGAAGTATTCCAGAAACCTTATCCAAACTATTATGTCCCCCCATATGTCGTATGATAATATTACATGAGCTGATGGAGACTTGAGTCCAGCTATTTCCATATAAAGCCTCTGAGAGAGAATCCTCCCAATAGGCATTATACGGGTGGCATTACCAAAAGCATACAACCTGTAAGCCTGCTGATTTTTTTCTTAGGCAATCTGAATTCCATATTTACTGTATCTATGGCGATACCCAAGAAATCCAGAGAAACTGATGGAAAAACTGTCTTTTCCTGTGCTAAAGGGACCCCAAACGCCTTGCAAACTAAAAAAAAAAAATGATAGCAATAAAACCCTACAGATATTTGAATGAGAAGGACCTAGGAAAAGAAAATCGTCCAAGTAATGGATCAGGGAATGCACTCCCACCACCCGTGAAACTGCCCATTCTAAGAAAGATGCAACAGATTCAAAATAAAAACAAGATAAAGAATAGTCTATTGACAGGCATTTGCCAAAAAAAAAAAAATCCCTGAAAGAAGAAGTCTGAAGAATTAAATCACCCGGGGTCTATAGGCAGCAGCCTGAAAGCAGCCTTCACATCTGCCTTGGCCAGCAGAGCTCCCGGATCTAATTCCTTCAAAATGACCAAAGTGTCCTCAAAGGAAGCATACGAAACAGACAAAATATGGTCCTGCATTTGGTTATTTAGGGAATCACTGGAAGGGAATGACAAATGATGAATAAGCCTGTAAGAGTTTGGTTCCTTTTTGGGAACAATTCCTAAAGGGGAAATCCTAAAATCTGAAAGGGGGGGTCCCTAAATGGGCCAGCTACCCTACCCAAACTAATTTTACTAGAAATTTTATCCCCCACTATAGCTTCTAAACCATTTATTGATTTTAAATTGTGATGTATCTTGCACCCTGACCCGTTAAATCTTGGTAAAGAAAAACCTGAGAAAAACCCTTTAAACAGTAGATGTGCTGTCTGTGTGTCTGGGAATTCCTTGAACCAAGCGCCCATTACGTGTAGTTTCACCTGTGACTCTGCCTTTAGAAAAGGATTCCTTACCTGCCGACTAGGGATGAGCCGAACACCCCCCTGTTCGGTTCGCACCAGAACATGCGAACAGGAAAAAAGTTTGTTCAAACACGCGAACACCGTGTCTATGTCTATGGGACACGAACATGAATAATAAAAAGTGCTAATTTTAAAAGCTTATATGCAAGTTATTGTCATAAAAAGTGTTTGGGGACCTGGGTCCTGCCCCAGGACATGATCAATGCAAAAAAAAGTTTTAAAAACGGCCGTTTTTTCAGGAGCAGTGATTTTAATAATGATTAAAGTCAAACAATAAAAGTGTCCTCATCAACATGGGGACAAGGTGTTTTGGGGGCTACCCCAAAGCACCCTCCCAATGTTGAGGGCATGTGGCCTGGTACAGTTCAGGAGGGGGGGCGCTCTCTCGTCCCCCCTCTTTTCCTGCGGCCTGCCAGGTTGCCTGCTCAGATAAGGGTCTGGTATGGATTTTTGGGGGGACCCCACGCCATTTTTTTAAAATTTTGGCCGGGGTTCCCCTTAATATCCATACCAGACCTGAAGGGCCTGGTATGGAATTTAGGGGGACCCCCACGTCATTTTTTTTTTTAATTTTGGTTCGGGGTTCCCCTGTGGGGAATTCCCATACTGTTTTTATCAATGAACTTTTATGTGTATTGTCAGACCGGCAATGCAATAGCCACGAGTAGTTTTAAATGACTTTTTTCCTTTGAAATGTCATTTTGCTGTCAGACTGTTCTAAACACGGGAAACATGCGCCACTTTACAGGCATACTATAGACAACCCCCAGCTACAAAATTTAAAGGGATATTACACTTTTATTGTTTGACTTTAAGCATTATTAAAATCACTGCTCCTGAAAAAACAACCGTTTTGCATTGATCCATGTCCCCTGGGGCAGGACCCAGGTCCCCAAACACTTTTTATGACAATAACTTGCATATAAGCCTTTAAAATTAGCACTTTTGATTTCTCCCATAGACTTTTAAAGGGTGTTCCGCGGCATTGGAATTTCCCGCGAACACCCCAAATTGTTCGCTGTTCGGCGAACTTGCGAACAGCCGATGTTCGAGTCGAACATGAGTTTGACTCGAACTCGAAGCTCATCCCTACTGCCTACTGGTTTGAAGATGATAGTTTCTTAAAACATTTGGAGATGGAGTGAGTACCTGCACAAAATGTGCACTCGTGCCTATACTTACACATTTTAGGCTATCTACAGTGGTTTTCATTGAAGTTAAAACAGACCCCTTTTCTATAATTGGAGTGTGATGCTTGGTTTGGGGGAGTGGCTTGTCTGATAATTGTTGGTCTTTGGGGAAGAAAAAGATTCAGCCATAGGCTAATATCCTTAGTTCCCCACTGTAATGACGGGTGTACCGCCAATTGTTGCCGAAATGATTTGTCATAAACAAACCAAGCCGCACCCCCAAAGTTTTTGTAAGCCTCCAAAACTATGTCCAAATGCTGAAAAAGACCCAGACTTTTCTCCGGATGTCTTTCGCATAGGACGCTAGCAAATATGAAAAAGGCTTGCAACCAATTGTTAAATGTTTTGTTAATCGGCCGTCTTCTATCCTCTTCAGATTTATCATCTCTTCCACCTGACTTCTGAAGAAACTCTTTTTATGAGGGGAGTAATGATAATATATCCAAAAATTCCCCTCGTCAAATCCTCTCCTTGATGCCGGTGGACAAATGAAAACCTAGAGGACAAGGACAAACAAGATGCATGGCAACGCTTCCTTTCTACACATTTCAAGAACATTAGTGTTTTGTAAAGGAATAATATCATCTGTAGAAGAAAGCTGTGATTTAGCCAAGGAACAAAGCCTGAGAGTTAGCATTACCGCCACTAGATTGCGCCCAAATTGTGGCCACAGTTTCCTTACTAGCAGATGAGATTGCAGACAAAGGAGCAGTATTGTTCAAAACAGGAGCAGGTAAATTAACCTCTGAACTCTCTCTAACTGCATTCAATTCCCTAACAGTTCTGACTAGAACTGAGGAGAATAATTCAGTTAAATGCAGAGCAAACTCACCAATGCCAGGTACAGCAGAAGCACCTGCCTGTTGATCCCTTGAAGTGCAGACCACCGGTATAGGAATTCCTTGGGGTTGTTGCCTGACCTCCAGAGGGGCTTGACATGCCAGCTGGGATCCTCTCTCTTCCAGCACCCCTTGTAACCAGGTGGCACTATTCTCGCTGGGCTCCTTCTTGCGTTGTACTCCGCCACCCTGCTTCCAGTTGTGCTACCCTTGCGTCGAGGGGGACCCCTGGTGCTACGGGAAGAGACAGTGCGGCGCGGTGAGGGGGAGTAATGCTGGCTCCTGTAGCGCTGCCTCTACACCGGCCCCCTGGCCAAAAGGGAATTGACACGTTGAGCTGACCACCGACCCGGAACTTCCTCCGTGGGTGGAGCATCCTGTTCCTCCAAACCCACTGCTGGGCTCCAGACTTCTCCTTCTTCCAGAACCTTAGCTGCTCTGATGGGGCCCCTGGGCGTAGCATCAACGGCGGTGACTGTGGCAGCAGCTGCAGCAGCAGCGGCGGCTGTGTCTGTGGTGGCTGTAGTGGTGGAGGCAGACCTGCCAACGATGGCTCTGGGAACTTTGGCTGTGACTTGACTCGGATCCAGTTCTCCCCCCGCTTCTTCTCCGGCTCTTTCAATTAGGCGCCTCAGAAGGGACATCTTTTTCAGCCTTAGTAGCACTGTTTGCTCTGAGGAGAGACTCCCTGAACACTACAGCTGTTGCTACTGAGGCGACTGAACCTCTGGGGCTCGGAACCCCCTTTTTATGTCCAGATGAAGTACACGTTCCAGTGTACGAAATGCGTAGACGGGTAGCGCTATCATGCCCCCACATATCTTGATGATCCCCAAGTCCGAGCGATAAGGCAGATTTGCCTACCATTCACGCCGGGGGTTTGGACTGCATAAATGGCTCACCTGATATTCACCTGATATCCACCTGGAGGCTATTCGGGCTATTCAAGCCACACCTCACAGACGCTACCTCTGTATGTGTCCTGCGCTATGCCTGGGATGACTGGATTCTTCTCCTAAAAATAAGCAGTATAAGCACCATCCTTTACTGACACAAAGGCTATAACTGCGGACATCAGCAGAGTCAATGTTACAGCTCAGCATTATCAATTGATCTAAAGGATATCCCAGCAGACTGACTGAGATGGAAGTCCATCTCTGACACACAAAGACTCGAAGCTGCGATACATTAGGGGTAAGACGCCCAAACTCAGGCTGATATCGCTTAATTTCATTCCCTTTCTGTTTTATGCAGCCAATGTTGAGACTTTGTCTATTGGTGGATATAAATTCCTACTCTGGAGCTAACAGATGAGCCAAGTGCTATACAATTTTTCATTGATGATCTCCTTGCTGTAGTGATATCAGCCTAATTGTTATCTACATGAGACTGCATACATCTTGATAAACACCTATACTACTGGCATTGATTCAATACAAACCGGAACAACTTATTTTTACTGCTCGGTGTTCCCCTTGATCCAGCTTTCAACTTGACTGACCCATGTATTTAGATACATTGTTTAGACTACTCAAATCAATATTTTTTTTTATCATGATTAAAATACTGGATAAGTATCTCAATGACCACCCTTTTACCAGCTAACAGGTTGTTAATCATTTTCAATCAAGATACAATTCCATGATAAATACCGGTCAATTATTGGAAATATATTAGCAGAACTTTGCAGCAAACTGACAGCTGAAGATACCTTTTGTTCCATTCACTTAGGGTGTCATTCTCCGGGAAAACTTTCTTTTTTAAGGTCCATTTATTCCTCTTGGACTTTGGTATTTCGTCTTGATATAGTGGGGCTCATGAATTAGCACTTTTTATATTGTGACAATATAGTCTTATTACAGTGTGTTTTTTTATTAAATTATTCATGAATTTTTTGCAAATTACATGAACACTATCTAACCAGGGTAGGGTTGTTCCGTCTGGATTAGAATATTGGAAATTTATTTTGTACTTCACCAATAAAGCTTCTATTAATTAAATAAATATACCATGGTTGATCTCCTTTGATTGTTTCTCGGGGTTACCTTTTAACCCTTCCCATTTTTTGTCTTAGGTTGTTTGCTTTCTGAGAGATATATACTGCCCTAAGGGTGAATCGGTGGGTTTTTGTTACTTTTACGGTTTATTAACCATTAATGTTGGATTCCTTTCTTGTTTTTTATAGTTCGTCAGATACAGTGGTCACCTGACCTTCCCAAAGGCCAAGGACCAATGGGAAGTCTTCCTGCAATTTTTAAAATGTGAGGAAATAGTTTTAAATTCCATACCACAATCCTCTTAAACTGCCCAGATACAGTGTCACCTGACCTTTCTAGAGGCCAAGGGACAATGGGAAGTATTCCCGCAAATTTTAAACCTGAGGGGATACTAGAAACCCCGCTGCCGCAACCCCATGGGGCAAGGGGGGCTTAAAACTGTTTTCCCGCCTTTTCCTTACATTCTCTTCAAAATACTGATAAGTTAACTGGCATTTGTTCCAAATTTTGTAGGGGCATTAGATGAGGAACGCCATCAGGGGGGAAGGAGGTATGTGAATGTACCCATGTATTTAGTAAAACTGTGGGGTTGATTTACTAAAACTGGAGACTGCAAATCTGGTGCAGCTGTGCATAGAAGCCAATCAGTTTCCAGTTTTGTTTTTTGTTTTTGTCAAAGCCTAATTAAACAAGCTGAAGTTAAAAGCTGATTGGCTATTATGCACCGTTGCACCAGATTTTGCACTCTCCAGTTTTAGTAAATCATCGACTATGTGAAAAAAGTTGGTGCACTATGATGAATAAAGAAACAAATGGGAAGCATGGTGGTACGTAATTACAAGTTTGGAATAGAGGACACAGAGGTGCATTTCTAGGACTTTGCCTGAAAGCAATCAAAGTAGTGTGATTCAGCAGTGAACTGGAGAAACTTGCATGACAGTCAAGATATGAGACTAAAGACAGACAAAGAAGGAGACCCATTCTGAACATTAACAATATTACCTCAAATTACCATAAAATAATTAATCAGGCAACACAATCCTTTTTTTTTTTTTCAATTATTTTTTATTAAAGGTTTTACAAAGTACAAAACATAGTACAAAGTTTTACTTATAGTACAAAGCATGAGAACACACAATATGATGGAAACTACTCAGAGCGTAAAATTCCTGAGTTTGGTTAGTTCTTACATTCCTATTACACTCTTATCCATAATGTACTGGCATATTCGTTCTTCTAAGTAGAGTAGTGCATTTCCGTGAAACAATAATATGAAATAATAGAGGAAGAGAGCAAAGGGAGGAGGAGAAAAGGAAGGGTAGGGAACTGGGGGGGGGGGGAATAGGAGGAATAGGGTGATGGAGGTATAATTACATTTTATCAGTAACTATTCTGAGTTAGGTGAAGCATAGATAGGACTAGTATTCCTATTGTAACAATGTGTTCCAAGACCAATAGCAATATATTGGAGAATAATGATATACCCTTGGCACACCAAACTCTTTACTCTTTTCTGACCATATTTTCCATTGTTTATCAAAGGAAGGTCTCTGTTCAGTTCTAGCGGCTAATAATGATTCATAAACATAATTAGTTTGTGTGATTGCAAGAACTTCTGATACACTGGGTACTATATTTGATTTCCAATTTTTGGTAATTAGTGATCTAGCGGCCAAGAGTATATGTGTGACCACTGTTCGGAAACAAGGAGGAAAGCTTTCGATACCTAAGTTTAATAATGCCAGTCCAGGTTTTGGTGGTTTTAAAATTCTTGTGATACGTGATATACATTTAAATACACTTTTCCAAAAGCTAGTGAGATGTTTACACGACCAAAACACATGTAGAATGTTTCCCACCTCCCCACATGTTCTCCAACATAGTGGTGAATTGGAGGGGGAGAATTTAGATAACCTGTAAGGTGTGAGGTACCATCTCTGAGCTATTTTTAGGGAGAGTTCCCAGTGATTTACACATCGAGATGCCTTATAGGTAGTTCTGAATGCAATCTTCCATTGAGCATCTGTGAAAGATTCTCCCAATTCTAGTTCCCATTTATTGAAAGGATATTCCTTTGGAAGTGTTGGGTTTTTTTTGTGTAAAATTGCCACACCAAGTCTTGTATAAGTATGTGGGGTGATTTCAAAGATTTTAAGAAATGAGTAAGTTGGACATATTTATAGTGATCAACTAGAGGTAATGTATTCTCCTTAACTAATGTACTAAATGTTTTAAGTGTGTTATCTACATATAGGTCATTTATCAGAGAGATGCCTTTAGTGGGCCAGTTTGAAAAATTGGAATGTGGAATGGCATGGTTTAGAATAGTTATTGGAATTGGTATATCTATATCATTGGGGGAGAGTGAAGCTGATTTATGAAGTTCTCTCCATGCTAGTAAGGAAACCTGAACGGTTAGCGGTAGCAATCGTAGGGGATACGGTTTCCATATATCGAGTAGTAAGAACAATCGGAGATCCCTGGTTGGGCTAAGGGTTTGTTCTATGTTGCTCCAGAGTAGGGATGAGCTTCGAGTTCGAGTCGAACTCATGTTGGACTCGAACATTAGCTGTTCGCAAGTTCGCCGAACACCGAACAATTTGGGGTGTTCGCGGCAAATTCGAATGCCGCGGAACACCCTTTAAAAGTCTATGGGAGAAATCAAAAGTGCTAATTTTAAAGGCTTATATGCAAGTTATTGTCATAAAAAGTGTTTGGGGACCCGGGTCCTGCCCCAGGGGACATGTATCAATGCAAAAAAAAGTTTTAAAAACTGACGTTTTTTCAGGAGCAGTGATTTTAATAATGCTTAAAGTCAAACAATAAAAGTGTAATATCCCTTTAAATTTCGTACCTGGGGGGTGTCTATAGTATGCCTGTAAAGGGGCGCATGTTTCCCGTGTTTAGAACAGTCTGACAGCAAAATGACATTTGGAAGGAAAAAACACATTTAAAACTACCCGCGGCTATTGCATTGCCGACAATACACATAGAAGTTCATTGATAAAAACGGCATGGGAATTCCCCCCAGGGAAACCCCGAACCAAAATTAAAAAAAAAAAAAATGACGTGGGGGGGTCCCCCTAAATTCCATACCAGGCCCTTCAGGTCTGGTATGGATATTAAGGGGAACCCCGGCCAAAATTAAAAAAAAAAAATGACGTGGGGTTCCCCCTAAATTCCATACCAGACCCTTCAGGTCTGGTATGGATTTTAAGGGGAACCCCGCGCCAAAAAAAAAAAAAAAAAAACGGCGTGGGGTTCCCCCAAAAATCCATACCAGACCCTTATCCGAGCACGCAACCTGGCAGGCCGCAGGAAAAGAGGGGGGGACGAGAGTGCGGCCCCCCCCCTCCTGAACCGTACCAGGCCACATGCCCTCAACATTGGGAGGGTGCTTTGGGGTAGCCCCCCAAAACACCTTGTCCCCATGTTGATGAGGACAAGGGCCTCATCCCCACAACCGTGGCCGGTGGTTGTGGGGGTCTGCGGGCGGGGGGCTTATCGGAATCTGGAAGCCCCCTTTAACAAGGGGACCCCCAGATCCCGGCCCCCCCCCCGTGTGAAATGGTAAGGGGGTACTTACCCCTACCATTTCACTAAAAAACTGTCAAAATAGTTAAAAATGACAAGAGACAGTTTTTGACAATTCCTTTATTTAAATGCTTCTTCTATCTTCCTTCATCTTCTTCTGGTTCTTCTGGCTCTTCTGGTTCTTCCTCCGGCGTTCTCGTCCAGCATCTTCTCCGCGGCGTCTTCTATCTTCTTCTCCTCGGGCCGCTCCGCACCCATGGCATGAGGGGAGGCTCCCGCTCTTCTCTTCATCTTCTTCTTCATCCTCTTCTCTTCTTCATCTTCTTCATCTTCATCTTCTCTTCTGCGGGCCGCTCCGCATCCATGCATGGAGGGAGGCTCCCGCTGTGTGACGGCGTCTCCTCGTCTGACGGTTCTTAAATAACGGGGGGCGGGGCCACCCGGTGACCCCGCCCCCCTCTGACGCACGGGACATGACGGGACTTCCCTGTGGCATTCCCCGTGACGTCACAGGGAAGTCCCGTCAAGTCACCGTGCGTCAGAGGGGGGCGGGGTCACCGGGTGGCCCCGCCCCCCGTTATTTAAGAACCGTCAGACGAGGAGACGCCGTCACACAGCGGGAGCCTCCCTCCATGCATGGATGCGGAGCGGCCCGCAGAAGAAAAGAAGAGAAGATGAAGATGAAGAAGATGAAGAAGAGAAGAGGATGAAGAAGAAGATGAAGAGAAGAGCGGGAGCCTCCCCTCATGCCATGGGTGCGGAGCGGCCCGAGGAGAAGAAGATAGAAGACACCGTGGAGAAGATGCTGGACGAGAACGCCGGAGGAAGAACCAGAAGAGCCAGAAGAACCAGAAGAAGATGAAGGAAGATAGAAGAAGCATTTAAATAAAGGAATTGTCAAAAACTGTCTCTTGTCATTTTTAACTATTTTGACAGTTTTTTAGTGAAATGGTAGGGGTAAGTACCCCCTTACCATTTCACACAGGGGGGGGGCCGGGATCTGGGGGTCCCCTTGTTAAAGGGGGCTTCCAGATTCCGATAAGCCCCCCGCCCGCAGACCCCCACAACCACCGGCCACGGTTGTGGGGATGAGGCCCTTGTCCTCATCAACATGGGGACACGGTGTTTTGGGGGGCTACCCCAAAGCACCCTCCCAATGTTGAGGGCATGTGGCCTGGTACGGTTCAGGAGGGGGGGGGGGGCCGCACTCTCGTCCCCCCCTCTTTTCCTGCGGCCTGCCAGGTTGCGTGCTCGGATAAGGGTCTGGTATGGATTTTTGGGGGAACCCCACGCCGTTTTTTTTTTTTTTTTTTGGCGCGGGGTTCCCCTTAAAATCCATACCAGACCTGAAGGGTCTGGTATGGAATTTAGGGGGAACCCCACGTCATTTTTTTTTTTAATTTTGGCCGGGGTTCCCCTTAATATCCATACCAGACCTGAAGGGCCTGGTATGGAATTTAGGGGGACCCCCCCCCACATCATTTTTTTTTTTTTTAATTTTGGTTCGGGGTTTCCCTGGGGGGAATTCCCATGCCGTTTTTATCAATGAACTTCTATGTGTATTGTCGGCAATGCAATAGCCGCGGGTAGTTTTAAATGTGTTTTTTCCTTCCAAATGTCATTTTGCTGTCAGACTGTTCTAAACACAGGAAACATGCGCCCCTTTACAGGCATACTATAGACACCCCCCAGGTATGAAATTTAAAGGGATATTACACTTTTATTGTTTGACTTTAAGCATTATTAAAATCACTGCTCCTGAAAAAACGGCCGTTTTTAAAACTTTTTTTTGCATTGATCCATGTCCCCTGGGGCAGGACCCAGGTCCCCAAACACTTTTTATGACAATAACTTGCATATAAGCCTTTAAAATTAGCAGTTTTGATTATTCATGTTCGTGTCCCATAGACTTTAACGGTGTTCGCGTGTTCGAGCGAACTTTTTTCCTGTTCGCATGTTCTGGTGCGAACCGAACAGGGGGGTGTTCGGCTCATCCCTACTCCAGAGGATATCTGGAGATGGTGAGATCCAATATCTGAGTTGGGTAAGCAAGGATGCTCGGTGATAGTCTTTGATATCAATTAGGCCCATCCCGCCAACCGATCTATGTTTAACTAGGAAGGCTCTTGAGCAACTGGGTTTTTTAGAACCCCAGATGTAGTGTTTGAGGAGGGAGTTAAGCGATTGGAGGTGGGTATTTTTGAGTGGAATGGGTAGTGTACGAAATACATACAGAATTTGGGGTAGTAGAAGCATTTTGAAAGATGCTAGGCGTCCCGACCAAGATAATTCTACTTTGGTTAAGTGTTTTGTTTCTTTAGCGAGTTTATCTATCAGTGGATTATAGTTGGCATCTGCTAGTTTTAAGGGATCAGCTGTTATCTGTAGTCCCAGGTATGGAATACTAGATGAGTTCCATGTATATGGGAAATTTTTCTGTAGGTTAGGCTTAAGAGAGGGGGGAGATTCAAACCTAATATTAGGGATTTTGAAAAATTTACTTTATAATACCTGGCTGAAAATGTTAAGAATATCATGGGCACATTTTAAAGATGTATGTGGTGATGTCAGAAAAAGAATGATGTCGTCTGCAAATAGATTGATATTGTGAGACTACCTAAGAGAGAGAATCCTGGTGTACCTGGGTGTGCTCTGATTTTTTCTGCTAGAGGTTCTATAAGGAGATTGAATATTGAGGGGGATAAGGGGCATCCTTGCCTGGTACCGTTGGTAATAGGGAAAGGAAGGGATAAGGTGTTAGAAGTATATACTTGCGCACATGGTGAGGAGTACAGGGCTAAGATGGCTGAGAGAATGGGGCCTGAGAATCCAAATTTTTTGAGTGTCTGTGTCATATATCCCCAATGGACCCTGTTGAATGCCTTCTCTGCATACAAAGAGAGTAGCAGAGAAGGCATCCGACAGGACCCAGCATAATGGATGATATCAATAACCCTCCTTGTGGCATCAGACGCCTGTCTTCCTTTGGTGAAACCCGTTTGATCTGGATTGATCAGGGTCGGTAGAATTGATAAAAGTTTATGGGCTAGGATTTTGGCGTACAGTTTTCCATCTGTATTTAGTAGGGAGAAATGCCTAAAATTGGCCGGTGTTATAGGGTCCTTTCCTGGCTTTGGAATGGTAACTACATATGCTTTGAGAATTTCAGCGGGGAACGAGGCAGAGGACATCGCTTCAGAATAGATTTCTTTCAGTGAGGGGGACAGGATTTCACAAAACACTTTGTAATAACTGTTTGGTAACCCATCTGGTCCTGGAGATTTACCACTGGGTAGTGTTTTTACTGCTTTTCGGATCTCAGTCTCCATTATAGATGAGTTAAGGAATTCTAGTTATGGTGTTGAGAGGGAGGGTAATGAGAGGTCTGCCAGAAATGATTGAATGGCATCATCTGAAGGTTGTGGTGTGCCGGGGTCTCCCTTTAAATTATAAAGAGAGGAGTAATATTGAGAGAAAGTATTTGCTATTTCTTTTGAATTAAATATTTTGCTGTTGTCTGAGTTGCGGATCAGATAGGGGATTTTCATTTGTGTCTTGCGGTCTTTTAGCCTCTGGGCCAGAAATTTGCCGGCCCTATTGCCAGAGGAGTAATGATTCAATTTAAGAAATTGAATATGCTTGTCATATTGTTCTAACAACAAGAGCCTGAGATCCGAGCGCAGTTGGGTTAGCTTGTTTGCTGTGATAGGATCAGGCAAGTTTTTGTTTTGAGCCTCTAGGAGGTTTATATCTTTTAAAAGAGTGTCTAATTATTTTTATCCACGAGCTTATCTGGAGTAGGATGCCTCTAATATATGCCTTATGGGCACACCACATAACAAATGGATTAGTTACAGAATTAGCATTCAAAGCGAAATATTCCTTCAAGTGTTTGTTCACAAGGGTAATTTGTGAAGGCTGCTGAAAAATACGGGTATTGGCTCACCAAATGTAAGCTGGAGCTGATGGATGTCCCTCCTCTACCATAATAGGCACAGGAGCGTGGTCTGACCACGTAATGTCATGTATGGCAGAGGAGGAGATCTTTTGTAGCAGAGTTCTGTCCACTAAGATTAGGTCTATGCGTGAGTGCGAATTATGCCTGGGGGAATGAAAAGATTAATCGGGCTCATTGGAGTGCTGACACCTCCAGGCATCATACATCTCTTCGGCATGGAGCATATGTTGAATTGAAGGTAGAAGGCGTCTTGACTTGGAAGTAGTGTCCATCTTGTAGTCTACCGTGACATTGTAATCCCCGCACATTATGACTGCTCCTTTTTTGATTAAGTTGATCTTATTGAATAGTTTTTTCAAGAAGCGGAGTTGGTATGTGTTGGGCGCATAAAGGTTGACTATCGTGTACAGGTGATTGTTGAATTCGCCTATCAAGACTAGGTAATGACCTTCTGAGTCCATGTGGGTCTCCTGTAGTGAGAAGGCCACAGAGTCTCTGATGGCAATGAGAACGCCCTTTTGCTTTTTAGAAGCTTATGCGTGAAAAATGTGGGGGTATTTGTTATGCGAAAATTTGGGAATCGATGAGGTAGCCCAATGTGTCTCTTGTAGATATAAGATATCAGAACTCAGTTTGAGAGCTTCTTTCCAAACTGAGGCTCTTTTAGCCGGGTGGTTCAAGCCATGGACGTTAAAGGAGGTCACTCTAACTGCCATGTAAGGTGTATGGGGTGGTGAGATATTGGTACCTTAAGTAGTCCAGAGCAGGGTTCCAGAATTCTTGAGTGGTGTCCTGTGAGCTTTGTAGAGGGAAAGTTTTTCGTCACATGTATGATCATACGTTCCATCACCAACGAGGAGGGGTAAGAGATAAGAAGTAGAAAAGTAACAAAGGTAAAAACCATAGAGTCAACAAACAAAAATGAAACTGCTACATAAAAAGGTGAGATTCCGTCCGGAATCCGATGGCAGATGTACTGCACATTGTTTAGGAGGGGAGCTTCGTGGGTTAGTAATACCATATGGTGTCAGGAATCTTGTAGCCTTGGGTAGCTTATGTCATTCGAGGCGAGTGGGTGTTACGTTTACTTGTTTTTTTTTGTGTGACACGACCTGCCATTCGTTTGGTCGTCCAACCTCGATGCGGAGGTGGATCTGTCAGTGGATTGCTCTGGGAGTATACCCCATGTTCGGAGTATGGATAGACCTTCTTCTAGATTGGTAACCACCGAGGTTTTGCTGTCATGGGTAATGATAAGCTTCGTTGGGTATCTCCATCTGTAAACAATATTGTGGTTACGTAACGCTTTAGTCATAGTTAGCAATGATTTGCGCTTTTGCATAGTAAACTGTGAAAGGTCTGCGAACATTTGAATATTAGAGTATTGCTCAGGTGGTTGTGCATTTTTCCTGAAGGCAAGCATGAATTGTTCTTTAACGTGGAAAAAATGCACCCGCATCGGAATGTCTCTAGGAATATTGTCTGGCAGGTGTGCTGGTTTGGGTAGTCGGTGGATCCTATCAATGACTAGCTCCGAAGAGGGGACTTATGGTAAATAGGCCGACATAAATTCTTGGGCATACTGGCGCAATTGCAAGGGTTGGACATTTTCTAGTACTCCACGCAGCTTCATGTTGTTTCTGCGTGATCTGTCCTCGAGGTCCGAGACTTTTTCTTTAAGCCATGTCACCTCATCTGATTGCTCATTGTGTGCATCTACTAGAGTATTATATGATGTTGCATAGTCACCCATCTTTTTTTCGACATGATCTACTCTGCCTCCTAGTTCTCCCACTTCCACTTTAAAGTTCCGCATACATTTCATCATGTCTGCATGTAAGGAGCTGCGCAGGGAGATCAGCATGTCTCTTAAGGTTGCATCTGAGAGAGGCTGGTTTACAGTGGGGAAGGAGTTAATTGAGTCTGCCATCTCCCTCGTGTCTTCCAGCGAGCCCTGGCCTGTACTAACCTTATGGCTGCGTGAGTCAGGAGACATGCGGGGTCTCGATTTGGCTGGACTGCCGGAAAGTGGAGTGGAGGCGTCTGGAGAGTGGCAGTTTAGTCCTGTTCCGGAGCCCGGGCTTGGTGTAGCTGAATGTGATCCGATTGATGTGACCGGAGAGCAGCCAGCGGCGCCATCTTGGACATCGTTATGGTTCTTAGGAGGGAAGAAATCTTTCAATTTCTTCGGCTGTGAAGAGTTTTGCCACTTCCTAGTCATCTCTTGGTGTGATGCGGGTCGTTAGCTGGATGCTGGTACTGAAATGAGCGGACTGGATCGCCTCGAACTGGTTCGATTCCTGCTGTTAGAGCAGAGCTAACAAGTTATGCGTCTGTACAGCCACGCCCCCGCAACACAATCCTTTTAATCTGCTTCCTATTTTAAGTGAAACAAAGGATGATTACATATTCCTTTAGTAATATATGTGCTGGGAACAGGACAGGTCATATGTGTAGAGGGTATACTTTGGAATCTTTACCTTAAACGCTACAGACCCTTGTCCTAGCAGTACAGGTCAGCTCTTGACCTATACTTATCCTCAGGGCAGCCATCAGAAATTTTGGGGCCCCTTACACAGCTTCAGGCCTGGTCCCCCTGGGCCTGAACAGCAACATTCCCCAGGGCCCACCCACTGGCCGTCCCACCGAGTCCTTCAGTGCACCCACTTTTAATTTAACACTCTTACAATTTAATATATGGAAATGAAAAGTGTATTCCAAGTCATTGGTGCTTTCAAGATTTAACAGTAAGGGATGCAATTTTGGCCACAAAATATAAAGCCTGCCACCACGACAGGGTAGGCTCTTTTGAGCAGGACCCTACACTAACACTAACTGCACTACCATTTCCAAGAGACAGCCTAATCCAGCAAAGAGACAGCCCCATATATTCAGCAAAGAGGCAGCCCAATCTAGCAAAGAGACATCCCCATCCAGCAAAAACACAGCCCCATATATTCAGCAAAGATACTTTCAAATCCAGCAAAGAGATATCACCAAATAGCAAAGAGACCAACAAAGAGACGCTCACAGCACAAACCCACATCCAGCAAAATTGTCAATCAATTTACCAAAAATATGATATCTAACAATTTGTCTTCTCTCCAGTCCAGTGAGCAGTCAGTCAGGCAGACTACACACAGCTCAGTTCTTCCACATGGCTGAGCTACGACTGGTGCCCAAACCAGCATCCAGTCTGCAGGGGGAGGCGGAGTGCAGATATCACTCTTCCCTCCGTTCTCTCAGGCTGCAGCCGGATCTAAGCCGGATTTAAGTGAGCTACATCTGCTTACTCCACAACTGCCCTGCTAAAGCAGTTGTAAACAGAGAGTCAGAGGTGTAGTTTAAAGCTTGTGGGCCCCAATGCAAAAGTTCACCTGGGGCCCGCCAACTACTACCCGTCGGCTGCCATTTCCACTACTTGCAAAGATACTCCAAGTGGCTAAAGGGTTATTTCAGAGCTTTATTGCTTATTGAGAAAGTAATTCTAAATATTTGGAGAACCTGTCCAAATTTTGACATACCTTTCCATTCTTTTGAATACCTGTACACAGAGTTTGCAGAGACCTGGAGAGACCATCTATCTTAGGACAGACCCTATCAGCTCTCCCCCTCAGTACAGACCACCATCTACACAAAGTACAGACCCCCTTCCCCACAAAGTATAGACCCCCCTTTTCCAGTAAGTATAACCCCCCCCCCTCAGTACAGACCGCCCCTCTCCACTAAGCATAGACCAGGGATATGCAATTAGCGGACCTCCAGCTGTTGCAGAACTACAAGTCCCATGAGGCATAGCAAGACTTTGACAGCCACAAGCATGACAGCCAGAGGCAGAGGCATGATGGGACTTGTAGTTTTGCAACAGCTGAAGGTCCGCTAATTACATGGCCTTGGCATAGACCCTCCTCAGTACAGACCCCCCTCCCCACTAAGTATAGACCCCCCTCAGTCAGTACAGACTCCCCTCTCCACTAAGCATAGAACCCCCCCTCAGTACAGACCCCCTCCCTCAATACAGACCCCCCTCACCACAAAGTACAGTCCCCCGCAGTACAGACCCCCCTCCCTCAGTACAGACACCCCTCTCCACTAAGTATAGACCCCCTTTCTAAGTACATACCCCTGACCCCCCTAGTACAGACCGCTCCCCCACACACACACACACACCTTAGGACAGACTCAATTCCCTTCCAGCCCCCTTCCCCAGCTTAGAAATGGATCTCCAGAATGAGTCTCCCTCGGCTCTGAGGGCTGTGTGGGACAGCCATAGGAGGTGCTGCAGTGCACATACAATAGGCGATTGCAGCACCATGCAACACACACAAAAAACATTGTCGGGTAGTCGCCAAATATTAACCATGCATTTCTTCTGCAGTCCTCAGGCAGTTCACCTTATGCAGACTCTCAGGTACCCTGGACAATAAAGTCTCCCTCTCTGCTTCCCACAGTTCTCCCCACTTCCTTAACTCCATACGTTACTCTCCACTCAACCTGCCCATCACACTGTGTCACTGGGGAAAGGTAAATTCAGATAGCCTGGGCCCTGAGCTGCATCCCATGATTGTACACCGACACAAGCATCATGGTAATTGTAGTTCATCACTCACCAAAGCACCCCATCCTCTCTGAAACTCCCAGCTAGCCCGGGCCCTCTGAGTTTACTTACCCCACTGACACAGTGTGACAGGGAAAAATGTGACACAGGCCCCCTAGAGCAGGGGTGGGGTCACAATTTCAACCCCTGCAGCTATACCAGTGCAGAGAGTGCTTCTCCCTCACTGGCAGAGGTGCCAACTTTGGGGCCGGGTCCCTCGGAATGCCCGGGTCCCCTACATGTGTATGAGCTGCCCCCGAATGGTGGCCCTTCCTATCCTACACTTTATATTATAATGTTTATATTCCACTTTAACTATGTCTACATCCTGTCTTGAGTTTAGTTGAAACTCTAGCAGTGAAATACCACCTCCGGCACACATATTGGTCTTTCCCCAGTGAGATATCACCACCAGCACACAGTTTTGGGGGGGTGGCCCTTAGCCATTATATATATGAGGTGCCCTAAGGGAGGTAAAGCTCCACGTGTGAGCTGGAGAGCAAAGTGCTGCTGCTGTGAGAATTGGAGGGAAAGGTACTGCATGGCTGGGTGGCTAGGACCCAAAAAGTAGCAACAGAGCATTTTATTTCACAAAAAAAAGAAAAAAAGATCAGTGGTTTGGTTGCACACAGTAAAAACAAGGTATGTCTACACTTCCTCTGCTCTGCCAGCATAGTTTTTCTCTTTACAATCACTTCAGCAAGGCACTGGAGACATAGCTGCTGGGGGGAAAACAATGACCATAGCCTAACCCACTCAAGGAATGGCAAGCAGCAGCAAATTAAGGAGTAATTCTATGGCCAGTGCAGACAGCACTGCCTGCCCCCCCTTAATTTTTCCTTCAATGACAAACATATGAGAGCGGTAGTTTGGAACATAAGATCAATTGTCATAGACTGGAGGGTGTGTTCGCTCTGTTTGTGGCAGGTATATACAGTTTTATTTGCACATGTTGTTACTTACAAATTGTACAGCCAGCATGGAGGGCAGGCAGCAGCAAAACGGTAAAAGTAGAATTCTGTGGCCATAGAATGCCCATCCTTCCTTGAATCAGGACTGCCCCCCCCCCAAAAAAAAGAAGGGCAACGGTAAAAGAAAAAGTAAAGGTGCTGCATGTTAAGGTAGTAGGTTGTGAGATGGCTGATGTGCCCACTTACAGCTACTTCTCCATCACCTTTCCTGCCTTTAACCCACCTCCACCTATTTCCTCCAATCCCACCATAACTGTGCCAACAAGACTAATCCTGCCTTACCTGACCTACCTATCTTCCCTCAAAAACTGAATCATATGAGAGCTTGTAGAAGCTGTGTGGGCTGATTGTATTTTACCTGGTTCGAAGTGAATTAGACAGGAAGTAGTAAAGTGGCTGGCAAAACCTTTTAGCCCTGTACATGCATGTCGGATGGCATTAGCTGGTTCAACAGAAACCAGCCGACATTCGGCCTGTGTGTACTGCAGCCAATCCAACAGAAGTCAGACCTTCAGCCAACCTCGGTCGAAGGGGCATGCCCAAATAAGGTCTGCTGACCTGCTTTCCATCAGCGCTCTCAGCCAATGGCTGAAAGTGCTGACCAAAGTGTTTTGGTTGGGGGGGTGGGGGTCCTCCTGTCAGAACGCAATAGAACAGCATGGGAGATCACTGTACTAACATTGGATTGTTAGTACAGCGGCTCAGACCTGAGCTGTCAGTTTTTGTGTATAATAGGCTTTGCTCTTCTTACGCTTCCCACATGTCTGTAAATGCTTCCAATGCATCCTTTTCCTCCTCCCCCACTCTTCAAGGGTGCAGTCAGAAGTTACTTCAGAATAGGTGCTACTAATGTGCCATTTTCCTCCTTCTCCATGGGTGCAGAACAGCCATTTCCTTTCTAATGCTGATAATGTGCCTTTTCTTCATCCTCCTCAAGGGGTAGACCAGCCACTTTTCTTTCTACTGCTTCTAATGTGTCCTTTTTTCCCCTTGTAATGTATATGTAAAGTGCTGTGTAAAATTGACGGCGCTATATAAGTACCTGAAATAAATAAATAAACCCTAAGAATATAACAGAAGGAGAATTTTAAAGTGGAACTTTAGTCAGAAAATCCCTGCTAGATGACTTCAGGCTGGCCCCTTTTTCAGGTATAGCTATGTTAAACATTAAAAATAGGTGCCTAAACTGTTTAAAATCCAGTAATACACTGTCTCTCGCTACTCTGCACATGCTCAGTTGCCCTATAATTGTTGTCACTGTGCCGAAAATCAGAGCCACTGGAGGCCGATCTGCTGACAGCCTAAAGATTTACTGCTGCTTAGGGGCTCTGGGCATCAGAAAAATGACAGCCTCCAGCAAGAATAAACAAGAGCAATGCTTGAGGCAATTTACAGCACACACTAATTTTGGTAGCATAAATATTAATGTGGAATGTATGTCCCTTGCGGAAGAACATTATTTTTTTATTCAGTTGTTATGAGTAAAGTTCCACTTTAATTAGCAAGGCTAGGTCCAATTACCTAGAGACAAAGAGCACAGGCTGCAAATTTACTGCAAGAATTAAGATAATGCACAAAATTAAGCAGTGTAAAAGTGGTCAGCAGCAGGACTGTTTTAATCACGGATAAAAGGCCTAACTGGTGCTAACTTAGGGATAGGAGGTTGTGTTAAATGTACGTAATATAATGTGAGGTGGTTTAGATGCACATTGTTTTTGCACATTTTTTTTTTCTTAAAAAGGTTTTGGGTTTAAAGATCTGTCCGCATCGGCAGAGAACATAAGAAATACAAAATTTGGTAAAGTAGATGTAATCACAAACACTAATTTTATCTTTAACATGATAATATCACTCAGAGAGCCTATTTTGTATTTTAAAAGCAATATTTCATAAAAATAACAGCTGGTGATACTGAAATAAAGGTCCTTATTTAGGCACGTTGTCCTATTAGGTGACATACAGTAACTCTTCCCCTGTCTCCCACAGTCTGCTGCCTGTACACCACCCTGTCCCACAAATGAATCTATAATCATCTGATGCACACTGCAGATGCAAATTCCCTTACTGTCACCTTTCAAAAAAAGGCATGTAAAAAGAAACAAATTGTAGCCAACAACAATTAGGAGATATGCCCTATAAAAAAAAATTAAAAAAAACATGCATCCTGTTATCACTGTAGTGCATGTGGAAAAGGCAAGGCTGTGAGAAAAAAATCGATTGCAGCCAGCAACAGTTCAAAAATATGCCCTTTGAAAAAACTCATGCAGTTTGTTATGATTGTTTTGCACACGTGGTAAGGGACAGACTGTAAAAAAGCTGCAGGACATTAGCAGCGTTAAGATGTAAAATTTGTTCCCTCCCCTACCCCTAATTCCCCAAGATACACAGCATTTTGCTATCTACTGGACATTTAGTACATTTTTACATCCACTTTAAAAGCCCAGTGCCCAGTCCCTGTGAACTTTATCAGCAGCATTTCCTATGTTTTCCCTATCACTAAACATGTTTTCTATATGGGTGCTAGGGACCCAACCTTTTATAGTGAGGGACATGGCTTAACTAAATGTCCCCTCATTGGCCCTTTTAAGCCATTTGACCTAAATAAAAAGACCAGGATGGGCATTATGGTTAGCTGGTTACCGTGCATTAATTTGCTGGGCCTACAAAAAGTCTGGGTTCTCCTCTAACCCATGTTAGACCTGAACCAGAAATTCATTCTTACTTACTAAGAAGTTTTCTACCATTTTGTCAATGCTTTGGGCATTCCAGGACAGTACATTATCATTTACACCTGGCTTTTCATAGTCAAATGACTTTATGCAGTATTTCAGGCAGCAAAAAGTTTAATGACCAAACTTCTTCTAATTTGCAAAGCACTACAAGAAACCAACATCTTCCACACTGCTGGTGCCCTGTTGTTGTCAGCTCCATTCTTGACATTTGTTTATTTGGTTAAATGCCATTAGCTAAATAAAATTGAGGAGTTGCATCTGCCAATACCAATGCAAGGCAGCAAATATGAATTCTGCTGGTTTGAGTCAGTGGTTAGTCCTTGGTGTTGCTTCGGTACACTGATCTATGAATGGTGTTGCTTTTTTTTGTTTATACAGAACTATCTTCTGAATTTTGTTGCCTGCCAACTACCATGATCTATGCATTTAGTGAATGATGCTGCTTTGAGCTGTTTCTCTACTGTACTCTTACTACTCAATCTGACATTTCAGTTTGAATATCCATCTGTGCTATAACAGACATCAGTGAGACAAGCATCAATGTTGTGTTTTACAAGTGTAACTCAGTGAAACCCATACCCCTGTGAAACCCTCATCATGGGTCCCTGTCATAGATTGGGCATTCATTCACAGAGCCTATGATATCTGCTGGTTGCAAAGAGAAACAGTACAATCTGATGGAATAAGAATAGCTTTAAAAGGCGCATGCGCAGATGCCTGAGAGATCGGTAATGCCGTCTTAGAGCACCGCTCCAGGGACGTTCACACCAAAGGACTCTCAGAGGCACCGCGAATGGTACACAGCACTAGCCGTTACTCCATAGAGCCCTCAGGTGTTAATATCATGGTCCTGCGGGGCCCGAAACCTAAGTAAAAGGTGGGTATAGCTAAAGAAGCGCCGGCCAGGCAGTCTTCCAAGATGGCGGCGTCAGTCACCTCACAGCCCTGTACACCGCACGCTAGGAAAACTCTGCAACACAGCTCAAAGATTCAAGATTTCACTGCTGAGTCTGACTCTGCTACTGGTGGATCACAGTCAGTGATTCAATCTGACATGTTTAAAACGTTTGAACGCATGCTGCAGAAAGCTCTCAAACAAACATCAGATCACATTACTGATAAATTAACAAGGGAAATAAGGGAGCTGGGACAGAGAACAGCTGAGCTGGAATTGCGGGTGGATGAAATAGATAGCCATACACAGTACTATATCTCTGAATTTGAGAACCTTAAAGAGGAAAATCTTATATTACAGTCACGTTTTAAAGACCACGAAAACAGGGACGATCGAATCTGCAAATTAGGGGAATCCCTGAAACTGTCCTTGATCTTCAAGCCACTATGACAGCATTATTCCAGGAAACAAAGAAGAAAACGAATGCGCAAAACCAAGGCGAGTCAAAGCAGCTAAAGAGGAATAAGAAGCCGCCACACATACGGCAGTGTTCCCACACAGAAAAACAATAAGGTAAATAAAGATATGTGGCGCTAACTCAAAGTGCATAAAAAGTGATGAAATAAATATAATCCAATTCTTCAAGTAAGGTGCATATGCGTAAAGAGCAAAATCCCATAAATAAAGTGACTAAACATCCATTAAACTCATAAGAAGTGATATAGATTAAATAACAGTGAAAATTCATGAAATATGACATCAAATAAATAAATAAACAAATCCAAATGAAGGTGAATAAATCCAAAAATAGTCTAAAAGTGCATCAAGATGAAAAAAATCAAAAATTTAGAAAACATTTTTTTAAAATTGCATGAGATAAAAAAAGTTGCATGCAATAGCAAAAATCGCATAAAGTGCAAAAAAGTGCAGAAACGCTAAAAAAAAGCCACAAATGGATCCAATTAATGTAATACAGTTCCAACGTGAACAAAGTGAGTCTTCATAAAACAGTTTGTGCAAAAAATAAATGAAAAAAATGCAAGTGCAAACGATGATAGGTGACAGATTCCTCTTAACCACTTCAATACAGGGCATTTTCACCCCCTTCCTGCCCAAGCCATTTTTCAGCTTTCAGCGCTGTCGCACTTTGAATGACAATTGCGCGGTCATACAACACTGTACCCAGACTAAATTGTTATCATTTTTTTCCCCACAAATAGAGCTTTCTTTTGGTGGTATTTGATCACCTCTGCAGTTTTTATTATTTGCGCTAAGAAGAGTGACAAGTTTGAAAAAAAACAATATTTTTAAATTTTTGCGATAATAAATATTCAATTTTTTTTTCTTTAAAATAAATTGTTTCCTCAGTTTAGGCCGATATGTATTCTTCTACATATTTTTGGTAAAAAAATCGCAATAAGCGTATATTGGTTGGTTTGCGCAAAAGTTATAGCGTCTATAAATAGGGGATAGATTTATAACATTTTTATTATTTTTTAATTTTTTACTAGTAATGGCGGCAATCTGCGATTTTTATCATGACTGCGATATTGCGGCGGACATATCGGACACTTTTGACACATTTTTGGGACCATTCACATTTATACAGCGATCCGTGCTATAAAAATGCACTGATTACTGTATAAATGTGACTGGCAGGGAAGGGGTTAACACTAGGTGGTGATCGAGGGGTTAACTGTGTTTGCTAGGGAGTGTTTCTAACTGTAGGGGGAGGGCACTCACTAGGGGAGGAAACCGATCGGTGTTCCTCTGTACTGGGAACATACCATCGGTCCTTTCCTCTGACAGGACCGTGGATCTGTGTGTTTACACACACAGATCCATGGTCCTGCTGTGTTACCAGCAATAACGGGTGCCCAGCGAACATCGTGGCCGCCGGGCACGCGCACCGGGTGCCCAGTGACACAGCGGGCGCGCGCGATCACCGTCGGCGGCGCGCGCGTCCCCTGGTGGGCCAGGAAAGCGAGGCCGTCATATGACTCCCGCCCGCAATGAGAGCTGCGCCACCTATCCCTCAATTGACAGCAGTTAATAACCGTACTCCGTGGTCCGCCACACGTTTTCCCCAGCCTCTCACCTCTAGCAAAGACCCCTAGGGTCAAGTCGAGCCTGCAATCAGTAAGTGGATGAAACACCATCAATCGATCAGTCTCCTCTGATCGTCACAGGTCTGGCAAATCTCCAATGGAAGGCCTCAAGTTCGGCAAGTTGGGTGGAGGCATGCAACAGAAAGGAGTATCCCCATTGTGCAGTATTCAAAACAGGTTTATTCAAAACAACATAGTAACTTACATGTACAGCATAAAATGAACGGCACAGATCCCAGTACTTCCGGTCTCAGCCGCGGCCGGAAGTAATGACACCTGACTCATCCCTGACGCGTATCGTCACCACCCACGTGACTTTATCTTTGATACAAAGATTACAGATTACAATTGTATTTTATTATGCCCCAAATAAACGCCCAGCTGCTTTTTTATCCCATCTTTTTCAAGATACAAACAAATTTGGAACGGTTGTCCTTTGTGGGGACTCTAATGCGACGTTTTTCCTTTCTTAGATAAATCCCCTCCGGCCCCTATTAAAAGCCCTGCTAAATTAACCCACCAACCTCTGCTTACTACACGTGGTTTAGTGGATACTTGGCGAGAACTTAATCCTACCAGTAGGCGTTTCACTCATTATTCATATCCACATAACTCTTTCTCACGTGTAGATCATATCTTTGTCCCATCTAGTATGTTACCAGCAATTATTTCTTCTAAAATAATCTCATTTTCATGGACTGACCATGGTGCTGTTTTTACCACTATAGTTTCCACTATTCCCAGGTCACCACCACCACTATACCACTTGGTGTGTTAACCACTTGACGACCGCCTCACGCCGATTTACGTCGGCAAGGTGGCACTGACAGGCAAAATCACGTATATATACGTGATTTGCCTTCCGCGGGTGGGGGGTCCGATCGGACCCCCCCCGGTGCCCGAGGCGGTCGTCTTTGGTCCCACGGCGATCGGAGGTGAGGGGGAGGCCATCCGTTCGTGGCCCCCCCCTCGCGATCGCCGCCGGCCAATCAGATAACTTCCTTTGCTGCTGTATGCTAAACAGCAGCAAAGGAAATGATGTCATCTCTCCTCGGCTCGGTATTCCGTTGCAGCGCCGAGGAGAGAAGACATCACTGTGAGTGCACTAACACTACACACACAGTAGAACATGCCAGGCACACAAAACACCCCATTCCCCCCCCGATCGCCCCCCGATCCCCCCCCAATCACCCCCCCCCCTCCCTGTCACAAACTGACACCAGCAGTTTTTTTTTTTTTTTTTTCTGATTACTGCATTGGTGTCAGTTTGTGACAGTTAGTGTTGGGACAGTGAATATTACCCCCCTTTAGGTCTAGGATACCCCCCTAACCCCCCCTAATAAAGTTTTAACCCCTTGATCACCCCCTGTCACCAGTGTCGCTAAGCGATCATTTTTCTGATCGCTGTATTAGTGTCGCTGGTGACGCTAGTTAGGGACGTAAATATTTAGGTTCGCCGTCAGCGTTTTATAGCGACAGGGACCCCCATATACTATCTAATAAATGTTTTAACCCCTTAATGGCCCCCTAGTTAACCCTTTCACCACTGATCACCGTATAAGTGTTACGGGTGACGCTGGTTAGTTTGTTTATTTTTTTTAGTGTGAGGGCACCCGCCGTTTATTACCGAATAAAGGTTTAGCCCCCTGATCGCCCGGCGGTGATATGCGTCGCCCCAGGCAGCGTCAGATTAGCGCCAGTACCGCTAACACCCACGCACGCAGCATACGCCTCCCTTAGTGGTATAGTATCTGATCGGATCAATATCTGATCCGATCAGATCTATACTAGCGTCCCCAGCAGTTTAGGGTTCCCAAAAACACAGTGTTAGCGGGATCAGCCCAGATACCTGCTAGCACCTGCGTTTTGCCCCTCCGCCCGGCCCAGCTCAGCCCACCCAAGTGCAGTATCGATCGATCACTGTCACTTACAATACACTAAACGCATAACTGCAGCGTTCGCAGAGTCAGGCCTGATCTCTGCGATCGCTAACAGTTTTTTGGTAGTATTTTGGTGAACTGGCAAACACCAGCCCCAAGCAGCGTCAGATTAGCGCCAGTACCGCTAACACCCACGCATGCAGCATACGCCTCCCTTAGTGGTATAGTATCTGAACGGATCAATATCTGATCCGATCAGATCTATACTAGCGTCCCCAGCAGTTTAGGGTTCCCAAAAACGCAGTGTTAGCGGGATCAGCCCAGATACCTGCTAGCACCTGCATTTTGCCCCTCCGCCCGGCCCAGCCCACCCAAGTGCAGTATCGATCGATCACTGTCACTTACAAAACACTAAACTAAACTGCAGCGTTCGCAGAGTCAGGCCTGATCCCTGCGATCGCTAACAGTTTTTTTTGTAGCGTTTTGGTGAACTGGCAAGCGCCAGCGGCCTAGTACACCCCGGTCGTAGTCAAACCAGCACTGCAGTAACACTTGGTGACGTGGCGAGTCCCATAAGTGCAGTTCAAGCTGGTGAGGTGGCAAGCACAAGTAGTGTCCCGCTGCCACCAAAAAGACAAACACAGGCCCATCGTGCCCATAGTGCCCTTCCTGCTGCATTTGCCAATCCTAATTGGGAACCCACCACTTCTGCAGCGCCCGTACTTCCCCCATTCACATCCCCAACCAAATGCAGTCGGCTGCATGAGAGGCATTTTCTTTATGTCCTCCCGAGTACCCCTACCCAACGCCCCCCAAAAAAGATGTTGTGTCTGCAGCAAGCGCGGATATAGGCGTGACACCCGCTATTATTGTCCCTCCTGTCCTGACAATCCTGGTCTTTGCATTGGTGAATGTTTTGAACGCTACCATTCACTAGTTGAGTATTAGCGTAGAGTACAGCATTGCACAGACTAGGCACACTTTCACAGGGTCTCCCAAGATGCCATCGCATTTTGAGAGACCCGAACCTGGAACCGGTTACCGTTATAAAAGTTAGTTACAAAAAAAGTGTAAAAAAAAAAAAAAAAAAATATATATAAAATAAAAAAAAATAGTTGTCGTTTTATTGTTCTCTCTCTCTCTATTCTCTCTCTCTTGTTCTGCTCTTTTTTACTGTATTCTATTCTGCAATGTTTTATAGTTATTATGTTTTATCATGTTTGTTTTTCAGGTATGTAATTATTTATACTTTACCGTTTACTGTGCTTTATTGTTAACCATTTTTTTGTCTTCAGGTACGCCATTCACGACTTTGAATGGTTATACCAGAATGATGCCTGCAGGTTTAGGTATCATCTTGGTATCATTCTTTTCAGCCAGCGGTCGGCTTTCATGTAAAAGCAATCCTAGCGGCTAATTAGCCTCTAGACTGCTTTTACAAGCCGTGGGAGGGAATGCCCCCCCCCCACCGTCTTCCGTGTTTTTCTCTGGCTCTCCTGTCTCAACAGGGAACCTGAGAATGCAGCCGGTGATTCAGCCAGCTGACCATAGAGCTGATCAGAGACCAGAGTGGCTCCAAACATCTCTATGGCCTAAGAAACCGGAAGCTACGAGCATTTTATGACTTAGATTTCGCCAGATGTAAATAGCGCCATTGGGAAATTGGGGAAGCATTTCATCACACCGATCTTGGTGTCATCAGATGCTTTGAGGGCAGAGGAGAGATCTAGGGTCTAATAGACCCCAATTTTTTCAAAAAAGAGTACCTGTCACTACCTATTGCTATCATAGGGGATATTTACATTCCCCGAGAGAACAATAAAAATGATTTAAAAAAAAAAAAAAAAAATGAAAGGAACAGTTTAAAAATAAGATAAAAAAGCAAAAAAATAATAAAGAAAAAAAAAAAAAAAAGCACCCCTGTCGCCCCCTGCTCTCGCGCTAAGGCGAACGCAAGCGGCGGTCTGTCGTCAAATGTAAACAGCAATTGCACCATGCATGTGAGGTATCGCCGCGAAGGTCAGATCGAGGGCAGTAATTTTAGCAGTAGACCTCCTCTGTAAATCTAAAGTGGTAACCTGTAAAGGCTTTTAAAGGCTTTTAAAAATGTATTTATTTTGTTGCCACTGCACGTTTGTGCGCAATTTTAAAGCATGTCATGTTTGGTATCCATGTACTCGGCCTAAGATCATCTTTTTTATTTCATCAAACATTTGGGCAATATAGTGTGTTTTAGTGCATTAAAATTTAAAAAAGTGTGTTTTTTCCCCAAAAAATGCGTTTGAAAAATCGCTGCGCAAATACTGTGTGAAAAAAAAAAATGAAACACCCACCATTTAAATCTGTAGGGCATTTGCTTTAAAAAAATATATAATATTTGGGGGTTCAAAGTAATTTTTTTGGAAAAAAAAATATCTTTTTCATGTAAACAAAAAGTGTCAGAAAGGGCTTTGTCTTCAAGTGGTTAGAAGAGTGAGTGATGTGTGACATAAGCTTCTAAATGTTGTGCATAAAATGCCAGGACAGTTCAAAACCCCCCCAAATGACCCCATTTTGGAAAGTAGACACCCCAAGCTATTTGCTGAGAGGCATGTCGAGTCCATGGAATATTTTATATTGCGACACAAGTTGCGGGAAAGAGACAAATTTTTTTTTTTTTGCACAAAGTTGTCACTAAATGATATATTGCTCAAACATGCCATGGGAATATGTGAAATTACACCCCAAAATACATTCTGCTACTTCTCCTGAGTACGGGGATACCACATGTGTGAGACTTTTTGGGAGCCTAGCCGCGTACGGGACCCTGAAAACCAAGCACCGCCTTCAGGCTTTCTAAGGGCGTGAATTTTTGATTTCACTCTTCACTGCCTATCACAGTTTCGGAGGCCATGGAAAGCCCAGGTGGCACAAAACCCCCCCAAATGACCCCATTTTGGAAAGTAGACACCCCAAGCTATTTGCTGAGAGGTATAGTGAGTATTTTGCAGACCTCACTTTTTGTCACAAAGTTTTGAAAATTGAAAAAAGAAAAAAAAAAAAGTTTTTTCTTGTCTTTCTTCATTTTCAAAAACAAATGAGAGCTGCAAAATACTCACCATGCCTCTCAGCAAATAGCTTGGGGTGTCTACTTTCCAAAATGGGGTCATTTGGGGGGGTTTTGTGCCACCTGGGCATTCCATGGCCTCCGAAACTGTGATAGGCAGTGAAGAGTGAAATCAAAAATTTTCACCCTTAGAAATCCTGAAGGCGGTGCTTGGTTTTCGGGGCCCCGTACGCGGCTAGGCTCCCAAAAAGTCCCACACATGTGGTATCCCCATACTCAGGAGAAGCAGCTAAATGTATTTTGGGGTGCAATTCCACATATGCCCATGGCCTGTGTGAGCAATATATCATTTAGTGACAACTTTGTGCAAAAAAAAAAAAAAAAAGTGTCACTTTCCCGCAACTTGTGTCAAAATATAAAATATTCCATGGACTCAATATGCCTCTCAGCAAATAGCTTGGGGTGTCTACTTTCCAAAATGGGGTCATTTGGGGGGGTTTTGTGCCACCTGGGCATTCCATGGCCTCCGAAACTGTGATAGGCAGTGAAGAGTGAAATCAAAAATTTACACCCTTAGAAATCCTGAAGGCGGTGCTTGGTTTTCGGGGCCCCGTACGCGGCTAAGCTCCCAAAAAGTCCCACACATGTGGTATCCCCATACTCAGGAGAAGCAGCTAAATGTATTTTGGGGTGCAATTCCACATAGGCCCATGGCCTGTGTGAGCAATATATCATTTAGTGACAACTTTTTGTAAATATTTTTTTTTTTTTTTGTCATTATTCAACCACTTGGGACAAAAAAAATAAATATTCAATGGGTTCAACATGCCTCTCAGCAATTTCCTTGGGGTGTCTACTTTCCAAAATGGGGTCATTTGGGGGGGTTTTGTACTGCCCTGCCATTTTAGCACCTCAAGAAATGACATAGGCAGTCATAAACTAAAAGCTGTGTAAATTACAGAAAATGTACCCTAGTTTGTAGACGCTATAACTTTTGCGCAAACCAATAAATATATGCTTATTGACATTTTTTTTACCAAAGACATGTGGCCGAATACATTTTGGCCTAAATGTATGACTAAAATTTAGTTTATTGGATTTTTTTATAACAAAAAGTAGAAAATATAATTTTTTTTCAAAATTTTCGGTCTTTTTCCGTTTATAGCGCAAAAAATAAAAACTGCAGAGGTGATCAAATACCATCAAAAGAAAGCTCTATTTGTGGGAAGAAAAGGACGCAAATTTCGTTTGGGTACAGCATTGCATGACCGCGCAATTAGCAGTTAAAGCGACGCAGTGCCAAATTGGAAAAAGACCTCTGGTCCTTAGGCAGCATAATGGTCCGGGGCTCAAGTGGTTAATGACTCCATACTAACCCACCCGTCCCATAGAATTGAGATTGAAGGAGCACTCACTGATTACCTTTCATCCAATGACACGGATGATGTTTCCGCCCTCACACTGTGGGAGACCCACAAAGCTGTCATTTGGGGCAGATTGATACAACAAGCAACAGCAATGAAAAAAGAACACAAACTTATGTTTGCAAAGCTTGAGGCTGCTTTCAATAAATGCCATATGGCCTTTCAGTCTTCCCCGAATGCCACCAACAACTCAAAACTAGATAAAGCCCGTTTTGATCTAGTCCTTTTTCTAACTGATTCTGCAGATAAATTATTACATAAACACCAACATACCCAATATCTTAAAGCTAATAAACCAGACACTTCCATGGCGCGTAGTTTAAAGGCAATACAACATGTACAGACATCTATTAGACTGAAAACATCCCGTGATGGATATACTAGTAATCCAGTTAAAATACTAGAGGTGTTTCGCTCTAATTTAGCTAAATTGTATTCCCCTGCCCAAAACTTTGACAAGACAAAAGCAGACACCTTGTTTTCCAATATCATGCTCCCTACCTTAGACCAGGAACAGCGAGATCTTCTTGAGTGTCCTATAACAGCACCTGAAGTTCTGACATCCATAAAAATATTAAAACTTCATAAGAGACCGGGTCCTTATGGGTTCTCTGCATCATATTATAAACAGTTTGCACACATCTTAGCACCAATCCTGACCAGAGCCTTTCTATTGTATCCTGAATGGTTACTCATTTAGGTCTGAAACACTGACCTCCATTATAGCAATTATTCCCAAACCCCGTTCAGACTCTACTTCTTGGACCAATTACCGCCCCATATGTCTCCTTAACCTAGACATTAAATTACTAGCCTAGATCCTGGCGACTCGATTGAATAACATTATAGGCCAACTAATTCACTGGGACCAAACAGGATTTATGCCAACACGTCAGGCAGGAGTTAATATCAGCCCTCTTACTTATTCACGCAGCTAAAGTCAGACACATCCCGACATGCCTCTTATCCTTAGACATTAGAAAGGTATTAGATTATGTCACTTGGCCATATATGCAGTACATGCTTTAAAAATGGGGATTTGGGAACCATTTTCTGACATGGATCTCCTCTCTGTATGACAACCCGAGGGCATACATTAAATATGCTGGTTATAAATCAGCAATGTTGGACATTAGAAGAAGTACAAGGCAAGGTTGCCCTCTATCCCCGTTGCTTTTTGCCCTCCTTATAGAACCACTAGCACAATTAATTAGATCTAATCCTGATGTTAAAGGAATTGAATTAGGTAGATATCAGCACAAGTTATGTCTCTTTGCGGATGATATTCTTATTTTTTATCTCATCCTCATATATCTGCCCCAAACTTACTAAATATTTTAGATTAATTTTCCCAAGTCACTGGACTTTTTGTTAATCCCAGAAAATCGAATGTGTTAAATATCTCTTTATCACAAGCAGAACTTCGACAGGTCCAAACCTCCTTACCTTTCAATTGGGTTTCCCATTGAATTCCATATTTAGGAGTACAACTCACAACCTTGATTAAAGATCTATTCATGGCTAATTATCTGCCTCTGCTGAAACAAGTTACGGGCTTTATGAAACAATGGACCTCTCTTCCATTATTATGGCTGGGACGGATCAATGCTATAAAAATGTCGATTTTGACGAAATGTTTATACCTGTTTAGGGCACTACCCATCTCATTACCTTCATATTTTTTAAGACTCACACAATGTAGAGTTATGTCTTTTATTTGGGGAAACACTAAACCCCGAATACCTAAAGCTATGCTTTACCTCAAAAAGTTGAGTGGCGGGCTAGGTTTACCAAACTTCACTTCCTACTACTACGCTGCACAACTATCACTCCTTCCTAAATATCATTCAATGGTGGAAACACCCCTTTGGGTTTTTATTGAATCTGTTGACAGTGACCCCATCTCTGTGGCCAATATGTTATGGCTCCAGCCTAAAGATAGATCACATCTTTCTAATCCCATAACGAAACATTCCTTGGCTATCTGGGACAAATTTAGGAGAACTTGTAACCTCCAATCCCTACATAATCCCCTTCTTTCGTTCCTCAGGAACCCGGCCTTTTATCCTGCTTGGAAATTCCAGAAGTCATTCTCTGCATGGTCTTCTACAAATTTAATTTGATTATATCAATGAAGCACTAATACCACCATTCATACTTTCCCTGTGCTATGTGAAACTTATGGGCTTCCCAGATCTGAAATTTTTCGCTATTTGCAAATCAAAAATTTCTACACTTCCTTCCTTATTACAGGCTCAACACTTAATCAAATGTCACAATTTGAGCATATTTGTAAAAGTGACCCATATGTAAGAGGATTATTTTCACTTTTATATCAACAACTTAATGTGATTCCTACCAAAGCATTACCCTCCTACACAGATAAATGGGCACAGGACATGAACCGAGTGTTTGACATTAATGACTGGTCTAATATTTGGTTAGCCACTAAAAATTCTTCTCCAAATTGTTTTGCTTTAGAAACAAATTTTAACCACTTCAATACAGGGCACTTATACACCTTCCTGCCCAGACCAATTTTCAGCTTTCAGTGCTGTCACAGTTTGAATGACAATTGCTCGGTCATACAACACTGTACCCAAACTAAATTTTTATCATTTTGTTCCCATAAATAGAGCTTTCTTTTGGTGGTATTTGATCAACCCTGTGGTTTTTATTTTTTGCTAAACAAATAAAAAAAGACAGAAAATTTTGAAAAAAATAAAAGTTTTGCTTTTGTTTCTGTTAAAACATTTTGTAAATAAGTAAGTTTTCTCTTTCACTGATGGACACTGATAAGGCGGCACTGACAGGCACTGATAAGGCGGCACAGATGAGGTGGCACCAATGAGCGGCCACTGACGGGCACTGACGATGGGCACTGATTTTTTTGATTGAAAATGTATACTTTATTTTGCAAGAAAATATACAAAAAACAAATACTTCAACAGGGTACATTCCACTCTGTACTGCAACGCAGCGCATAAATACACTACATAACAATACATTTCCAAGCATACAAAATAAATTACATTCATTCTGCGGTATGATGCCTGATGTGTTGTGCA
Organism: Aquarana catesbeiana; assembly: GCF_042186555.1. Lineage (NCBI taxonomy): Eukaryota > Metazoa > Chordata > Amphibia > Anura > Ranidae > Aquarana > Aquarana catesbeiana. The sequence continues at coordinate 484,191,815 of NC_133326.1, read as the reverse complement.
GAGTAGTAATACCCTGAAACAGCACATCATGCATGACGCCGCATTACCCTGAGAGCATTACTTTCAAAAACATGTCACATAAAATCAGGTCATACAGTCTAGTAGCATTCAAATGGGCAACGGGTGTGATGGGGGGGGGGGGTGGAGAAGGTGGGGTAGGGGAGGGAGAAAAGAGTTCACAGGCCCGAAGCTTTATTGAACTGCCAAAGGATACACGGGGGGAAGGGGGGAGGGGAAATCTTCAGACCTCCTCTTCCTCCTTGAAATCCATCAAGTGATAGTCTCTGAGCAGACTGTGAACCAGTCTGCGACAGTCCTCGATGGACATCCTCTCCCGCTGGTGGATGAGGCACTTTCTGGCACACCACAAAGCGTCCTTAAAGCAACACAGCACCCGCCAGGCACCGTCAATGTCCTCCTGTGAATGAGTCCCACAGAAGAGTCCATTCAACACACCAAAGTGTGTGATGGCAGTACAAAGTCTTTCAGTTCAGGTTCCAGGGCCCTCAACAGGTCCTGTGCAAAGGGGCACTCCCAGAAAACATGAAAGGCTGTTTCCTCCTGGATGATGCAAAAGGGGCAGTGCATGAATATCCTGAGTGGCAACACCCCTTGGATTGCCATCCATGCCAGATCTTTGTGCCTGTTGGTGAGTCTCTTCGAAGAAACATTCCTCCAGACACTTTGCAAGTGGCTGAAGGGAGGCCTGGAACAGTCTCAACAATGTCCGATGCTCTAATCAACTTGTGGATAGTTTTTGGCTTCCACAAGTTGGGCTTTACTCCATGTAGCCCCAGCTCCTTAATAAACTTGAAGGTGTCCAAGTAGTACCAAGGGGTGTCCCAGTTGTAGGGGATGGAGCTGTCCCATTTGTCCCATCCAAGGGTCCTCCAAAGAGGCAGGAGGAAAAAACGGGACATGGAGTTACCACCAGAGTCCACAGTTCTGTCAACCAATGTCCTTCAGATGGAGTTACAAGCAAAGCACACCCTCAGTAGGGTAGCGATGTCGGGCACGCCCTTACCGCCCTTGAGGGGTTCCTTGAACATAACCGCCCGCTTCACTCTGTCCATTTTGGAGCTCCAGGTGTAGTGAAACACCGCCCTGGTGATGGCCTTGCAGGTGTTAACCCGGAGGCCAGGCCTGGGCAAGGTACTGCAACACAGGGAGAATCTCGCTGCGGAGTACCAGTGTTTTACCTTCAATGGTGAGTTCTCTGAGGCTCCAAAGTCCAAACTTCTGTTGCATCTTTGACAGTCTTTCCTCCCAGGACTTCAGGGCTGCGCCCTCAGCTCCAAACAAGACCCTAAGAATTTTGATGAAGTCCGTCTTGATGCTGAAAGGAATGGGTGCAGAAGAAGGCAGGAACCACTTTCCAAAGAGCATGACTTCTGACTTCCCGCAGTTGACCTTTGCCCCTGACCTCCCGTCTGTCCGGTCCTGGTGCGGTGATCCCTCTGATCTCTGGGTTCTGTCTGATGCTTCGGGCGAAGAGCTCTATACAACAAACAAAAAGCAGAGGTGAGAGAGGGCAGCCTTGTCTGACCCCAGACAAAATTGGAAAGGGGTCAGTTTTCCAGCCATTTACCAATATCAAACTAGAAATGTCATTGTACATTACATTCACATACGAACAAAACATTTCCCCAAGACCAAACCTGCGCAGAGCTCTGCACATAAACTTGTGAGAGACACGGTCAAAGGCCTTCTCCTGGTCAAGACTGACCAGGGCCGCGTGCACATGGCGGCCATGAATGTACTGGACCGTGTCCCGGACAAGCGCGAGGCTGTCCGCAATCCTGCGACCAGGAATGCCACAAGTCTGATCCGGGTGGATCATCTGTCCGATGACAGACTTCAGCCTGTTGGCCAGGACCTTGGTGAGGATTTTGTAGTCCACATTCAGAAGAGAGATCGGACGCCAATTTTTAAGATCCGATCTCTCCCCCTTCCGCTTATACAAAATCGTGATCATCCCCTCCCTCAGTGACGGAGGCATTCTGCCCTCCACCACCATCTCCTTGTACAGCTCGAGCAGGTCCGGGCCCACGAGATCCCACAGTGCTACATAGAGCTCAACTGGGAGACCATCGCAGCCCGGGGTCCTGCCTCGCCTGAAGGATTTAGCGGCAGAGTGCAGCTCCTCCAACACCAAGGGGGCGTTGACGGTTGGTGAACCTGCAGGATCAATTTGGTTAGAGATAACTGACAGGAACCTGTCGGCTGCCTGTTTGTCTGTTTCCTTTGGGGAGTAGAGGTTGGTGTAGTAGTCGCTGACCACTTGCATCACAGCCTTCTTCCCCTTCTGGAGTGTTCCGGTCTCGTCACGCAGCTCTAACAAGGGTGTGTGTCCTGAGTGAAGTTTCCTGAAAAAGAAAGAGTTACACTTCTCACCTTTCTCAAGATTTTCCACCTTGGCACGGAAGACAATGTGCCTATATTCTTCCTCGAAGTGTCCTTTCAGGCTCTTCTTGGTGTCCTCCAGGTCCTGCCTAACATCCCAGCCACAGTGATGAAGGTCCTGCAGGGACTGCAACTGACGCTGCAGTCTCCTGAGTTCCTTCCTCCTGGCACACACTTGCTGGCGTCCCCTTGCCTGAAAGAAGCTGCGCAGCTTAACCTTCACAAACTCCCACCAGTCATTTACCCTTCCGAAGAATCTCTTTTCCTCCGTCCAGGTGGCATAGGCCTCCCGAAGTTCCCCCATCAATTCCTCGCTTTCCAGCAGGGTGCTATTCAGCTTCCGTGGGCAAAGCCCTCGCCCAGGTCGCCCCGAAAGTGATTAGCCCTGTGGTCAGAGAAGAAGCAGGGGACCATGGATAAACTCACGATGCTTGACTGTTCTTGAAGTGAGCACGAAGTCAATCCTGGAACGCACAGATCCATCGGGTCGGCACCATGAATAGGTCATGGTCCCTTTCCCTATGGATCCCACGGCATCCTGCAAGGAGGCCTCCGAGATCATCTCCTTGAGCAGCCTAGAAGTAGCATCAAGTTTTGCGTATATGCTGGAGCTGCGCCCATCCATCGGACAGTTAAAATCTCCGCCAATCACTACTGTTCTGGTGGTGACGAGTTGGGTCCGCAGGGTCTGGAAAAGTTCCAGCCGCGCATTCTTTTCTGGGGGGCATACACGTTGATGAGCCTAACTGGCTCTTCCACCCACGAGCCGTCTATGACCAAAAGACTGCCGCAGACTTGCTTATAGATAGAGTCAACCGTGAAGCGCCCACCCCTGACCAGAATGGCTACCCCTGCAGACTTACAATCGCCACCCCCAGACCAGTAGGAGGGACCAAGGGTCCACTGGGAGGACAGATGAGTGTACCTCCTCAAGGGAGGAAGGGCGCACTCCTGGAGCATGTAGACATCACTCTGCTGACTAGAAAGAGAGTACAGAACCGCTTGCCTTCTAGGCTCCTCCGGCACAGAGGGGGTGGGTGGGGGTGTGCTGGAGGTAGGGGGTGGGGCTGGGGCAGGGAGTGGGGCAGGGGCAGGGGGGGCGGGAGTGGACTTACCTGTGGCCTTTCGAGGTTCCTTTGGATTCTTTGGTTTTCCTGGCAGCTTCCTCCCGGTGCTGGAGGATGGCTTACCCTGGATCAGGGCTCCAGCGTAGGTCCGGGTCCTCTGGGGGCAGTGTCTGAAGACATGCTCTGCCAATCCGCAAAGGTTGCAGGCTTTGGACCTCGGACAGTCCTTGGTCTCGTGGCCTGCAACCCTACAGAACCTGCAAGCAAGCTTTGTACAATCCTTACCTATGTGTCCCGGTTGTCCACACTTGTTACAGTTGTAGGGTATGCCGGGGTAGAAAAGGATTCCTGCGGATGATCCCAGGGAGAAGAAAGGCTGCAGGTGCTGGATGTCCCCTGAAGGGTATTTCCTCAGTTTGCAGAGCACAGACCACTTACCTATCCAGAAGCCGTTGGCATCGAAGATTTGGATCGGGTTCTTCACCACGGTGCAGAACCTCTGGAGGTAGGTGGCTATGTCCTTTCCACTGGTATGGGGGTTCCTCATGGCCACTGTTACCTGCTTTTCATCCCGTGGTATGGGGCAGTTCGCAGTGAACTTCCGGAAAGGGGATTCAGGGCCACTGGTCTTCACCATCTCTCAGTATCTTTTGCAGACCTGAAATGACACAAAAGTTATAAAGAATATACCTCTTGTGAAGGCCTGCACAGAAAGCGTCTGTTCCAGAATTATCTTCTTTTGGAAGATCTCCGGGGTCATGTCAGGGACTCTTCCGTCCACCTCCTTCAGCTGCAGCACGACCGCCTGCTTCATCCAAGGCTCCAGTTCTGGGAGCCCGCCTGCAGGCTGGTCTGGCTTGGCTGGTCCTGGTCGGCTGGTGCCGGACGGGGTAGAGGTGGGGATTGAGGCAGCGGCATTCTCGGGCTCAGAGGAAGTGGCTGGAACGGGGTTCTTCTTCTCCTTGCTGGTCTTCTTGTCGCTCTTCCCCATCGTCGAGGAGTTGGATGTCGCTTCGGGTGTTCTTAGGCGGCTTCCTTCTGGTTCCTCGACGTCTTCGCTCTTTTCATAGCCTTTACAAAGGCTCTAGCATCTACTGCCCGGAGGTAGTAATGCGGAGTGGGGGAGGAGGGAAGACCGCAATCTCGCTCCCTGTGAGGGCTAAGCCTCTAACCCAATAGCAGCAAATAGGTGAAGTTGAATTTAATCAACGATCCTACCAGGCCGAGCAGAGGGTACCCCACAAGGACCAATTGGTTTGGATAGATGCAAGTGGTTCTCAACGTCCTAGCTGTGAAGCAGAGACACCCCTAAGGGCTAAAGTCAATACTACAATTGATCTTAGCCAAAAGGCCGAGAAGCGATGGGCACTGATATGCGGCACTGATGGGCACTGGTAGGTGGCACTGATGGGTGGCACTGATATGCAGCACTGATAGGCATTGATAGGCGGCACTGATGGGCACTCATGGGTGGCACTGGGTGGCACTGGTGGGCACTGATGGGCACTGATAGGCGACACTGATGGGCACTGAAAGGCTTCAAAGATGGGTTCTTATGGGTGCCACTGATAGGCAGCACTGATGGGCACTGATAGGCGGCACTGCTGGGCACTGATGGGCACTGATAGGTGGCACTGATGGGCACTCATGGGTGGCACTGGGTGGCACTGGTGGGCACTGATGGGCACTGATAGGCGACACTGATGGGCACTGAAAGGCTTCAAAGATGGGTTCTTATGGGTGCCACTGATAGGCAGCACTGATGGGCACTGATAGGCGGCACTGCTGGGAACTGATGGGCACTGATAGGTGGCACTGATGGGCACTGATACGTGGCACTGATAGGCACTGATAGGCATCCCTGGTGGCACTGGCAGTGGTAGGCATTGTGAGTGGGCACTGATTGGCAGCTACCTGGGCATTGATTGGAAGCTGCCTGGGCACAGATTAGGATTTTCCTGGGGGTCTAGGGGGCATACCTGGAGGTCCAGTGTGGATGGCCATCCTGGTGGCCCTGGGCGGCTTCCCTGGTGGTGCTGGGTGGGCCGATCGGCTCTCCTCTACTATCTGTCAGACGCGAGTGATGAAAAGCCGATCACCGTCTCTTCCTATTTACATCGTTATCAGCCTTGATTGGACACGGCTGATCAGGTGGTAAAGAGTCTCCGTCAGAGACTCTTTACCTAGATTGGAGTTGCGGTGTGTCAGACTGACAGCAACAGAGTGATGAGGTAATTTCTCTGCTCTTTCCTCCTGTCAGCATGGTCCTTGTCCATGCATGCTCATGTAGCAGGCCTCTAGTGCTACCCTTTCCTCTTCTAGCCTGTTGCTCTGCAGAGGATTAAACAAGGCTCAATCTAGACAAATTTAGGTATGTGACAGATCGCCTGGGTGCTTCCACTGCCAAATGGTGCCTCCTGCCTTCCAAACCCTTCCAGCAGACCAATAGCTAATACCAGCCCTTTACCCCAAGCATCCTACAAAGACAAGATGTTAAAGTAAAAACCAAAGGAATCACTTTATTAAACAGAGATATAGGTTTTTATACACTTCAAAAATAGTGGCAGCAACCACATGAACCATAAAAAAAAAATATTGCACATTGAGGTAAACAACACACAATGGTTAGGTAATGAGGTAAGGTTGCCACAAGACTAATCACATCATGTAGGATTAGCAGGCAGAAACAATAGGAACCTTGCTATTGTGTAAACCCTAGAAATTCACACCTAGGGGTCACACAACGGGAGAAAGACAGTTAACAATAAACACATAACACCTTAATAAACAGATTACATCAGGAGACCCCAGCATCAGGTTGTGTTGAGCTGATTATAATCATCTGCTTTGAGACTGTGAGTCTAGGAGGAGGTTGAAGAAGTCAATGCTGGTTTGGGCTGTCTATACCCCAACAAAACACAGAGGCCCCAAATTTGTATCCAGGTCCTCCAGTTCTCAGAGGCTGTGCATTTCAGGGAAACATGGACTTGAATCTGAAGTACAAGTCCAGGCATACACCTCCCAAAGAATAGAGACCCATCAAATGCCAGGGCCCATAGTCAGTAGGCAAGAGGCTACCCTGCTGTCCCCTCCAAAAGCCCCTGTCCTGGTTGGGTCTGTCACAAGGTATTTAAGTTTGACTTTAAGTTTGCATGACAGGAATTATTTAGTTGCTGCATCTGTATATCCTCACACCAAAAAGTAGAAAAAGTATTTCCTCTCCAGTGCACCAGCCATGTAGGCTAGTGTGGGCTCCGGCAGGTTTTTCTTTTACCTTTGTGTCTTTTCAGTATAGTCTTATTATTCATGGTTCTATTACCCATTGCTTATACGTTTCCCACTGCAGGGTCATTTTTGACATAATGCTGTGACACCATATTCTGACAGGATTTATTTTTGTCTTTCCCTAAGTACTGAAGCTTTGCATTTCAGATTTTGATGGATCTTCAGAGCATGTGGATTAGTGAACTCCAGCATCACATACTGTTGCAGTTTTAAATGATGTAACCTAGTACTGGCAATACAACAGTAATTTTATTGTAAACCCACTTGTTCTTTTAATGCATCCAGTGACAACGAGCAACTTTGAAAATATAACCTTTCACCTCTATCTTTATTTTTGGGAGTTAAAGCTACCTTCACATGCCCAGGTCAGTGTAAACATTGCATTGTTTACATTTCGTTTGTATGCAGTCTGCACTATAACTGCAGACCAGGACTGAGAACATCAAGGAAAGCATTTGCTCCACACATGTTGACATCAATGTCAGTAACCATGATGATAATTCATATTTAGTAGTGCACTCACGTGAACTTAAAAGAAATAGATTGCTCACGTAATCTTAAAAATGTAATTTTGCCTATGGCGTCCTGGGAGGAAGGACACACACACTAACTAGCAGATACTTGTGATATTGGAGAAATGGATTCTGGACAGCCACACTCCGATAAAAGCCTTCATTGTAATGAATAGTCAACGTTCATGTGACAACAAAAGCAGGACAAACAGCTGACGCTATTTCGCAATATCATTGTTGCTTAGTCTACTAACTACTTTTACCGTTGTACTATCAGCAATGAAAATTTGGATACACTGTATTGTCAAAAGTATTGGGATGCCTGCCTTTAAACACACATTGTTTATTCTTATTATTATTTAAGGTACTTATATAGCGCTGTCAATTTACACAGCGCTTTACATATACATTGTACATTCACATCAGTCCCTACCCTCAAGGAGCTTATAATCTAATGTCCCTAACTCACATAGATATAATAGGGCCAGTTTAGACAGAAGCCAATTAACCTACCAGCATGTCTTTGTAATGTGGGAGGAAACCGGAGTGCCCAGAGGAAACCCATGCAGGCACAGGGAGGACATACAAACTCTAGACAGGTAGTGTCGTGGTTGCGGATTTGAACCAGTGACCCCTATTACTACTAGGCAAGAGTGCTACCCACTACACCACTGTGTCACCCACACGCTTGAACTTTAATGGCATCCTAGTCTTAGTCCGTAGGGTTCAATATTGAGGTGGCCCACCCTTTGCAGCTATACCAGCTTCAACTCTTCTGGGAAGGCTGTCAACAAGGTTTAGGAGTGTGTCTTTGGGAATGTTTGACCATTCTTCCAGAAGCACATTTGTGAGGTCACTGATGTTGGATGAGAAGCCCTGGCTCGCAGTCTCCACTCTAATTCATCCCAAAGGTGTTCTATTGGGTTGAGGCCAGGACTCTGTGCAGGCCAGTCAATTTCCTCCACCCCAAATTTGCTCATCCATGTCTTTATGGACCTTGTTTGTGCACTGGTCCAAATAATTTGGTGGAGGGGGGTTTATGGTGTAAAATTATTTTCAGGGGTTGGGCTTGGCCCCTTAGTTTCAGTGAAGGGAACTCTTAAGGTGGAAGCATACCAAGACATTTTGAACAATTGCATGCTTCCAACTTTGTGGGAACAGTTTGGGGATGACCCCTTCCTGTTCCAACATGACTGCGCACCAGTGCACAAAGCAAGGTCCATAAAGACATGAATGAGCGAGTTTGGGGTGGAGGAACTTGACTGGCCTGACCTCAACCCGATAGAACACCTTTGGGATGAATTAGAGAGGAGACTGGGTGAGATTGGGCGAGAAGCCTCGCCTTCTCGCCCAACATCAGTGCCTGACCTCACAAATATGCTTCTGGAATAATGGTCTAACATTCCCATAGACACACTCCTAAATCCTATGGACAGTCTTCCTAGTATAGTTGAAGCTGTTATAGCTGCAAAGGATAGACCAACTCAATACTGAACCCTACAGACTAAGACTGAAGGACAATAAAGTGCATGTATGTGTAAAGGCAGGCGTCACAAAACTTGTGACAAAATAGTGTATGTTCCAATAAATTTATATTTTTATATAACCTTATTTGATTTATCAGTTGTCTTGAAAATCCCACTCACTTTGGGGTTTTTATATTGGTTTATTACAAATTGGGATGTTGGCAACACATGATGGTTTTCTATGGTGGACCTTATATCTAAAAATAACACAGTCTCTGCAAAGTACAAATGTATATAAAGAACAATAGAAATGGCTTTGATTCACTTTACACTTTGATGGGTCAGAGGTAGTAGGAGCCAATAAACAAACCTAAAATGTTGTGTCCAAGTATGATAAGTTGGAACACCATCAAAATGATTTATTTCTGCTTTAGGGCTATGTACTTAAAGCCTTTACAAAATGAAACTTGGAAAACTGACTGTATAAGCCATGCAATATGTGTGGTGGATACAACCAAGGATCAACACGTCGTGGAACTGGGGCTTAAATTTTAGCATATATGTGTCACATACAGACAGCAAACATGTTGATCTTTCATTTCACTGATGGCACCTGTCATGTGCTTTTTGATTGTAATGCTTCAGATTAAAATAGCAAATCTCTCTAACACTTTATTTTTAGATACAGGTGGAAATAATCCTTCTCCATGTTTCTTCTGTTTTCTGCAAGGACCCCCTATTAAAGTAAAGAAAAAAAATAACTAAACATTATGGGCCTGCCGTGTGTTTATGGTTTGTCCCCGATTCCCCTATCAGAATAATGAAATATCTGAGTGAGGCTGATAAGAGAAACTGGCTGCTTTCATGACAGCCACATAAAAAATACACATTGTTTCCAATCCCTACCAGCTTATTTGCTTTTATTTATTTAATTGTGTAACTTTTTTTGCACCACGAGACTTATGGCTGGCTGCATGGAATGAAGTATTTGAGAAATTAATTAAGACAACAGAGGCCTACAGAAAGAAAAAGTTAATTAGTTGCAGCAATCATTTAGATGTGATCCAAGAGAAAGAAACAAAGGATTAAAAGTGTGTCAAAGGGAAGAAGGCTTCTCTGGAAAAGGGGATTACTCTAGGATTTCAACCAAAGGGACAGCTCTGTGTGGTTGCTCCTTTTGTAATTGGGGATTTACAATAAACACATAGACTCATTAACACGAAACGTCTTTGTGGAATGCGAAGAAGGCGCAAGAAGCAAATCACAATCACTGAGGAAGAAGGGGGGGGGAGCATCAGAGAGGAAAAAATCAAGACAGAGGAGCCCTGGATCTGGCTTCCTGGCTAAATAAGGGTTTTCCAAAGCTTGCGAGGCCTACAGCGCCTAATATTGAGTAGTCAGGGGCTGCTGTCAACTCACTAGTTCATCTACCTGCTAAATAATATATTTAATTTAATCATTAAAATGTACTTTGGTTCAAGTCCAAAAACAGCAGAAAGAGGGCGCCTGGGTCAATGTGATAGTAAAAGCAAGTAACACTTTATTCAGATACACTTACATAAAAGTATCTTGCAAGCTGCACACAGGGTGGATCACCAATCAAGCAGTCAGCCGTTACAAGGGATAAGAAGACCACTGTAGGGATAAGCTCAGACCTGCCGTATGGAGGTATATAACCAACAGCGTCTCCAGCTCTCACTCCTGCTCTCTCAGAGCTAGCAAGAGACCAAATCAGGACAGGGGTGGGCCGCAACAAGTTTCCGAGGTGCCGCCTCCTTCTTCAGGCAAAAAACTTTTGTGACGGCTGCCTGCTTGATTGGTGATCCACATCCAGCCTGTGTGCAGCTAGCAAGATACTTTTATGTAAGTGTATCTGAATAAAGTGTTACTTGCTTTTACTATCACACTGACTCAGGTGCCCTCTTTCTGCTGTTTTTGTTTGTCTGAGGGAACTTCCATTTCCTGCTGAGGAGCTGCCGGTGACTGTGTGTGCAATCCCCATCCACCTGTGGATCCATCCATCCTGTGGACTTCTCCTTGATATCCCTTACTACTTCTGTGTGATATATTGCTTTGGTTCAAGTCCAGTCATTAAACTCACATAAAAACTGTCAGTACATGCCATATTACATGCTGTTCATACTCACTCAGTCAATATGAGATTTGTTTTCTGTATTCTGAAAAAAACTGGATGAGCCTGCTTTTTACCCCTCCCTCATTGTCTGTGTCCTCTCTGTAGCCTGGGGTTGTATAGACCAGCTGTTGCCACATCTACTGAGCATGCTCCAGTTTCAGTTTCCTTCTAAGCTGTTCAGTTCCTCCTTTTTCTGATCTGTGCAATCCACATGACTATAGAGTAACACATGTGGGTGTATACACTCCAGATAAATGAAAGCCCACTTCCTCCGTCCATACCCAACAAACAGCTCTACACTATGCAGGCAGGATATTACATGTCGATTAATGAGACATCGCCTCCCTGTAATTATAAACACATACAATCAATAAAAACAAGCTGGAGGGGAGTGAAACAGGCTGTGATTGGCAGAACCTCCCCTTAGACAGCACACACTACATTAGGCACAACAATAATAAAGATTTGAGTTCAAATACAGTACATATTTGTATGACAATTTAAAATATTTATTTGATATTAATTAATATTATTGATGTATTTTTGCTCTGTATTCCGAAGGCTGTTTTTTTAACATGTGACCAGCAGATGCTTCCTTGCAGACAGGTTGGGGAAGAGCTGAGTCATGTGACAGCTGCATAATGATTATGAAAAAAGGACTTTGATTTTAATTTAAACAGTGTGTGTTTAACCACTAGCCGACCAGCTCAGGCAGATATACTGCGGCAGGTCGGCTCTCCTGCGCTAACCAACATACCTGTACGTTGGTCCATGCAAGGAGGATAGCAGGCGTGTGCTCGCCACCGGCAGCGCGTCCGCGCTCCGGCAACCCATGATCATGTGTAATGACATGACAGAGATCTACTGTTCACAGTGATTGGGAACAATGATCTCTGTCATGTTCCAGTAAAAGATAAAAACCGCAGAGGTGATCAAATGCCACCAAAGAAAAGCTCTATTTGTGGGTAAAAAAGGAAGTCAATTTTGTTTGAATACAGCGTCGCACGACCACGCAATTGTCAGTTAAAGTGACACAGTGCCGTATTGCAAAAAATGGCCTGGTCATTAAGGGGGTAAATCATTCCAGGGCTGAAGTGGTTAATATCACTTTAAGAAGTAGTCAGCAAACAATTTGAGTCAGTAACAATGGGAATAAAGCTTTAGTCATCACTGCGATTCTGCACTTTTACTGAATAAGTAACCATAGTACTGCCAATGTACTGTGATTCTATTGTATACATATTTGCAATGTGTATGCTGATGTCTAGCATTTCATTGTTGCATCCTCTTATAAACCAATAAAATCCTTGTGAAAGAAAACTTCAATCATCAACACAAAGAGGAAACTAGAAACATAAATGGCTGTTTTTGAACATATTTCCCAAAGTTGGATGATGGAAAATAAACTTTTTTATCTACTGTATAAATAATGGGAAATAGCATTGGAGTGGTATGGTCAATTATATTCTCAGAAGAACATGACATTACCATAAAATATATCAGTACTGAAAAACAAAATACATTTTTGATGCTAAGTGCATGTATGCTACGTAATCTATAAGTGTATTTATTACCTCATGCGGAAACCATCTTTATTTAGGCACTATGAAGAGTAAGCATCTTCTACCTGGTCTAAAATCCTGGCCTAGGGATTACACGGTCCATATTTTGTACTTGTGCAGTTCATGGCTGTGTTCATAAATATAATGTAATTATATTATTTAATATAAAATGTATGTAGCACCCTCCTAGCTAGAGAGTGCATAGTTTTTGGGTTTCCGTGCTTAACAGGGGGACTGTCAGGCAAATTCATGTGCTCTCTTACTAACAGGGAGCAGTGATCCATTGATAGGGTCTGCTCAGTGTGATGAAATGCTGCTCATGTTGTCTGCCTGTTTCACACTGGTCCAATAGGAAGGGGCATATTGGACAGTGAGTGGGAGGAAGCCTGACAAATGGTTGTAGATATAGCCCTGTCCATTGACAGAGGAAGGTGCCTCAAGGCATGCTGGGTGACTGTATTTATAACAAGAGAGCACACGTGCATGGGGTCTTTGTCTGTATAGCGGGGTCCTGGAGGAAGGGGCACCTCCTCTGTTCAGGCTGCCATGCAGCCTCAGTTAGTGGACCTGAGGACCAGAGTCACAGAAGCTGCAACCCAGATGTCCTGCAGAGCTGACTGGGAAGCAGACACACCTAGAAGGATCTGTTCCTGGCTACTGTGAGTATAGGCCTAAGTCTAGGGGCCTGTTCTGTGAGGGCCATCCCTGCAAGCTAGTAAAGTCAGTGGGCAGGTGCCAGCTAAAGGGGGATACTGGTTAGTGTCCCGAAGGATTAGGGTTCTTTGAGTCTGCTGCCAGAGCAAGCAAAGGAATTATTCTTCCATTCAAATGATGTATGGTTCAGCAGAGGGTTTGCTATTCATTTTAAACAAGTAAGGCCAAGTGAGAGTTGTCCTCATCTGTGCATAGTTAAAGTTGGAGTATCCCACTAATCCCTTCTCCTATCCAAGTTCTACCAATAAATATAAAAAAACAAATCCCCTAGACTGGTCATTGGATAACGAGCGGATAAGTGTGCACCTGGTGTTGTGAAAATACCCAAGCATCTGGCTGCAGGACAATCAGAGGGGAGCCCAGGGAAATTTATACTCAGCGAGCCCTACAGGGGCAGTGCTACATGTAATTTGCTATAAATTACAATGTTGCCTTTTGATCACTGATGGAGAAGAGCCTGAGGAAATGCTCCGCATTGCTCCAACCCAATTATTTTGCCTAAGCAAAGTAATTTTGCTGGAGCTCAGTGCTGTGCTTTGCCTGTGACACTGGGACTTCCTGTCTGTCTGACAAAATAGAGTTGGACCAATCACTCAATGCCAATACAAGGCTTCCTCTGAATGACTGAGGTTGGGAGGCAGGTGGATAGTGTTTCAATATTATTACAATAATAATAAGCCCTAGTTCACTCTAGAGCAGGGGTTTCAAACTGGAGGCCCCCCCATCTGTTGTGAAACTACAAGTCCTATCATGCCTTTGCCTGTGGGAATCATGCTTGTAACTGTCAGTCTTGCAATACTTCATGGGACTTGTAGTTTCGCAACAGCTGGAGGGCCACCAGTTTGAGATCCCTGCTCTAGAGCGTGGTACAGGGAACCCACGATCCATGCACATTTACCACACCACTTTCAAGCTGTACTGCCCTTGCAATTTGCAGCAGGTGTTGTGTACACAAATCACATGCTACAAATTAACCGTGCGATCCAGGTGCAGTTTGTTTCTAAAATTAGTCCATGCACTGCATTGGTGTTACTCAAATTGCACCGCACTGAATCGCATGTGAATTGCACAGGAATGTTGAGCAATTCCTCTCCAATTTATATGTGATCCATCGTGTATAGCAGAGCTAAAACCTACAGACTTATGCCCCGTACACACGGTCTGACTTTGTTCGGACATTCCGACAACAAAATCCTAGGATTTTTTCCGACGGATGTTGGCTCAAACTTGTCTTGCATACACACGGTCACACAAAGTTGTTGGAAAATCCGATCGTTCTAAACGCGGTGACGTAAAACACGTATGTCGGGACTATAAACGGGGCTGTAGCCAATAGCTTTCATCTCTTTATTTATTCTGAGCATGCGTGGCACTTTGTCCGTCGGATTTGTGTACACACGATCGGAATTTCCGACAACAGATTTTGTTGTCGGAAAATTTTATATCCTGCTCTCAAACTTTGTGTGTCGGAAAATCTGATGGAAAATGTCCGATGGAGCCCACACACGGTCGGAATTTCCGACAACACGCTCCAATCGGACATTTTCCATCGGAAAATCCGACCGTGTGTACGGGGCATAATAAAGCTGTGGCTACAGCTAAAGCAGATTTAATTAATCCTTCAATAATTGTAAAGTTAACAGTAACTTATAAGAAACATGATCTATATTATCTATACCGTTATCGAGCTACCTGTATGCCAAACTATAAATACACTTTTTCTTCTGAGACATATATAGAGATCACAGGTTTGCGGAAATTTTAAATATGATAACAACTTCATTCCCACACATCTCTGAGCAGCATTCACAGAAAATAGATAGTAACATGATACAACGCACTTTCAAGAGTATGATTCACTGTGACTTCTATTTTTATGCATTTTTGATGATTCACTAGAAAAACATACAGAAATCTTGTATTTTGATTCCAATGGATTATTCATGCATTTACAGGTAATGTAAGTCATGACTGTTTCAACAAAGTGTGGGACCTAAAAGTAAAATTTACAGTAATTCAGTGTATGTTGCTGTCGGTATAGTTGAAGCAGAAGTCTATTTCTTTAATTATAAATCCCTAGCCCAGGACATTTAGAAAAAAAAGCAGGATTTTCTACAATATTCACCTTCAATTTGGAGCTTTCCTTTGTGGTAAATTCTTTCCATTACTAGATATTGGTAGTTTTTTTGGTTGAATAACACCAGCCATCATCACTTTTTGTGCCCCTATACTGTCAAGGACCAAGTCCTGGGGGGTCATCACACTGGCCTGCGCTCACATTACCGTGAACCAGAATTCTTATGCAGCAATGTCTTATGCAGCAGTAAGGTCCACCCACCACAGTAGACTGAACTGGGCACTACAATTATGAGACCTCTAGCAGCCACTCAGGGCTGTGTAAACTCATGCACACAGCATGCTCCCTCCTTCTCTATATGAGATCAGCTGCTGCAGCTAGAGAGCCCACACTGTACACATGCACAGTTTGAACAATTCAGAGAGGCAGCTAGGGTGCCTGCAATCCAGCCCTCACTGCAAATAGCACAGTGGAAGGGAATCAAGAGGCCAGTGGTTTTTGCTGAGAGGCCCCCCAGAGATTTATGTATTATGGGAGGAGGTGCAGCAGCATATATACTATTCAGAAGATATGGAATTGCATAGGGAATGTTTTAGAAAATGTTGCTCAAGGTGAACATACACTTAAATTACTATAAATGAACAGGCTTGCCTATTAGAAGTGTTTTGTCCCTTTATTAATCTGTAGCACCCTCCTATAGGAATCTAGGCACATTTAGTTTTTGGCTTCTTCTGTAGTCAAGGAAGCAGTAATTGATTGCTCTGTTCTGTTCAGGGTTTCACAGACTGGGAGTATGATTGGTTCCCCCTGCTTCTGGAAGAAGTTTCCAGAATATGGGGTAGGGAAAGTCAAATGACCAGACTGAATATTTATCATGCCCCAGACAATTCCTGGGGATGAATGCCCAGAAGGTAGCTGGGGAGGTGCTAAATGGTCTGGAGCCCAGGAGAGATCATTTTTTTCATCATCAGGGAGAGATCCAGAGCCTCTATGGCTGCTGCCCCCTGAGGCAGCCTGTGTATTGTGCAGATGATTTTGAGGCCCCAGCTGTGACAGAGCTGAGATCCTGAAGTGATCTTATTGATCTTCTGTTGTGGGACTTCATCATAAGAGATCTGGCCTGGAGAAGGATTTTCTTCCTCACTGGGCAATGTCCGGAGGAAGCTGGAAGGTCTTGAGGATCCTGAATTGCCATCCCTAGTGACTGTGTGCTTTGGGATGTAAGTGCCAGGGCTATATGGACATAGGAGGTTCTTATAGGGTATCAGAGTACTGGCCATTCCCCTGTGTCCAAAGAAGAATCCATGTGTGGGAGCCTAGAGCAGAGTGTCGTCCTATTACAGTACAGCGTTTTGGAGTATCCTATGACCTAAACCCCTCTCCTGTTTAAGGTTTTCCAAACAATAAACATCAAAAAGACATCCCCTAGATTGAGTTATTGGAGCCGGTGTGTATGGACTGCTGCTTGTGAGGATGGACAGACTCTGTACTATTTGGGAAGAACCAGTTATTACCAGCAGTCCCTAAGGGGGCAGTGATACCCATCTTTACTAATTTTGTCTGAGCCTGTCATTAACTGTTCTGTGGGTTTCAAAGTTAACCTGCAATCTGACTTTTACCATGCCCATTGTCTTCCAGCATAACACTGTCAAATTAGAGAGCCTATTTATTACATCCTCAGTGAGCATTGCTGACCAAAACGGTGAATTGTAACAGACAGAATGTGAAAAAATTACTCATTCACAACTTTTCTTTTTATATAAATATTGTCAAAGTTATTTCAGTCTATAATAAGGATGATATTTTTACCTTTTTGCAACATTAACAGCGTTACTAACACTGTATTAAAGTTTTAATGTGCTTACTAGGATTTACAACCATAATACCTACTTAAATTCTTTAAGGGAAATCCATAGACTTGGATTGCAATAAAACTTTACAACTTCTGCTGCCACAAGGTTAGCATAACACAAAAGGGAAGATTTGATAAATTATAGGGAAATTTTAAAATGTTACTTGTGCCTAAATATTATCCTGAAAATATAACTTTTGCCAGAAATTTCTCCTAAAAGTGCACTTCCTGGAATGAGGATGCCTAGGTTCTTTTATGCCTATGACCTCATAGAAGTATATCTGTTGGGAGATCTAAGGCACTGCTACCTCTGACTGCTAGTCTTAGGAGATTTGGAGTGAGATTTGGTGATGGGGTTCAGCTCTAAGCCCAGGAGCTGAAACAATCAGCACCTGGGCTTCTGATGTTTCTACAGACCACTTCATTAAGCGTTTCACTCAGCAGGTTAAAGCCTAACCCCAGGTTTTTTGTTACTTTAAATACTTGCTGTCAGTGCTGTATAAACTGTATGTAGCATCAGCTACATAGAGTATACAGCATTGTGTTCTGACAGAGATATTAAGACTTCCTGTCCTGTTCCCGGAAACAAAAAAAGTGTCGGGCTGAGCTCTGCCCAGCCCTTCACAAGAAGCCTTGTATTTTTAGGAATGAATATAATGCCGCGTACACACGGTCGGACTTTTCGTCTACAAAAGTCCGACAGCCTGTCCGACAGACTTCCGGCGGACTTTCGGCGGACTTGCAGCAGACTTTCTAACGAACGGACTTGCCTACACACGACCACACAAAAGTCCGACGGATTCGTACGTGATGACGTACACCGGACTAAAATAAGGAAGTTCATAGCCAGTAGCCAATAGCTGCCCTAGCATGGGTTTTTGTCCGTCGGACTAGCACACAGACGAGCGGATTTCGGGTCCGTCGTAGTTACGACGTAAAGATTTGAAGCATGTTTCAAATCTAAAGTCCGTCGGATTTGAGGCTGAAAAAGTCTGCTGAAAGTCCGGAGAAGCCCACACACGAACGGATTACCAGCCAGCTTTAGTCCGTCGGCGTCCGTTGGACTTTTGTAGACGAAAAGTCCGACCGTGTGTACGCGGCATAAGGCTTTCTCTGAATTGGCTACCCACCTCTCCACCTCAGCCAGTCAGAGGATACCTTGTATAAACACAGACAGTATTAGAAAGAGTGATCTCCTGTCTGATGGTGCTGTATATCCCCAGCTGTGACTTCACCACAAAGAACAGTGTGGAACATTGAATCTGCAGGTTGCCACTGAACACAAAAAATGGGACTCCATTCCTCCCACTGACAACCAATGATTAATGATTGGGCTACATTTCTCCACTGACAACCAGTAATGGAACCATTTTCCTTTCACTGACCACCAGTGATGGAACTACATTCCTCCTACTGGCCACCAATGATAAGGCAATATTTTAAGACCAATGACCACCAATGATGGGACATCACTCCTCCCATTGACTACCAATGCTATTGTATTTATTATTCCATCGTCTAGAAGTCTTTTTTTATTCATAGTATGATGCCTGGGCATTTTTTTTACTTTGCATGACCACTGACACTGGGTCATTTATTACTTACACTAATCTTTCATGCCTGGGCATTTATTGCTTTCCTTCACCACTGGCTTCAGAACATGTTTTACTCACACTGACCCTTTTAAGCCAGGGATAATTTTTTTACTCCTATGGGCCACAGTCCAGCCCCAAATGGCCTGATGGACAGTAAGCTGGACCTTTGTTTAGAAAGTTCATTGTCCCCTTGATTCAAACTAAGCCCACATTGAACCAGTGCCAGACAAACTGGACTATTTTTTCACAGTCATTAAGGACGAAAAGGATACTGACAATCATTGCAACTGAACTAATGGGATAGCTGGCTGCAAAAGAAGAAAACCCAAAGAGTTTGAGTTGTTTGGCAAGCAGGCTGTGTCCCCTCCAGGAATCAAAATGTTCATGTTCCACCAGAATGTACCTTTAATGAGCATAATAACCTGGAAGCTCGATGGACAACTTGGCCTTTATTTGTCATCAATATTGTATTATTCTGTGAGTCCACAGCATGGTTGAAACAAGCTGGCAAGAAAAATTAAACAGAATATCAACAGTTCTCAATACGTGCTAACCATTCCAATAACCGCTCTTGCTTGTTATGAAGAGGTTAAGCACAATTATGTTTATAGTGCATTGGTTGAAGCAAATCGTGATAAGAATACTGTGCACAGAGCTTTGCATGAGCTTATTCTGCAGTTCATCATTTACTGACGGTTGCTTAGAAAATGAGGGAGGGTGTTATTGAGAGGAGGAGTATAAAGGGTGGATAGAGTAGCTAATTCTCAGTTTTCTGGTTGAGCTGTCACCTAAAGCTTCTCCTCCTTATCTCCTCCTTCTGTTTCACAGTTTACAACTTTTAATTATTTTGTGCATTTCCGAGGCTCCATTTCCTTCTGAACAGTGTGAATCGCTGTCTGCTGTGGATTAAAAAGCGCAAGATTATATCCGTAGAAGTCAATAAATGCTGTGAGTGAGTGCAGGTCCCTTTGGGAATATGCGAGCCTGTGAGATAGACGCGTAACGTTAAGAGAACGTTAAAAGAGAAGCATAAGAGAGGTTAGCATTACACTCTGTTAGTGGTGCGATATTTAAATAATCTTTAACTACATGCAGAAAAATCAATTTCAAGTTGCAAGATTGCACTACAGAAGTAGTTTCATCAGTAGCACTGTGTTAATTTGGCCAATCTCCTGCAAATGAACCTTTTAATAGAGAAAAGCATCTTTAAATGGGTATTAATGTCATCTTCATGAGCAATTTTTATTTAATATTTAAAGAAAAAGAAAAAAAAAAAAAACAACTACAGCAGATATTACACTTTTATAATGATTTTCCAACATATCCACCTCCTATGGCCATTTTTTTGTGATTACATTTTGTAGCAAGGATTCTAATATCAATTGAATGTCAAACTCTAGGCAGACATAAAATAGGACTATTTAATACAGTTGTGTATTCATTTTAAAATAATTACAGGCATTTTAAATAAAACAAATTTAAGTAGCTGAACCCTATATCAGCCTCTTCTTTTCCCATGTACAGTAGAACTCAGAATGTGAACAAAGAAGTTAGTACATCCTGCTGCTGCGCTTCTGCTATTCAGTCACAGGCCTGGCAGTTAGATGACCAAGTTGTATAGTTTAAATAGTTTTGGGGTGCCATTTAGCTAAAGCCTGAATGGGGTAGTACTGTGCATTGTGATAACACTTGCATGGTGTGTTACTGAAATACATGTGCAAATATTTTTTTTAAATACAGTATGTAAATGTTCACCTATTTATATATTTGATTTTTTTCATTAGCTATGTGCCTCCTGGTATGGCTTTTAGTTTTAGTTTAGGCAGCACTGAAGTCATTGCAGTAGTGCTACCTGATTTAGGCCCATGCATACCTGAGTCTTTTGTAGCTTGAAGCCTAAAGCTCCAAAACACTCAACAAGCCAAATCCCATTGTCTTCAATAGCCCTGTTCTGAGTGCCCTGTCACTTGTAGCTGGATGCCTACTTTTCAGGCAAAATTGACCATTTTGGTCCCATAGATTTTAATGGGAACACCTGAAAATGCTTGATTCAAGTGTTTTTTCGGACATTTTTCTAGGCATATTTCAGGCATTTGTAGCCTATAGTGCAGTGCCTTGAAAAAGTATTCATACCACTTTCATTTTCCACATATTGTCATGTTACAGCCAAAAACATAACGTAAATTTATTTTATTGGGATTTTATGTTATAGACCACAACAAATTGGCACATATTTGTGAAGTGGAAGGAAAATAATAAATGGTATTCAAAATGTTTTATAAATAAATATGTTAAAAGTGTTGCGTGCATTTGTATTCAGCCCCCCCTGAGTCAGTACTTTGTAGAACCACCTTTCACTTCAATTACAGCTGCAAGTCTTTTTGGGTATGTCTCTACCAGTTTTGTACATCTAGAGAATGAAATTTTTGGCCATTTCTCTTTGTAAAAAAGCTCAAGCTCTGTCAGATTGGATGGAGAGCATCTGTGAACAGCAAGTCTTACCACAGATTCTCAATTGGATTTAGGTCTGGACTTTGACTGGGCCTTTCTAACACATGACTGTGCTTTGATCGAAACCATTCCATTGCAGCTCTGGTTGTATGTTTAGGGTCGTTGTCCTGCTGGAAGGTGAACCTCCACCCCAAGAGTCTGCAAGTGTTTTGCAGACTCTAACAGGCTTTCTTCTAAGATTGCCCTGTATTTAGCTCCATCCATCTTCCCATCACCTCTGACCAGCTTCCTTGTCCCTGCTGAAGAAAAGCATCCCCACAACATGGTGCTGCCACCACCATGTTTCATGATGAGGATGGTGTGTTATGCAGTGTTAGTTTTCTGCCACACATAGCATTTTGCTTTTAGAAGAAAAAGTTCAATTTTGGTCTCATCTGACCAGAGGACTTTTTTCCACATGACTTTTCACAAACTTCAAACGGGACTTCTTATGGCTTTCTTTCAACAATGGCTTTCTTCTTGCCACTCTTTCATAAAGGCCAGATTTGTGGAGTGCATGACTAATAGTTGTCCTGTGGACAGATTCTCCCACTTGAGCTGTGAAACTCTGCAGCTCCTCCAGAGTTACCATGGGCCTCTTGGCTGCTTCTCTGAATAATGCTCTCCTTTCCCAGCCTGTCAGTTCAGGTGGATGGCCATGTCTTGGTAGGTTTGCAGCTGTGCCATACTCTTTCAATTTTCGGATGATGGATTGAACAGTGCTCCGTGAGATGTCCAATGCTCTGGATATTTTTTTATAACCTAACCCTGCTTTAAACTTCTCCACAACTTTATCCCTGACCTGTCTGGCGTGTTCCTTGGCCTTCATGTCGCTGTTTGTTCACTAATGTTCTCTAACAAATCTCTGAGGGCTTCACAGAACAGCTGTGTTTATACTTAGATTAAATTACACACAGGTGGACTCGATTTACCAATTGGGTGACTTCTGAAGGCAATTGGTTCCATTAGATTTTAGTTAGGGGTATCAGAGTAAGGCTGGGTTCACATATGAGCCGCATCCGTCACACAGCAGGGGTTCGTTGCGTGCTGGTTGACCGTTTCAGGTCCGATTTCAGCCTGAATTTTGGGCTGAATTCGGGCCTGAAACGGACTAAAAAAGGAACAAGTTTTTCCTGCAAAACGCACCGGATCTGCTGCAGTGATATGTGAACCATACGTACTCCATAGAGAGCCAGTCACATTCTCCTGCTATGCAAATTGGATGCGACCCGCATCCAATTCGCATAGGTGTGAGCCCAGCCTTAAGAGGGTTGAATACAAATGCATGCCACACTATATTATATTATATATATATATATATATATTTTTTAATTTGAAAACCATTTATCATTTTCCTTCCACTTCACAAGTATGTGCCACTTTGTGTTGGTCTATCACACAAAATCCCAATAAAATACATTTACGTTTTTGGTTGTATCATGAAAAAACATGGAAAATTTCAAGGGATATGAATACTTTTTCAAGGCACTGTAACTGGTCTCCCCCCAGTGCTTTCTATTCGATAAAACTAAAACACCTGAAGCTTGAATACACATGTAAAACACTTGTAATACACTTCTAAAATGCTTGTATATGCTTGCAAAAACACTCAAAGACAGCTGAAAATTGCTCTGGTCAGGTGTGAATGCAGCATTAGTGATGGGCAGTGTCCCTTCCTGCCCAGCTATACACAATGCTGCCCCTCTCTGACTTCATCTTAGGGACCCAGGAAAGGCCCTGAAATGAAATTCAGCCAGTTCAGCAGTGACGAGCCAAATTTCGATCCTTGTATGGGCACTGAGGTTGTTCAGAAGTTGATCTACCGATCTACAGCTGTACAACTGCCCTGTCAGGTTTTTCACCCCTTGATCAGCGCTGCAGCCTTTAGCCTGCAACGCTGATCAGTGTATTCTGTCCACTCTCAGAATACAATAGTAATATAGTAATAATATACGCACCCCACTCACAAAATTCAATAGCCCAGCATAGAAGATTCATCCTGCTGGTTGAACGCAAAAAACTGAGTCAACTCTAGGCTGCCAAAGCCTCTGAGAACTCTGCCTACCCTTCCAAAATCCTACACACCGACTCCTCTATTGTAAGATTTTCCCTCGCTTCCTGTTCCTGTGACAACTGAAAATGATTTGGGATCCCCATCATTATATGCACCGGGGTCTATAACCACCAGGACCAATTGCGACGGTAAATTTTCCCAGCAGGAACACAGATATCAATAAAAAAGGATGTAATTACATCAATTTGGCTTATTTATGACATAACTATGAAATCAGACGTCAGTGTTTCTTTTGCTATTTTCGATTGGTGACTGGTACTTTAAATGTCACTGTATTGCACCTTGCACTTATCATATGCCTGATACAGGGGTCCTGCATGGCCTGAAACGTCACAGTTTATTTCTGTGATCATTTCAATACTATTGTTGGACAATATTCTAAAGATCCATAGTATGCTGCCGATATACTGTATATTCTCTGACTTGTTTGGACACTTGTTCCCAGCTGGTAGTTGCTGCAGAGCCCACTTACTTCAAGCCATTCCAGCAATGTGTGGAAAAGGAATATTCTACTAGACTCCAGTATTAAAATACTGAAACAGATTTTCACCCTTCCATTCTGTCCATAAAAAAAAAAAAAAAAAAACTGGCTTTGCATACACTTTAACTGTGAATGTCTGCAAAGGTGTCCCAGAGTTATTGCTACATCTTTACCATTCTATGTTCTAGTGTACATCTCCTAATTACAACGTAGTACCATTTTATTTATTTATTTGACTATTTGTGTTTATTTTGTAAATGTGTGCATCATAAAAGCATCATTGTTAGGACCAGTATTGGTTCAACCGGCAATGATAACAGATACCTTCAGGAGTATGGAGGTTGATAATGCATTCTACATGCTTCGCTGAAATTGCTTGAAAGATTGCAATGGGAGCATCATCTTATTGCTAAGCCTATGTTCCAATAACTTTAGTCAGCTGCCGCTAAGCTCTCTAACATTGACTCCATGGGTTGGAGCCAACTCATTTGGCTTTGAATTGTAGTGCTTGAGAAAATCACTTGCAAAAACACGTGTTCTCTGCTTGTACTGTGTCTGAATTCTCCTCCGTAGTTGCAAGGCACTCATTCCCAAAAAAGTATACGTCCCCTGCCAAACCATCCGTGTCCCAGCAATGCACACCTAAACATCCATCTGCTTTAAAAAGGTTTTGGATGGAAGGTGTTGAAGCTGCTGTTTCTTTCACAAACACACTGCTATGCCAAAATAAAAATACCAAATAAACTATTACCATGGGAGAAATGGTAATATAGAAGTATAACCAATTAAAAATCTCTGCAACGTAACAAACCAGGTCATTTTCAATATTATAAAAACCACTGCATTCATTAAAATAGCAAATTTAATTAAAATTGTCCCTGTCATCCATCTGTGCTCCTAAGTTGTTGTGCCGGCCATAGACAGTTAAAATCACGGCTGGTTCAGCAAGAACCGTACCAGATCCGAACCATGTATGAGCAGACTGAATATACCCAAGTTGATCAATCAACTTCGGTACAACCAGCCTGCCAGATTTTACATGCGATTATTGCTAGCGGCTGTTAGAACAAAATGGCTGTGTGGGAGGGATTCCCCTGTCAAAAATAACTGTGGTGGAATTGAGCGCATTTCCTATGGTTGCAGGAAATACATTTGCTCTGTTTATGGCTGGCCTTAGTTTGTGACAATGTCTTCTGATGGAAGTTACAAATGGAGTAAGTCAATGTAAACAGGGAGTTGTCGAAAAGATACAAAAAACTCACAGCTCAGCAGTGATTCCTCCTCTCCTTAGTCCTCCGTCGTACATGAGCCAGTCTGTACAGTACCTGAATCTGAGCTCACTGTCTACTTGTAGATATATTCAATTGATATTTTAGCTTTTCATTATTACAGAGACCACCCAGGATTCAAGTCTCGTTGTCACTTCTAATTCTCCTTGCATTTTGCTTGATAACACACACAATTTATTGTTTTAGTATAAAAAGAAGCAGAAGTAAGGGATTTTTAGTACCGCCTGCGAACAGGTAGGCTATTATTCCAGAAGAGACATGCATACCTGCCTACTTGCGATCCTCTACATCATATAAACTGAGCTACGCAAATGCAGCTCAGCTTACTTCATCACCGAGCTTGTGTGCTAGGATGATTGACTCCTGCACATGCTAACAGCTAATGGAGAGGCCCGAAGAACGGCACCCAGGGAAAAGATGCAGAGACTGATGAGGAACCCAGGCCATTACACAGGATGTAAGTTTAGTTCCTCTTTAAGGCTCAGAACTTATATAAGTGTAGTGCCTACCCCCAAAGGAGTCTGATGTGTTGGCTCCACTATTCCTGTGCCCATGACTCTATGAACATCGCCACATATTCTGACACACCTGGTTGGGTGTGACATTTTATTGCAGGTAGCTGTATGTACACTTTAAAGGCTAAAGGTTCATAGACATCCAATTAGACAGCAGACTCAACCAGCATACATGGCATTCTCTGATGTTCCAAAATGGCTGCTACTGTGTCTCTCTTTCACTCAGGTCCAGAGGTCCAATCCCGGGTTCAGTTTCTCTGACATGTGGTCCCTTTTCCTCTCTACAGCCTGGGAAAGTTAACCATAGTGCCGCTGGGAGCTGAAAACTTTCCCTCTTAGAATATAAAGTCAGCTCAGTCTGTAGAAACTACACCCCCCACAATCCTCCACCTTTTTTCCAGAGTCTCTAGCAGTCCACATCCTCAGTTCACCCCCTAGTAGTGGATGGAGGGTGACTTAACACTGGCTTCTCTGTGCTCTTCCATAGAAGTCTTCCCCTGTAGCTGTGCCTGTGTAAATATTTTCTTTGGAAGGGGACCAGGGACACACCCTGTGCACTTCTTTGTGTGAGTGTTTCATGGTTTTCTGGTTCACAAGGTGTTTCATTTTTTGCACAGTGCACACCCATTGCAGGCTCAAAAATAAAAGAAAAAAGAAAAAAAAAAGAGGATTAAAGATAGGAAGAAGCACCGCTGAGCTATACGTTTATATATTGATTGTGTCCATCAATGCTCTAATGTGGTGATTCCTGTGGCTGCTCCACCTGGGAAGCATGTTTTATTTTATTTTTTATATACACAGTGCTTTAGCAAGCTGAATGTCATTCATTTAATGGGTATCTAAACCCATAAATTAAAATATATATGATTGCAGTTTATCAATTCTTAGATGTGGTAGCTGCATTCGTTTACCCTTTTTCCTTTATTCTAACCTGGTAATAGTGGAGGAGAACAGCAAGTTATCAGCTCACAAGAGTTCTGGCAGGATGAACAGCTATTTTTTTTTCTCATTTGTTGAACAGACATAATAGAACACTTTCAACTGTATATTTGATTTAAACAGACTAAAAGGGAGCAAATCTGAGCTATTTATTGTTATGCCGCGTACACACGGTCGGAATCTCCGACAACAAATGTTCAATGTGAGCTTGTTGTCGGAAATTCCAACCATGTGAATGCTCCAATGAACATTTGCTGTTGGAATTTCCGACAACAAATGTTTGAGAGCTGATTCCGAGCGTGTGTACACAATTCCAACGCACAAAATTCCACGCATGCTCGGAATCAAGCAGAAGAGCCGCACTGGCTATTGAACTGAATTTTTCTCGGCTCATCCTACGTCCTGTACGTCACCGTGTTCTTGACGTTCAGAATTTCCGACAAGATTTGTGTGACCGTGTGTATGCAAGACAAGTTTGAGCCAACAGCCGTCGGAAAAAAATCCATGGTTTTGTTGTCAGAATGTCCGATCGTCTGTACGCGGCATTAGGGTTTACATATACATTAAGGTTTGCATCCTGTATTCTTGCATTAATCGTATTAAACCCAAAAAGAGATTTTTTATATACAGTACTGCAGCTTACCAGTTTATAGATGTACTGGCTGCATTAGCTTCACCTTTTAAGCTAAGAACATTTTCAGCAAATACAGAACAATACCTGTTTATGTTGCTAGAAAGGCAGTGTCTGTCACTTCATGTAAGTTTAGAGTGACTGTAAACCCTCACCTTATGAAATAAAAGCAAAACATTTGTGTATAGATAAAAAAAAACAAAAAAACAAACAAAACATTATAAATACCTTTTTTTCCCCCTTTTTATAAATGATCATATAATCACAGTTGATAGCTGCATAAGGAGCTCTGGGAGGAGAAACAGCAGCACACTGATCTTTCCAATGAATGGCTGTGCAGGGGGGCATGTCAGCAGATGTTTTATCATTGAAGGAGAGCAAGCTGAGTTCCCAGCACAGCCAGAAAACTGACCATGAGTGCTCTCATGCCTAATGTGGTCAGTTTTTATTCTGAAAGCAGGGGGACTGGCAGAAACAACAGGGATTTCACACAAAGAAAGCAATACCAAGAGAACGGGATACTTTTTCATACAAGTACATGGTCCAACAGCAGGCACACATCAGGAATATGAAATGTTGGGTTTATGGCGCCTTGAAAAAGTATTCATAGCCCTTGAAATTTTCCACATTTTGTTATGTTACAACCAAAAACATGAATGTATTTTATTGGGATTTTATGTGATAGACAAAGTGGCACATAATTTTGAAGTAGAAGGAAAATGATAAATGGTTTTCAAAATTTTTTACAAAATAATATGTGTAAAGTGTGGCGTGCATTTGTATTCAGCCCCCCCCCCCCCGAGTCAATATTTTGTTTTGTAGAACCACATTTCACTGTAATTACAGCTGCAAGTCTTTTTGGGGATGTCTCTACTAGCTTAGCACATCTAGAGAGTGAAATGTATTCCCATCCTTCTTTGCAAAATAGCTCAAGCTCTGTCAGATTGGATGAAAGGCGTCTGTGAACAGCAATTTTCAAGTCTTGTCACAGATTCTCAATTGGATTTAGGTCTGGACTTTGACTGGTTCATTCTAACACATGAATAAGCTTTGATCTAAACCATTCCATTGTAGCTCTGGCTGTATGTTTAGGGTCATTGTCCTGCTGGAAGGTGAACCTCCTCCCCAGTCTCAAGTCTTTTGCAGACTCTAATGCCGCGTACACATGACCGGTTTTGATGTCGGAATAAACTCCGAAGGTTTCTCCGATGGAACTCCGACAGAATTCCATTGAAGAGGTCTTGCCTACACATCGTCAAACCAAAGTCCGACTGTCCAGAACGCGGTGATGTACAGCACGTATGATGGGACTAGAAAAAGGAAGTTCAATAGCCAATAGCTTTCGTCTCGTACTTACTTTAGAGCAAGCGTCGTTTTTGGTCCGTCGGAACAGCATACAGACGAGCGGTTTTCCCGATGGGAATTGGTTCCGTCTGAAATATTTAGAACATTTTCTATTTCTAGGTCCGTCAGAAGTTTCGAAAATAAAAACAGATGAGGCACACACACGATCGGAATAGACGATGAAAAGCTTCCCTCATACTTTTTCTGTCGGACATTCCGCTCATATGTACGCGGCTTTACAGGTTTTCTTTTAAGATTGCCCTGTATTTGGCTCCATCCATCTTCCCATCAGCTCTGACCAGCTTGCCCTGTCCCTGCTGAAGAAAAGCATCCCCACAACATGATGCCGCCACCACCATCAATTTTGGTCTCATCTGACCAAAGCACCTTCTTCCACACGTTTGCTGTGTCCCCCACATGGCTTCTCACAAACTGCAAACAGGACTTATTATGGCTTTCTTTCAACAATGGCTTTCTTCTTGCCACTCTTCCATAAAGACCAGATTTGTGGAGTGCACGACTAATAGTTGTCCTGTGGACAGATTCTCCCACCTGTGCTGTGGATCTCTGCAGCTCCTCCAGAGTTACCATGGGCCTCTTGGCTGTTTCTCTGATTAATGCTTTCCTTTCCCAGCCTGTCAGTTTAGGTGGACAGCCATGTCTTGGTAGGTTTGCAGTTGTGCTATACTCTTTTTATTTTCGAATGATGGATTGAACAGTGCTCCGTGAGATGTTCAAAGCTTGGGATATTTTTTTATAACCTAACTGTCAGACTTTCACGTACCTGACTGACGAACCCGATATAGCAGGGGAAGGCCTCCCTTATGTATCTGGTTCCCGGCCCCTGATAGAGCAAACAGAAGGCACGGGAGCGCAGAGTGGTATGAGAGCCTGGCGGGTGACTTGCGGAGATAAAGCCCAAGATCCTGGTGCAAGCGGATTGGAGGTACTTGGTAGACTGAAGCACAGCTAACTGGTGCAGAGCAGGAGCAGAGTAGGCAGGTCCGATCACAAGCAGAGTTGGCAGCAGGCGGTCAGCACAGTACAAGGGAGCAGGCAGATTCAAAGTCTGGGTCACAGGCAGGGTTGGCAGCAGGCGGTCAGCACGGTACAAGGGATCAGGCAGGTTCAGAGTCAGAGGCAAGCCGGGGTCAGATGCAGGCAGATAGCAGGGGAGAATCCAGTAGACAAGCCGGGTCACAGGGAGATCAAACTTTCAGACAGGCAAACAGGAAGTACGGGAACAGGAAGCTGAAGCTTGGACAGCACCGAGCACAGCGCACCAGCACACTAAATAGGACGATTGGCGCCAAACACCGTGCGCGCGCCAGCGCGGGCCGGCGCGAAGCGGCGCACACCAGAGTGCCCGACGACAGTCCTGCTCTGGGATCCTCTCTGACACTAACCCTGGTTTAACTTCTACACAACGTTATCTCTGACCTGTCTGGTGTGTTCCTTTGCCTTCATGATGCTGTTTGTTCACTAAGGTTTTCTAACAAACCTCTGAGGGCTTTACAGAACAGCTGTATTTATATTGAGATTAAATTCCATACAGGTGGACTCTATTTACTAATTAGGTGACTTCTGAAGGCAATTAGTTTCAATAGATTTTAGTTAGGGGTATCGGAGTAAAGAGGGCAGAATACAAATGCACGACACACTTTTCAGATATTTATTTGTAAAATTTTGGAAACTATTTATTATTTTCCTTCCTTTTCACAGTTATGTGCCACTTTGTGTTGGTCTACTTTATCACATAAAATGGCAATAACATAAATTTACGTTTTTGGTTGTAACATGACAAAATGTGGAAAATTTCAAGGGGTATGAATACTTTTTCAAGGCACTGTACATAATCTTTAAAGGAAATCACAAAGAACCTTTTTATTTTTTGTGTAAACTACTAATCCCATCAATCCACCCTGTAATGAAGATGAACAAAGGCTGACATGTTTGAAGTCCAGCCTGTGGGACAACCGTGGCTGCCCCCATAGGTAGAGAGGAGAAAAAAAAATGTAGGGGAAGTGATATGGGAGGTATATACAACATTTATCTTTGCAGATCACTGTTCGCTGCATTTAGTTATTCTTGTAATAAAGCAGGTTTTGACACGTTTAGATGCATAGGGCTTGATTTATTAAGGACAAATCCACTTTGCACTACAAGTGCACTGAAAGTGTACTTGGAAGTGTACTTGTAAGTGCAGTTGCTGTAGATCGCTGTAGATCTGAGGGGAAGCTCTGAAATGAGGGGAAGCTCTGCCGATTTTATCATCCAATCATGTGCAAGCAAAAATGCTGTTTTTTATTTTCCTTGCATGTCCCCCTCAGATCTACAATGACTGCACTTCCAAGTGCTCTTGCAGTGCACTTCTAAGTGCACTTGCAGTGCAATTGTAGTGCAAAATGGATTTACCTTTAGCAAATAACCCCCTAAGAGTTCTACTTTCTCTAAATGCAGATAAATTGCCTGTACCTAAATTCAGGTAAACACTCAATGTGAATACTATTGAAGAAGCATTATATGCATGATTATTAAAAGGCAATATATTGCATTTTTTTTGTTTTGGGGTTTAAATATGCTTTAACCACTTGACGACCGCCTCACGCCGATGTACGTCGGCAAGGCGGCACGGACAGGCAAAATCACGTACATGTACGTGATTTGCCTTCCGCGGGTGGGGGGTCCGATCGGACCCCCCCCCGGTGCCCGAGGCGGTCGTCTTTTGTTCCCCGGAGATCGGAGGTGAGGGGGAGGCCATCCGTTTGTGGCCCCCCCCTCGCGATCGCCGCCGGCCAATGGGAACATTCCTTTGCTGCTGTATGCTAAACAGCAGCAAAGGAAATGATGTCATCTCTCCTCGGCTCGGTAGTTTCCGTTCCAGCGCCGAGGGGAGAAGACATTACTGTGAGTGAAAACACACACACAGTAGAACATGACAGGCACACAAAACACCCCGATCGCCCCCCCGACCCCCCCCAATCACCCCCCCCCCGTCACAAACTGACACCAAGCAGGTTTTTTGTTTTTTGTTTTTTTTTTTTCTGATTACTGTATTGGTGTCAGTTTGTGACAGTTACAGTGTTAGGGCAGTTAGTGTTAGCCCCCTTTAGGTCTAGGGTACCCCCCTAACACCCCCTAATAAAGTTTTTTTGGTAGCATTTTGGTGAACTGGCAAGCACCAGCCCCAGGCAGCGTCAGGTTAGCGCCAGTAGTGCTAACACCCACGCACGCACCGTATCCTCCCTTAGTGGTATAGTATCTGATCGGATCAATATCTGATCCGATCGGATCTATACTAGCGTCCCCAGCAGTTTAGGGTTCCCAAAAACGCAGTGTTAGCGGGATCAGCCCAGATACCTCTTAGCACCTGCGTTTTGCCCCTCCGCCCGGCCCAGCCCACCCAAGTGCAGTATCGATCGATCACTGACACTTACAAAACACTAAATGCATAACTGCAGCGTTTGCAGAGTCAGGCCTGATCCCTGCGATCGCTAACAGTTTTTTTGATAGTATTTTGGTGAACTGGCAAGCACCAGCCCCAAGCAGCGTCAGATTAGCGCCAGTACCGCTAACACCCACGCACGCAGCATACGCCTCCCTTAGTGGTATAGTATTTGAACGGATCAATATCTGATCCGATCAGATCTATACTGGCGTCCCCAGCAGTTTAGGGTTCCCAAAAACGCAGTGTTAGCGGGATCAGCCCAGATACCTGCTATCACCTGCGTTTTGCCCCTCCGCCCGGCCCAGCCCAGCCCACCCAAGTGCAGTATCGAAGGATCAAAACACTTAACGCATAACTGCAGCATTCGCAGAGTCAGGCCTGATCCCTGCGATCGCTAACAGTTTTTTTGGTAGCTTTTTATTGAACTTGCAAGCGCCAGTGGCCTAGTACACCCCGGTCGTAGTCAAACCAGCACTGCAGTAACACTTGGTGACGTGGCGAGTCCCATAAGTGCAGTTCAAGCTGGTGAGGTGGCAAGCACAAGTAGTGTCCCGCTGCCACCAAGAAGACAAACACAGGCCCATCGTGCCCATAGTGCCCTTCCTGCTGCATTCGCCAATCCTAATTGGGAACCCACCGCTTCTGCAGCGCCCGTACTTCCCCCATTCACATCCCCAACCAAATGCAGTCAGCTGCATGAGAGGCATTTTCTTTATGTCCTCCCGAGTACCCCTACCCAACGAACCCCCCCAAAAAAGATGTTGTGTCTGCAGCAAGCGCGGATATAGGCGTGACACTCGCTATTATTGTCCCTCCTGTCCTGATAATCCTGGTCTTTGCATTGGTGAATGTTTTGAACGCTACCATTCACTAGTTGAGTATTAGCGTAGGGTACAGCATTGCACGACTAGGCAAACTTTTCCCAAGATGCCATCGCATTTTGAGAGACCCGAACCTGGAACCGGTTACCGTTATAAAAGTTAGTTACAAAAAAAGTGTAAAAAGAAAAAAAAAAATATATAAAATAAAAAAAAATAGTTGTTGTTTCATTGTTCTCTCTCTCTCTATTGTTCTGCTCTTTTTTACTGTATTCTATTCTGTTATGTTTTATCATGTTTGCTTTTCAGGTATGCAATTTTTTATACTTTACCGTTTACTGTGCTTTATTGTTAACCATTTTTTTGTCTTCAGGTACACCATTCACGATTTTGAATGGTTATACCAGAATGATGCCTGCAGGTTTAGGTATCATCTTGGTATCATTCTTTTCAGCCAGCGGTCGGCTTTCATGTAAAAGCAATCCTAGCGGCTAATTAGCCTCTAGACTGCTTTTACAAGCAGTGGGAGAGAATGCCCCCCCCCCACCGTCTTTTGTGTTTTTCTCTGGCTCTCCTGTCTCAACAGGGAACCTGAGAATGCAGCCGGTGATTCAGCCAGCTGACCATAGAGCTGATCAGAGACCAGAGTGGCTCCAAACATCTCTATGGCCTAAGAAACCTGAAGCTACGAGCATTTTATGACTTAGATTTCGCCGGATGTAAATAGCGCCATTGGGAAATTGGGGAAGCATTTTATCACACCGATCTTGGTGTCGTCAGATGCTTTGAGGGCAGAGGAGAGATCTAGGGTCTAATAGACCCCAATTTTTTCAAAAAAGAGTACCTGTCACTACCTATTGCTATCATAGGGGATATTTACATTCCCCGAGATAACAATAAAAATGATTAAAAAAAAAAAAATGAAAGGGACAGTTTAAAAATAAGATAAAAAAGCAAAAAAATAATAAAGAAAAAAAAAAAAGCACCCCTGTCGCCCCCTGCTCTCGCGCTAAGGCGAACGCAAGCGGCGGTCTGTCGTCAAACGTAAACAGCAATTGCACCATGCATGTGAGGTATCACCGCGAAGGTCAGATCGAGGGCAGTAATTTTTGCAGTAGACCTCCTCTGTAAATCTAAAGTGGTAACCTGTAAAGGCTTTTAAAGGCTTTTAAAAATGTATTTATTTTGTTGCCACTGCACGTTTGTGTGCAATTTTAAAGCATGTCATGTTTGGTATCCATGTACTCGGCCTAAGATCATCTTTTTTATTTCATCAAACATTTGGGCAATATAGTGTGTTTTAGTGCATTAAAATTTAAAAAAGTGTGTTTTTTCCCCAAAAAATGCGTTTGAAAAATCGCTGCGCAAATACTGTGTGAAAAAAAAAAATGAAACACCCACCATTTTAATCTGTAGGGCATTTGCTTTAAAAAAATATATAATGTTTGGGGGTTCAAAGTAATTTTTTTGCAAAAAAAAATAACTTTTTCATGTAAACAAAGAGTGTCAGAAAGGGCTTTGTCTTCAAGTGGTTAGAAGAGTGAGTGATGTGTGACATAAGCTTCTAAATGTTGTGCATAAAATGCCAGGACAGTTCAAAACCCCCCCAAATGACCCCATTTTGGAAAATAGACACCCCAAGCTATTTGCTGAGAGGCATGTCGAGTCCATGGAATATTTTATATTGCGACACAAGTTGCGGGAAAGAGACAAATTTTTTTTTTTTTTTTTGCACAAAGTTGTCACTAAATGATATATTGCTCAAACATGCCATGGGAATATGTGAAATTACACCCCAAAATACATTCTGCTGCTTCTCCTGAGTATGGGGATACCACATGTGTGAGACTTTTTGGGAGCCTAGCCGCGTACGGGACCCCGAAAACCAAGCACCTCCTTCAGGCTTTCTAAGGGCGTGAATTTTTGATTTCACTCTTCACTGCCTATCACAGTTTCGGAGGCCATGGAAAGCCCAGGTGGCACAAAACCCCCCCAAATGACCCCATTTTGGAAAGTAGACACCCAAAGCTATTTGCTGAGAGGTATAGTTAGTATTTTGCAGACCTCACTTTTTGTCACAAAGTTTTGAAAATTGAAAAAAAAAAAAAAAAAATGTTTTTTCTTGTCTTTCTTCATTTTCAAAAACAAATGAGAGCTGCAAAATACTCACCATGCCTCTCAGCAAATAGCTTGGGGTGTCTACTTTCCAAAATGGGGTCATTTGGGGGGGGTTTGTGCCACCTGGGCATTCCATGGCCTCCGAAACTGTGATAGGCAGTGAAGAGTGAAATCAAAAATTTTCACCCTTAGAAATCCTGAAGGCGGTGATTGGATTTCGGGGCCCCGTACGCGGCTAGGCTCCCAAAAAGTCCCACACATGTGGTATCCCCATACTCAGGAGAAGCAGCTAAATGTATTTTGGGGTGCAATTCCACATATGCCCATGGCCTGTGTGAGCAATATATCATTTAGTGACAATTTTGTGCAAAAAAAAAAAAAAAGTGTCACTTTCCCGCAACTTGTGTCAAAATATAAAATATTCCATGGACTCAATATGCCTCTCAGCAAATAGCTTGGGGTGTCTACTTTCCAAAATGGGGTCATTTGGGGGGGGTTTTGTGCCACCTGGGCATTCCATGGCCTCCGAAACTGTGATAGGCAGTGAAGAGTGAAATCAAAAATTTACACCCTTAGAAATCCTGAAGGCGGTGCTTGGTTTTCGGGGCCCCGTACGCGGCTAGGCTCCCAAAAAGTCCCACACATGTGGTATCCCCATACTCAGGAGAAGCAGCTGAATGTATTTTGGGGTCCAATTCCACATAGGCCCATGGCCTGTGTGAGCAATATATCATTTAGTGACAACTTTTTGTAAATATTTTTTTTTTTTTGTCATTATTCAATCACTTGGGACAAAAAAAATAAATATTCAATGGGTTCAACATGCCTCTCAGCAATTTCCTTGGGGTGTCTACTTTCCAAAATGGGGTCATTTGGAGGGGGTTTGTACTGCCCTGCCATTTTAGCACCTCAAGAAATGACATAGGCAGTCATAAACTAAAAGCTGTGTAAATTACAGAAAATGTACCCTAGTTTGTAGACGCTATAACTTTTGCGCAAACCAATAAATATACGCTTATTGACATTTTTTTTTTACCAAAGACATGTGGCAGAATACATTTTGGCCTAAATGTATGACTAAAATTTAGTTTATTGGATTTTTTTTATAACAAAAAGTAGAAAATATCATTTTTTTTCAAAATTTTCGGTCTTTTTCCGTTTATAGCGCAAAAAATAAAAACTGCAGAGGTGATCAAATACCATCAAAAGAAAGCTCTATTTGTGGGAAGAAAAGGACGCAAATTTCGTTTGGGTACAGCATTGCATGACCGCGCAATTAGCATTTAAAGTGACGCAGTGCCAAATTGGAAAAAGACCTCTGGTCCTTAGGCAGCATAATGGTCCGGGGCTCAAGTGGTTAATGTTCACTGTTCACCGATTTTCTTCTACCAATTGTGCAGCAAGGGTGCTGATCACACTGGATAACATACACACTAGAAACAACTGACAGAATGGCACAGCAAA
Organism: Aquarana catesbeiana; assembly: GCF_042186555.1. NCBI lineage: Eukaryota > Metazoa > Chordata > Amphibia > Anura > Ranidae > Aquarana > Aquarana catesbeiana. The sequence goes on along the minus strand of NC_133326.1, from coordinate 484,155,537 downwards.
CGTGAATAAGACATTGAAAATAGTTTCCCCTTAATGGTATTGCTTTTTACATTTGTGCACAGAAAATCTTATTTATTCATATTATTGGCAGATTTAGATTTATTTAAATTTTAGTTGCTTTAAAAATTCTGTTCAATAAATTTACAATAAATCTACTGCAATGTTTTAGGCATTTCTGGAAAAAAAAAAACTTTTTTAGATTTAGGAAAAAAATTACAGGATTAGCATGTTAATAATACAGTATGAATTCTTTGCAAAGTATATTCTTGTGAAAAATCCATTCAGTTCTTTCGTAATTAACTTCAGCAAGCGTATGCACACCAGACTCCACAAAGACCCTTTTATATACATTTGCACTTTTGTTCTACATCCCTCATGTCCTTTATCTGCTATAAAAGGTTTCAACAATGAAAAGGCTCAGTACAGCTTGAGAAACACAGCATCATAATGGTCGACCTTGATGGTTTGTTTTTACCAGGTTTCTGAATAAATGCAAAGCAGGGCATCACATGTGTGTGTGCAATTTTTCTGTAATAGAAATGAACCTAGGATTGTTTTATTTTTTCATGGGGCTGTCGAGTAGTAGTGCTACTTTCTTACATAGAACAGAGTTTTGAAAAGTAGAATTTTTTTTCTTATTAAAGTGAACTTGACAGCCTTTTCTGTAAATTTAAATGTCATGGCAAAGAACGTAACACCAAGGTGCCTAGTATTATCTTTAGTAACAAAAACCCTATTTTGTGCACCCCCACCCCGCACAAAAGTTACAAAGGGCTTAAAAAGTAACGTTTAGTGCAGTTACATGTACTTTTGAGACTCTACCTCCAGCCAATTTTACTACTCTTAAGGCCCGTACACACAATTGGATTTTTTGACAACTAACATGCAAATTAGCTGTTTTAAGGCAACATCCGACCGTGTTTTCTCCATCGGACTAACTTTTCCGGTTTTCATCGGACAAATGTTGGCTGTGCGAATAGACAAACTTGGCAGCAACAAAAGTCCTACGTCGGCAAGTCCGATCGTGTGTACACAAAACCATCGGACTTTAGTACAAAGTACAAACATGCATCTTCAGAACCAATGCAAAAGATCAGACAACAATACAGAAGTTGACCAAAGGGTGACGTCGGAGAATTGAACGTCCTCTTTTGAAGTGTTGTCAGTACGTTGAAACGTCATTACGTTCGTGTTTGTTGCCTAAAAAGTCCTGCCGTGTGTATGCTTAACAAGTTCACGGCCAACGCCCTTTGTACAGAAATCCACGGGAAAGTTTGTTTAAAGTCCGATCGTGTGTATGAGGCTTATTACTCACCTGTTTCTGGTTCAGCAAGATCTTGGTGGTTTGACCACCATGGTGAAACATGGCCACTCCTCCATGGCATGGCAGTAAACATGAGCCCCCCCACACCATCATCATGTACTGTATCAGGCCATTTACATTTTGATATTAGGGAAAGCCTTTTTCCTTGGACAATAACGTTGTTCAAATATTGAAGGACAAGAGCCTCTTCCCCATCCTCCATGCCCCCCCCAAAAAAGGTTGGATAATATGAGGCAACTGTGATGGGATCTAGAAAACTCTTTCTAATAAGGGGTGTCCAGATAGCCCCTTTCCAGTGAAATTAGTTTGGGGTACATGGGTACCCCTTGCCCATCCCCACAAAGAGATAAAAGTTAGGGATGAATCTGATTTGGTCGTATCCTCACCGACCCAATTAGACAATATGATGTGACAGCTGCCCATGGGTTCTGCTTACCTGGGTTTGAACTAAGTTTGGACTGAATGTAGTTCATCTTTAGTAAAAATAAAGGAAAGAAAACACATGCATTGTGAAAAAGCACAAACGCTTACTTGTTTTACTAGTTTGTTAATGTTTTATTAAAGTAATCCGCATCAGTCGTGATGATCTATCGCCTACCAATCTGTACATTCTGCATTCCCATTGTTAAATGACATATTTGCTGTGGTAATGTAAGGGAATGCAGGGAATATTGGGCAATGTCATTAACCTGAAAAAGACTCCCTCAATGCATAATAAAAGCAATATATCTCCAAAGTAAATGAAAATCACAAAATAATACCACCTGAAAGAAAACATTGCTGCAAAAAAACAGTTAAAAGTAAAATAAAGGCCCTATATGCATAAAAAAAATAGACCCCCCAAAAAATAAATGAAAAATAAATATATCAAAATTCCACTCCCCTGGGCATGTTGTTTATTTTTATTTTTTTAAAGGCCTTGTAGCAAACAAAAATGTTTGCTATGAAAGGGACAGCCACTAAAAGTGACCGCTGAGGTTCAATCAACCACAAAATAAAATGAAAGTCAAAGTCCACAATAATTGAAACAAAAAAGGTCGGCAGGGTGCTTGATTACCCAAAGAGCTAAAAAAAAGAATTACAGTACAGTTTCCTAACCGACCCGCATCTCTCCCTATGCATTTTACCAGCTTTCCCTCCAGTGGCTTCCAATACAATGACACTATTGGGGTTATTTACAAAAGGCAAAACCACTTTGCGCTACAAGCGCAAACTACAAGTGCAAAGTGCACTTGAAATTGCACTGAAAGTGCACTTGGAAGTGCAGTTGCTGTACATCTGAGGGAGACATGCAAGGAAAATAAAAAAACAGCATTTTAGCTTGCACATGATTGGATAATAAAATCAGTATAGCTTCCCCTCATTTCAGAATTACCCCTCAGATTTACAGCGACTAAACTTCCAAGTGCACTTTCAGTGCAATTTCAAGTGCACTTTGCACTTGTAGTTTGCACTTGTAGTGCAAAGTGGATTTGCATTTTATAAATAACCCCCTATGGCTGTTCTGGACCCCACTTTTACAGTGAGTGAGCTGGCTTGACTTAAAGCCCTCTTTACTGGCCTTTCTAAGACTGTTGGTCATAGTTTATTATGATTGCATTATTGCATTATTGGTTGCATTATTGTTGCAAAGAATTTGGCCCACCATTTTCCACATTCATTTACTGGGATCCTGAATCTCAAACCCACAGAGTCTACCTTGAGCCCATGGTAGTGCTGAACCTCATCCCTAGTAATAAGCAGATAGTATCTTTGTAAAACCGATTGCAATACCCTTGTTACGTTGTGGCACTAGTTGTGTCTAGTACAGAAGAATGCATTAACTGGATTCAGTTTTATGTGTAAATCAGGTGTTATGATAAACTCGCCTAAATAATTCGACATTTACAGTCGATCCGAACAGTGATAGCATGCCTCACCACTAGTGTTGGGTGAACAGTTCGGGACGAGCAAAAGTTCAGCCCGAACATTACCTGTGCGCCCGTTCACCCGAATTTGCGGGGCACATTTGGGAGGCATGTTCTCCCGCCGGGTGCCCCACGTGCACTGCAGTGCATTCTAGGGCCCTAATTGGATGAAGCCTTGCACCAGACTGCTGGTCAGGTACAAGGCTTTGTCAGGTTGGGCACAGAGCACTGTCAGAGCCCAAATTGGACAAAGTGATGATGACTTTGTCCAATCACGGCTCAGTGCTCATAGTCCCCCCCCCACACTATAAAAGGTTCCTTCCCATAGGAAGCTTTTGCAATGTGTTGTTGAAGTGAAGATAGATAGAGCAGGGTTCAGTTTGCTACTAGCGAGTTAGTGTATTCCCCGACTGACTCCTGACTCCCGAACCCCAATGGCGAACCTCGTGGAAGTCTATGGGAGCCGAACAGGAAAAATAAAAAGTGCCCATTTTGAAGGCTTATATGCAAATAATTATTTTTTTCTATTTTTTGGGTCCAGCGGGCATTGTGATTGACGATGGATTTACATCGAGGGATACTATTAAAAAAATAAATAAAAAGAAACTAATGGACTTGTCGAAAACTGTTTCTTGTGGTTATTACTTTTTGACACTTCTTTCACATGGGGGGGTGGGATCTGAGGTCCCCCTTGTTAAAGGGGGCTTCCAGATGCCCCCGCCAGCAGACCCAGACAACCACAGCCCAAGGTTGTCGGGAAGAGGCCCTTGTCCCCATCAACATGGGGAGAAGGTGCTTTGGGGTGGGGGGTCCCCCTGCACCCAAAGCACACACCCCCCATGTTGAGGGCATGTGGCCTGGTATGGTTTAGGGGGGGCTCTCACTTGGCCCCTCTCCTTTTCTGACCTGCTGGGCTTCATGCTCGGATAAGGGTCTGGTATTGATTTTGGGGGGGCCCCACGCGGTTTTCTTTTTTTTTACCGGCACTTTTTTTTTATTCAGTTGTCAGCAGGGAAACCCATTGACAGCTGATGACTCATCAGTTGTTAAGGACGCCGGGGCTGCTCCTTAACAACCAGCTTACACTGCACCCTGATTGGGCAAAGCTTTGTGTAGTGTGTTATGTAATGCTGTGTTAAACACTGCACTACACTAACATTTAGTGCTCTATATGACAGTGCTGTATACCCCCTTTTTTTTTTGGTTGCTGCATGTTTTTTTTGTATTTTTTTGTTCTGTGCCTGCCCCCCTTTTTTAAATAGTCAGCCACAGTTTTTCTGATTGCGATGCTGGTGTTCCCCCTTTTTTATTTTTATTTTTTAAATAGATTGTACATTTCTGTCCTCAATTTAAAGCACACCAAACACCACTTTTCATTCAATAAAGTGCATCCAATCACACTTTTCCCAATTCTTATTAAATTTGGGTAATAAACCCCCGCCATCATGCTCGGGAGGCACTGTTGCAATTTGAAATCCCTGCGGCAAGCAGATCAAGGGTGGCAAAAACACCAGCCATTTGGGTACCACATGCTTGACAAGGCATTTAATCTCCTACCTCTCAGCCTGTTGGCAAGAGCAGCTGAAAGCCACACACAAGTGTTTTGCTTGCGTCAATCTAGCAAGGTTACTCTGTGGTATAACCAAGGAAGCTGAACTTCTGCAGTGTGTAAATATGCTTTTACTATACAAAGATGCTGTACATACAAAACTATTACAATATTAGGAATACAATACAAGACTGACAGATATCTATAACAAGCAAAATGCCTAGCAAATGGTCTATACCAGTACAAATACACTCAAAGGTTACTTATCTTCTGTTACTGTATGTTCGTGATCTCCATTGGCAAAGATTCTCCTGGAGCATCAGGCACCTTTCTTCTATCACCAGTGGCTTCTGATCTTACAGCATGATGGTGTGTGTGTGTCTTATGCCTGAATCCCCCTTTTATCCCCCTTTTATGTGCCAGGCTGTTTACCATAGTTACCAATAGGGATGAGCTTCGAGTTCGAGTCGAACTCATGTTCGACTCGAACATCGGCTGTTCGCAAGTTCGCCGAACAGCGAACAATTTGGGGTGTTCGCGGCAAATTCGAATGCCGCGGAACACCCTTTAAAAGTCTATGGGAGAAATCAAAAGTGCTAATTTTAAAGGCTTATATGCATGGTATTGTCATAAAAAGTGTTTGGGGACCTGGGTCCTGCCCCAGGGGACATGTATCAATGCAAAAAAAAGTTTTAAAAACGTCCGTTTTTTCGGGAGCTGTGATTTTAATAATGCTTAAAGTGAAATAATAAAAGTGTAATATCCCTTTAAATTTCATACCTGGGGGGTGTCTATAGTATGCCTGTAAAGGGCGCATGTTTCCCGTGTTTAGAACAGTTTGACAGCAAAATGACATTTCAAAGGAAAAAAAGTCATTTAAAACTACTTGCGGCTATTAATGCATTGCCGGTCCGACAATACACATAGAAGTTCATTGATAAAAACGGCATGGGAATTCCCCACAGGGGAACCCCGAACCAAAATAAAAAAAAAAAAATGACGTAAGGGGTCCCACCTAAATTCCATACCAGGCCCTTCAGGTCTGGTATGGATATTAAGGGGAACCCCGCACCAAAATTAAAAAAAAAACGTTGTGGGGTTCCCCCAAAAATCCATACCAGGCCACATGCCCTCAACATTGGGAGGGTGCTTTGGGGTAGCCCCCCAAAACACCTTGTCCCCATGTTGATGAGGACAAGGACCTCATCCCCACAACCCTGGCCGATGGTTGTGGGGGTCTGCTGGTGGGGGGCTTATCAGAATCTGGAAGCCCCCTTTAACAAGGGGACCTCCAGATCCCGGCCCTCCCCCCTGTGTGAAATGGTAAGGGGGTACAAAAGTACCCCTACCATTTCACTAAAAAACTGTCAAAAATGTTAAAAATGACAAGAGACAGTTTTTGACAATTCCTTTATTTAAATGCTTCTTCCTTCTTCTTTCTTCTATCTTCCTTCGGTTTCTTCCTCCATCTTCTTCTTCTTCTGGTTCTTCTGGCTCTTCTGGTTCTTCCTCCGGTGTTCTTGTCCAGCATCTCCTCCGCAGCGTCTTCTTCCCTTCTTCTCCTCGGGCCGCTCCGCATCCATGGCATGGAGGGAGCCTCCTGCTCTTCTCTTCATCTTCTTCTCTTCTTCATCTTCTTCTCTTCTTCATCTTCTTCTCCGGGCTGCTCCGCATCCATGGTGGCATGGAGGGAGGCTTCCGCTGTGTGACGCTTCTCCTCTTCTGACGGTTATTAAATAATGGGGGAATGCCATGGAAGCTTGAGCAAGGAATGGTGGTGTGCAATAATGGCACCAAGCTTCTGTCTGCCCTTTAACAGGGAAAGTTGACACATGTGCCATGCCTGGCACATGTCCTCAATTTGGTGGTGCAGCATTTCTTAAACAGGTTCCCAGATTTGCAAGATCTTCTAAGGCAGGCCAGTAAAGTCTGTAACCATTTTCGGTGGTCATACACAGCCAGTGTTCGGTTGGCTGAAATTCAGCAGCAATTCCACCTGCCCGTAAACTGCCTGATTTGTGACATGCAAACCAGGTGGAACTGAACAGGACAGGCTTAGGGCAGCTCGGCAATGGCTTCTGATAAAGGATGCATGCATTGTACTGTTACGATTTGAGGAGGCAAAAAGGATAGTGAGCCATGACAAGGCATGCATTAGTGGCACATTCCTTTTTGTGTTCTTACTGGAGCATACTCTGTGTGGCATTATGGACAGGGCACGTGAGGAATTGCAGGAGGAGGAAGAGAAGTACTTCCTTTCCTCTCAAGGTCCACTTTATACAGACACCATTCTTGCTATGCCACAGAACACACAAGAGGAGAGGGAGGAGGAGGATTCTGGCAGTTTTGGAGGTATAGAAGCAGAGGAAGACATACCTAAAACCTTAAGAGATGTTTTTCAGTTCCCAGAAACCTTTGTACTGTAATCCTCAGTGACCCCGAGGATTTTGCTTCTCATGCCTCCACAAACTTGCTGTGCATGGGCTTCCTTATTCTTCAAAGCCTGCAAAAGGATCTGAGAATTTGTAGCATCAAGGAGAAGGATCACTATTAGTTGGCAACTCTACTTGAAACCGCTCCAAGGGGAAAGTTTTGGAACTCATCCTGCCCTCGCACAGGGAGCACAGGATAAAATATCTTGAGGACACCTTAAAGAGCAGTTTATGTAACGCCTTTCCTTTTTAAAGTTATCTTTATTATCATTTTAAGTGAGAACAAAACAATACAGAGCCTATTGGGCATACCCAGGCTCGTTCACTACAACTACAAAACTAGATATAAGATGAGAAAAAAAAAAAAACAAAAAAAAAACACACATAAACTACCTAAACCATTGTACGCTCGACCACCTGTGTAGAAAATTCAACGCAATTCTCCAATTCCACATATATCCTACAAAGCTCACTTTAGGTTCTTGTGAAATAAAGTGTACATTATAGATACATAATTGCATTCCCCCCCTCCCCCTGACTATTGACCGAGCATCTCAGGGGTGTTATGAAATCGGAGATGCCTCTTGGGTCATTCACGGTACTTAGTAGAACGTTACTAATCGTCCATCGAGTCTGCATTAGTGGACAGGGAATCCGTCCAAATATCCCATATTTTGTGGAATTTTTTGGCACATCCATGTGACAGGTAGGTAGCCTTGTATAGTGGTAGAGCCGCATTCACTAATCTCTTCCAAAAATGTAATGAGGGTGCGGATGAGGCCTTCCATCTGAGTACTATCGACTTACGGGCATAATAAAGTAGTAATCCTAGCAGGGTTCTAATAGTCCGGCTTGGGGCCAGGGGTTCCACAAGTCCCCGCAGACATACCTCTACAGACAGTGGTACAGGAACAGTGGTGACAGTCAAAATAAAATTGGTTACCTCAACCCAAAAAATTTCGATCTGAGGACAGCTTCAAAATATGTGTATGAAATCCGCTGAGGATGAGTTGCATCTCCAGCAGGAGGGAGGAATAGATGGATATATTTTGTGTAGACGCACGGGTGTGTAATATACCCTATGTACTATTTTAAACTGCACTAACTTGTCTCTAGCTGATACTAGCTGTGAAAAGGGGCACTCCCACAGTTCCTCCCAATCTTCTGTGTCTAGTGTAGGGAAATCAATCACCCACTTTGCCTTAAGGTTTTCTAATCCTGTGTGTACATTAGGGAGTAACGCTTTATATATGGTGGATAAGGGCTTAGTTAGAGTTTCGTCCCTGAGCAGAGTTTCCAGATTTGAGGTGTAAAAGGCCACTTGGGCATGCTCAAACTGGGTGTTGAAGGCGTGTCTAAGCTGCAGGAATCTAAACAGGTGAGAGTTGGGTAAATCATATTGTTGTTTCAACCCGTCAAAAGTCTGCATTTGGCCATCCAAACAGATCTGATTTATATATTTGATGCCCTTGCATGCCCATATACTAGGGTCAGGAATGGACCCAAATTCTGACAATTGCGGGTTAAACCAAAGAGGGCTGTGCGGGGATATGTGTCCAGAAGGTATGGGGCGCATGGAATTTGCCACCGACCACGCTCGTATAACCGCTTTCATTGCCGTTGTAAGAGGGAAGGGAGCCCTAGGACCCCGGTAAAGTAAGTTCCGTAGCGCCTCGCATGACCCCAGATGTGCTGCTTCTAGAACCACTGCTGCATTGGACTCATCAGAGACCAGCCAGTTGTGGGCATGTGATAATAGAGCCACCACGAAATAAGAATGGAGGTCAGGGCAAGCCAGGCCTCCCTCCCCCCAAGGTCTCTGTAGCACCGCCAGCCTAAATCTCGGCTGACCGGTTCCCCAGAGAAAAGATAATAGAATGGTATTTATCAGGCAAAATACTTTTTTTGGAATCCAGATAGGGGCGTGTCTAAGAACATAGAGAAAAGCGGGCAGTAGTTTCATCTTGAATAAATTAATCCTCCCAATTAGAGAGAGGGGGAGATGTGCCCAAGCCTTCAGTCTTGTCCTCATCATTTGTATCAGTGGTTCAAAGTTAAGGGTATAATAATCAGAGGTAGATGTGGAAATGTGGATGCCTAGATATTTAATTTTGTCTGTCCATAATAAGGGAAGGTTGGGATCTGCTATGTCCTTTGCGGCTATATCTATCGGTAAGATTTGGGATTTTTCCCAGTTCACTTTGAGTCCCGAGCAACAATTGAAACTTGAAAGAATGGTCAGCGTCTCATGGAGGGATTGAGCAGGGTCATTCAAAAAAAGAATGAGATCATCTGCGTATAAAGCCACTTTCTCATGTATGGATCCCACCTGTATGCCCCTAACCCCCTCTGCCTGTCTTAAGGCCGAAGCAAGTGGTTCCATCACCAAGGCAAACAAAGCCGGTGACAGCGGACAACCTTGTCTCGTACCTCTTCCCACCGAAAAAGGTGCCGACAGAGCACCATTAAGTTTTATCTGCGCTGTTGGGTCCTTATACAAAATATCGATCCACCTACGGAATTCTTCTCCAAAACCCATAACCTCAAGAACCGAAGACATATAAGGCCATGCCACCGAATCAAATGCCTTTTCAATATCTAGCGCAACCAATACCCTCGTGGAGGACTCAGTGGGAGGCAGCTGAAGATGTGTAAACACTCTACGTAAATTTATATCTGTTGATTTCCCTGGCATGAAACCAGTCTGGTCTATATTAATCAGGGATGGTAGAATCGTCCGCAGTCTGGTCGCTAGTATTTTTGTCAAGATCTTGAGGTCATAGTTTAGCAAGGAGATCGGCCTATAGGAAGTACAGAGGGATATGTCTTTGCCGGGCTTAGGAATGAGGACTATGTGTGCCTGGTACATAGAAAGGGGCAAGGACATCTGCCTTTTACTTTCAGAGAAGACCTTCAACAGTTTTGGTGCAACTAAAGAGGCATACATTCTGTACCATTCACCCGGCAGGCCATCTGGTCCCGGTGTTTTTCCACTGGGGAATGAACAAATTGCTGCCTCTATCTCCTCAGTGGTAAAATCCTTATCTAAAAATTCAAGATCCTCCTGTGAAAGAGTGGGTAGGTGCAGGGAATGTAAAAACTCCCTACGCCGGTCCTCAGGCCAGCCAGGGACTGCTTCATATAATTTTTCATAAAAGGATCTGAATTCATCCAAAATTTGCTCAGGAGTAGAAAGCACCTGACCATCCGAACCACGTATTTCTGACACCACTGTCTGCATTTTAGAGTCCGCAACTAAATTTGCTAGAAGTTTGCTGTTCTTGTCTCCGGACTCAAAGATCCTCCCCGCCAGAGATTTTAAATCCAGATGCGTGGCCGATGCAAGATGTAGAGACAATGCTCTTCTTGCCTCAGCTAGCTGGCTGAAGTGATCCCAAGTCGGGTAACCAGAAAAAGCCTCTGCTGCCTTAGCCTCTCCCTCCTCAAGGGCCTGGACCTGACAGGACATCTCAGAACGAACCGTCTTGATAGCTGAAATGTATTCACCCCTGGTGTTGGCCTTAAAGGCGTCCCAGACTACCTGTGCTGAGGTTGAGTTCTCATTGATCTCCCAATATTGTTGTAGTTTAGGAGAGACTTCCTCCTCCACCCTCGTGTCCTGTAACCATTTTGGTGCTAAACGCCAACAGTCTCGACTCCTGGTGTCAGACAACCCCAAGGTGACCTCTAAGGGCGCATGATCAGAGAGGCCCGCAGGTAAGTACGAGACCCCCCTCACCGCCGCCAGGGCACAGGTGTTGCCAAAGACCAGGTCGATCCTGGAGCCTGATTTATGAGTGATGGAGTGAAAGGAGTAAGCCCTAGTGGTTTGGTGCTTCCATCTCCAGATCTCAGTGTAATTAAGTGCTTGTGCCCATTGAAGTAGGTCCGGTGAAAACACCCTATTTGGGTTGGACGAGTCCAGAGATGGGTCCAGAATAGAATTAAAGTCTCCAGCTATGTAAAGTCTGGAGAACTGTAATGTAGCTAAATGTTCATATAATTTGTAGAGGACCTGTTGGTTGAAAGGAGGAGGAATGTATACATTTACTAAAGCATAGACCACTGCTCTGATCTCCAGTAAGAGGATTATGAATCGGCCTTCCTGATCAGTTTGTAGATGTAGGACCTTATATGCAAGAGATTTGTTTAATAAGATGGCCACTCCCCTGGCGTAACTGGAGTACATTGCATGAAATGCTTGCCGTACCCAGGGTCTACGTAGTGCTAGGATCTTATTCCCCAGGAGATGGGTCTCCTGCAGGAACAAGATATGGGGTTTGTGATTATTCAGGTATTTGAACATTAATGCCCTTTTAACCTTATTATTAAGACCTCGTACATTCCATGTTATCAGTTTTAATTCCATGAAGGCAATAACAATTTATAATGCAGCATAATGATACCTACGTGTGAGGGATCAGCCCCCTTGGGGCAAAGGAAGAATGCAAAGAGGAGAACAAATTTTACACTGGGCATGGTGAGCATTGACAGAACACATGTATATATATATACATCAGTCAGTGGATATAGAGCGTACAAAAAAAAAAATAAACAAAAACAGTAACCTGTAAACTCCCTACTGACCATGAAATACCCCTAACAGAGAAAAAAAGAAAAACAGAACTATGGCCAGTTTAATACCCAAAAACCTGAACTCAAAACTCTTAGAACTTCAGACTTCTGTGAAAAGTTCCAAAGTGCGGCGATTCAGTGTCGCTGATGCCTCTTCAATTGGCGTAAAGAAAAACTGGGGGGGGGGGGTAGATACTGTAGTGAGGTGTGTCCAACAAGGTAGCTCCGGGGTAGAAGAATGTAGAAGTACTGCATGTCTAGTCCTGAAGTAGAGGAATCTCCAGTGATCAATGGCTCTTGCAAGAGAAAAATCATAATCAAGTGTAGATTAAACATACCAGCTCCCGGGGTTAGGTTGGTCTCCCACCCAGAATAACGGGTAAGTCCTGCATGGGGGTTCAGGAGTCAATTAGCAACAACTTTAGGTGATAAGACCCAAGGGGGCTATACAACAGACTGATAACTGGACAAAATCCCCACGAGCCCGGATCCGGAAGGGAGATAGAATTATTATGAAAACTGTCGGGGAGCCACTTGTAGTAAGGGATAATATCTGGTGCTCACCCCAGGTTGTTTAGCCAGTCATCTGCATCAGCCGGAGAGTCGAAGAACCTGACCGAGCCATTATGGGGGACCCGGAGACGACTGGGGTACAACATACTGTATTTAATGTCCTTTTCGCGTAGGTGTCTACGGACGTCATTAAAGGACTACCTCTTGCGCTGCAGGTCAGCTGAAAAATCCGGAAATAATAGGACTGCAGAATTGCCATACTGGAGCGAAGGATGTTTGCAAGCTGTGGAAAGGATCCTGTCTCGGTCCCTGAAGTTGAGGAAGCGAACCAGGAAGGGTCGGGGATTCGCACCAGGGATAATGCGTCCCGTGGGTACACGGTGGGCACGCTCGACGACATAGGTCGGGGAGATATCTGCGAGGCCTAGCAGACTTTTGAAGAATTCTTCCGCGAACTCCGCCGGTCTGTCACCTTCCTCCCCCTCAGGGAGACCCAGGACTCGAACATTGTTGCGTCTCGCCCTGTTTTCTGCGTCATCGGCTTTGGCGACAAGCGATTGTACTGTGCGTTGCAATTCTGCTATGGTATTGGAGTGGGTAGCTGTAAGATCTTCAGTGGCAGAAATTCTGGTTTTTCCGATTCAGTCAGCCTGCCCCTAATCTTATCCAGGTCGTTTCTAATGTGATTACATTCTTCAGCTAGTCAGTCTATTCTCACCAGCATGGAGGTTTTGCTTTGTTCAATGGTGGCCAGGATCAATGCGGTGCTGTCCTGGGAGGGTGGGGCAGGGAGAGCCGCACTCGGCGAAGCCTCGTGCTCCATGGCTAATTCGGTCAGCAGTTCCTGCAGCCTCCCTATGAGAGAAGAGTCAGGCTGTGTAGCTGGTACAGGGGCCGAGCGGCCTGGTGTGGATGAATTTTTGGGCCGTTGCTTAGGGCCCATGAAGCTGAAGGCAAGAAGTTGATAAAATGAAGCTGGGTAATAGTCAGCCTTCAGTGTACAATCAGAATGAGGGGAGGGAGAGGGCACCCCCACAGCCACACAGCAGCCAGTCAGTCACTGTTATAGTGTTCACCACTGGGGTATTTTCCAGGGCAGCAGTGCGGTACAGATTTTAGGATCCCAGTCCCAACAGAGGGTAGACTTCAGGGCCCAGTGCAGCGGTCAGAAGGGTACTACAGGTATGCCGCAGGTATTTAGTCCCAGAAGTCCGCAGCGCAGAGAGGTGGGCAGTAGTCGCCAGCAGCCCCCCGTGTAGCTTGCTAATAGTGACAATCCAGTGGGAAGGGCTGATCGTGGGCACTATGCAGGAGAGGCCCAGGTAGCCAAGATGAAGGCAGAGGGGTGAATCAGGATGCTGGGCCCCAGGACTCCTCAGCCAGCCCACGTATGGCAGCCACCACCAGCTAACTGAGCCGTTTTTCTGCAGGATGGTGAAGGGATGGTGGGATGTGTGAGCGCAGCAGTGTCCCCGCTCCCGATTACAAAGCAGGCCGGCCATGGCGCTCCTCCGCCGGCCGGCGGCGTAGGAAAGTGTGGTGGCCTGGAGGCTTCACTAGGCCGCACTAGGCCGCGGCTGCGGTGGATGATTTAAATGGCCCCACGGACCACCCGGCTCTGACAAACACCTGGGGGGGGTAGGTCGGATGGTAAGGAGTTCCCCTACCTCTCCACCAGGCCAGGAACAGCTTCCTCCAGCTTGCTGTGACCCAGGAAAATGGCGGCGGCCGCAGCCGTGGATCATCAATGGATCCTCAGAAGATCACGGGCCCGAGACTTGCAATATAGGCACAGAGCAGCAGATGATGTAGGAGAAGCCTACAGGCAGGTATTCTGGCTTTTTTTACTAGTTGATGGCACGGATGGCTGATGATGGTGTTCAGGATACCCGGAGCTCCTCTCCAACACGTCCGCCGCCGCTCACATCCGGACACGTCCCCCATGTAACGCCTTTCCAAACCCTGGTAGGTTACTGACTCATGGAAAAGCTAGTTTTGAGGCTTCTGTTGGTCAAAGGCGGAGCGGTGGAGAAGGGCGCCGTCTCAGTGATGCATTTAAAAAAAAAAGTTGCCCGGGGCTGTCATCTTCAAGATCCCATCAGCAGCATCTGCATCACATGGTGGAAGATTATCTAGGGGCGAAAACAGACATGGAGAGCTTTCCAGTAGATGATCCACTGGGTTTCTGGGTCATGAAAATAGACCACTGGCTTGAACGTGGCCAGTATGCAATTGAGCTGCTGGGATCCAGCGTGCTTTCTGAATGGGCATTCAGTGCTGCTGGAGGTTTTGTGACTGATAAAAGAGCGTGTCTGTCCACAGACTCCGTTGGCAGGCTGACATTTGTCAAAATGAATAATTCCTGGATTAGCAGCAGCTATCAAGCCGCTAATTCCGATTAAGTATTATTGGTATCTCGAATCTCTGCAAGACTTTCTAGGCTGCCTAGCTCTGTGGGAGTTGATTTTATCTTGAAGAATTTTTTGGTATAGGTGTTATGGGCACAATTAACACCCAAGGACCAATTTTTCTGCACCTGTTTTGATAGGTGCATTAAATTTTTATCTTTTATGGCAAGGCCAATTCTTGCTTTCATTAAGAGTACCTCTAGAAAGTTACAGGGTGAAGGCACCACAAAACACCCAAAGACCAGTTTTTCCGTAACGGTTTGACCAGGGCATCAAATTAAATTTTTTTACCGCAAGGCAAATTCCTGCTTTCATCAAGAATACCTCTATAGGGTTATGGCGTGAAGTCACCACCAAAACCCAAAGCCCAATTTTTCTGCACCGTTACTTCTATCCAAAGTGTGAGAAAGAGGCACCAGACTTTATCTAAAAAAAATGTTAATCTTGGCCTGAGTGTACTATAATTTGGCTTCTTCAAATAAGGTTTGCTCACTGTGGTGCAGAACTTTGTTATTTCCATCCAAAGTCTGCCAAAGAGACACCAGAATTTATCCAAAAAAAGCTCTACTCTTGTTCCGAGTGCACCAAAATGTGGCCTCATCATACAAACTAGCTCCCAAGCCAGTGTTTACTAAATAAAGAAAGCTTGCTAGGAAAATCTATGTAAATTTTATTTTTTTCTTTATAAATGTCAGTTTTGCTGCAGCAGGTTCTATACATGGTACAGATGTGCCACTTTGCAGGCCCCCCAGACACTATATTTAAAGGACTTTTTGATTTTAATTGTTTCACTTTAAGCATCAATAAAATCACTGCTACTTTAAAAGCGATCTTTTAAAAAAATAAATAATAATTTATGTCCCCCAGGGCAGTACCCGGGCCCCCATAACCTTTTTATGACCAATAACTTGCATATAACCCTTCAAAATGGGCACTTTTGATTTTTCACGTTTGAGTCCCATATATTTTAATAGGATTCGTGGTTCGGTGATGTTTGAACATTCAGGTGCAGACCGAATGGGGGTGGGGGGGGCTGATCGGCCCATCTCTACTAACCACCCCTGTCTTGGTCATGCTTTTTCATCATCATGTAAAAATAATTAATTTAATAGTGTAGACATTTTCATTTTCTTTGGCATCACTATTTGACGTCTAGTGCTTTTTTGAAATCTATTATTAAGGAAAGTAAGTAAACTATTATTTCTGTAATTAATGTAATTTCTAATTAATTTTGTGAGCATACGATGAACATAAACCTTATTACTAGTGTCTTTTGTGACAGTGGGCAGTAATTAGACTTTCCAATAGAGATTATGTAACTTTTCATTAAGTTTATACTTGCCCTGGAATATTGTAATAGCAAACATCCCTATATTTAATCTTTCATGAAATACTTAAAGGAATCCAATCCAGTTTTTTTCTGGTTTTGTCTTGGTATTTTGTTTGTAAAATATTGTTTGCATGTCTAGTGTGTTCATTTTTTTTATTAAAAGGATAAACTCCACTGATGCTGATGCTGAATATAGCATGGCTGTAAGGGGGGGGGGGGGTTGTTTTGGTAATTATTTGGGCAGCAGAAGGCAATGGCTAAAAGTAAGGTTGAAATGGGGCTAAAGGATTTCCAATACATTATATTTTTATGTTGGGATTTGGATGAATAGCTACAAATAGGTTGAGATGGGGCTAAAGAATTTCCAATACATTATATTTTTATGTTGAGATTTAGATGGATAGCCATGAATAGCTGTGGCCTATGGCAACCTATCATTATAGTGAACAGGGCCTCACCTAATTGCTCACAGCTGGAGCACGAATGTAGTCTAACTCATCAGTGATGGTACTGTGCTCTAAATATGTGTGTTCAGTTACGCACAACACAACAAGATTAGCCCATGCAAGGGTATCAAAAATATAACTGTGTACTAAAAAACAATCAAGGTAATCATAGTGTCCATAAATAAATTAATAGCAGAACACATGAATAATGGGCTTGATATGACGATTCATCCAGTCCATTCAATTAGTGCTCTCATGTATATGCACTGTGCAAGTATCTAGATATTCAATAGTGAAAGTCCAGTGATAATAATACTGCTGTGCACACCAAAGTGCCCTCCACCGCTCACACTATGCGCTCACCTCCCAGGAAGACCCACAAAGTAACACCTTCCCTTAGGGGTATCAATTCAGCAATCTGAAGTTCCACTGTCGGTAAAAGGGCTCTTGATTTCATTTGATTTGTTTGTGTGGTTGGGGTGAATATCCCCTGGATCACTAAGACATCCACAGATCCTGGGCCAGCGTCCCCAGCGGCTCGCTCTCTGCCTCCCGATCATACGCAATAAAGTCACAGGCTCCGCTTCGACGGGTTTCGTCACTGCACACGTGACTTTATCAAGAGCAGCATGTGTGCAGTGACAAAACATGTCGGGTGGAGCCTGTGACATCATTGCATACGATCGGGAGTTGAGACACAGGGCCGAAGATCTGCGGATGTTTTAGTGATCCAGGGGATATTCACCCCAACCACACAAGTGAATCACCTGTGTGCACCAGGAAAGTGCATTTGGATTTTTAGGGCAACAAACACTTTAAGGTAAAAAACCTTTAAATAATAGCTCCCCACTTGCCTTCCCTAAATACTCACCTGACCCTGATCTCGGTTCAGCTCTTCTCCCCTCTCCCCTGTCCCACAGCCATTGGCTCCTGCTGCTGTCAGTCAAAACTTGTGAGCAGAAAGCCGGGTTGTGTAAAATGGCAGAAACAGCCTGGCCTTGGATCGAGCATGCACGAGTGCCCCTATAGGAATCGGGGGTAGTTGATGCTTGGAACAAACTTCCAGCATAAGCAGTGAGCAGTAAACAGTAAATGGCTTTAAACATGCTTGGGACACATATAGATCTATACTCAGACAAAACAGTTAACGGAAAAAAAAAAACAATAAAAAAAAACAAAAAACAAAATAGGCAGATAGACTACGCAATCTTTTTTCTAGCATTTCTATGTTTCTATGGGAAGAGCCAGGAGCGCTAGCCAGGGGACCCCAGAAACGGAGGATCATGGTTGCTCTGCGCAAAACCATTGCACAGAGCAGATATGTATGACATGTTCATTATTTTAAATAAAAATGCTTCACAATCACTTTAATTGTTTAATTAGCAACACAACTTAACTTCAGGTATGTCTGTGTATACTGAGTCTTAAGGGAAGACAGTGTATCTAAGCCACCTATCTCTATCATACCAGACCCCATGACTTAACGATTTTGTGTGGGGTGTAAAGCGAATCAATCCTTTATAGGCACTTTACATAAATTGCTTTAAAGGGTACACTAATAAGTTCCTTAAATGCAGTGGGGCAAAAAAGTATTTAGTTAGCCACCAATTGTGCAAGTTCTCCCACTTAAAAAGATGAGAGAGGCCTGTAATTGTCATCATAGGTATACCTCAACTATGAGAGACAAAATGTGGAAACAAATACAGACAATCACATTTGTCTGATTTTTGAAAGAATTTATTTGCAAATTATGGTGGAAAATAAGTATTTGGTCAATATCAAAAGTTCATCTCAATACTTTGTTATATATCCTTTGTTGGCAATTAGGGATGAGCTTCGTGTTCGAGTCGAACCCATGTTCGACTCGAACATCGGCTGTTCGCCCGTTCGCCGAATTGCGAACGATATGGGCCGTTCGCGCTAAATTCGTGTGACGCGTCACGGCCCATAATTCACTGCGGCATCGCAGTGCATTGCTGGCTGATGATTGGCCAAGCATGCACTATGACCCGCATGCTTGGCCAATCACAGCGCCGTCAGTAGAGAGAGCTGTAATTGGCCAAAGCCAGGGTGGCTTTGGCCAATTATGGCTCAGGGGATTTAGTACACACCCCACACTATATAAGGCCGCCTGCACGGCGGCCCTGTGTAGTGTGTGTTCCGGTGTGCTGAGAGATAGAGAGAGAGAGAGACAGTGTCATTTGATTTGAGTTAGATAGATTAGGCAGAACAGTCAGTCAGTTAGCTGCACTTACAGTGTATTGTGTATATATATGCATCCCAGGTGTTGCATATATATATATACACTGTATTCAGTTTAGCTAGATCCGTTCCTGTTATCTTCTATCTAGACTATTTACATTTAATGCAGTGCGTCCTGCTCACAGTGTTCAGCTAGATCCGTTCCTGCTATTTACATTTAGTGCAGTGCGTCCTGCTCACAGTGTTCAGCTAGATCCATTCCTGTTATCTTCTAGACTATTTACATTTAGTGCAGTGCGTCCTGCTCACAGTGTTCAGCTAGATCCGTTCCTGCAATTTACATTTAGTGCAGTGCGTCCTGCTCACAGTGTTCAGCTAGATCCGTTCCTGCTATTTACATTTAGTGCAGTGCGTCCTGCTCACAGTGTTCAGCTAGATCCGTTCCTGCTATTTACATTTAGTGCAGTGCGTCCTGCTCACAGTGTTCAGCTAGATCCGTTCCTGTTATTTACATTTAGTGCAGTGCGTCCTGCTCACAGTGTTCAGCTAGATCCGTTCCTGCTATTTACATTTAGTGCAGTGCGTCCTGCTCACAGTGTTCAGCTAGATCCGTTCCTGCTATTTACATTTAGTGCAGTGCGTCCTGCTCACAGTGTTCAGCTAGATCCGTTCCTGCTATTTACATTTAGTGCAGTGCGTCCTGCTCACAGTGTTCAGCTAGATCCGTTCCTGTTATCTTCTAGACTATTTACATTTAGTGCAGTGCGTCCTGCTCACAGTGTTCAGCTAGATCCGTTCCTGTTATTTACATTTAGTGCAGTGCGTCCTGCTCACAGTGTTCAGCTAGATCCGTTCCTGCTATTTACATTTAGTGCAGTGTGTCCTGCTCACAGTGTTCAGCTAGAGCCGTTCCTGTTATTTACATTTAGTGCAGTGCGTCCTGCTCACAGTGTTCAGCTAGATCCGTTCCTGTTATCTTCTAGACTATTTACATTTAGTGCAGTGCGTCCTGCTCACAGTGTTCAGCTAGATCCGTTCCTGCTATTTACATTTAGTGCAGTGCGTCCTGCTCACAGTGTTCAGCTAGATCCGTTCCTGTTATCTTCTAGACTATTTACATTTAGTGCAGTGCGTCCTGCTCACAGTGTTCAGCTAGATCCGTTCCTGTTATCTTCTAGACTATTTACATTTAGTGCAGTGCGTCCTGCTCACAGTGTTCAGCTAGATCCGTTCCTGTTATCTTCTAGACTATTTACATTTAGTGCAGTGCGTCCTGCTCACAGTGTTCAGCTAGATCCGTTCCTGTTATCTTCTAGACTATTTACATTTAGTGCAGTGCGTCCTGCTCACAGTGTTCAGCTAGATCCGTTCCTGTTATCTTCCTACTGACAGGCAGGCTTGTCTGGTTACAGTATATAAAGCTACCTGAAGAAAATTACAGGTGTTCTATTTGATCCTATTAGTACCACGGTCAGGCAGCTAGACTATTTACATTTAGTACAGTGCGTCCTGCTCACAGTGTTCAGCTAGATCCGTTCCTGTTATCTTCCTACTGACAGGCAGGCTTGTCTGGTTACAGTATATAAAGCTACCTGAAGAAAATTACAGGTGTTCTATTTGATCCTATTAGTACCACGGTCAGGCAGCTAGACTATTTACATTTAGT
This sequence comes from Aquarana catesbeiana, assembly GCF_042186555.1. Lineage (NCBI taxonomy): Eukaryota > Metazoa > Chordata > Amphibia > Anura > Ranidae > Aquarana > Aquarana catesbeiana. The sequence continues at coordinate 484,135,185 of NC_133326.1, read as the reverse complement.
ACAGTGCGTCCTGCTCACAGTGTTCAGCTAGATCCGTTCCTGTTATCTTCCTACTGACAGGCAGGCTTGTCTGGTTACAGTATATAAAGCTACCTGAAGAAAATTACAGGTGTTCTATCCCAGCTTAGTGCAGCTACAGGCCATTAGTATGTCTGGAAGGCCAAGAAGGAGAGGCAGACAGTCACAAGCCAATAAGAGAGGGCAAGCAGGCTCTGTGTCTAGTGCTGGTCGTGGAGACGGTGCATCCTCATCAGCACGTGGCCATGGGACACGCTTGGCCTTTTTTTCGGCAGCTGGCCGTGTTGAGCCGCAACATGCGGAAGACTTGGTCGAGTGGATGACCAAGCCGTCCTCATCCTCCTCATCCTCTCTCACCCATGCCCAGGGGGCTTTGTCTGGCAAAGCAGCGGCCTCTTCCCTCAGCTCAATGTCATCAGTGACTCCTTCCCTAGCTCCACCATGTCCTCATGAGGATTCCCTCGAACTGTTTGACCACAGTGTTGAGTACATGCTCCAGGAGGATGCCCAGCGTTTGGAAGGCTCTGATGACGATACTGAGCTCGATGAAGGCAGTAACATGAGCACGGACAGAGGGGGTGCCCAAGAAGGACAGCAATCTGGCAGTCATGCTCCCCCTGCTGCAGCATACTGCCAGGTTTGCTCCAGTGATGAGGAGGGAGGGGATGATGAGGTCACTGACTCAACGTGGGTGCCTGATAGGAGAGAGGAGGAGGAGGTGGAGGAGGAGGAGGAGGCGGCGGCACATCACCAACGAGGCAGGATGCCCTCCAGGGGCCAGCCTAAGGGCAGCACATTGACTGCATCACACCCCAAAGCTCCACATGTGCAGGGCGCTGCAGTCTCTGCGCGTTATTCAAAAAGTTCTTTGGTGTGGGCCTTTTTTGAGATGAGTGCATCAGATCGCACCGCTGCTATTTGCAACATATGTCTCAAGCGTATCTCGCGTGGCCAAAACATCTCCCGCTTGGGTACCACATGCTTGACCAGACATATGTTGACCTGCCATGCAGTTCGTTGGCAAGCGTATCTAAAAGACCCACACCAAAGAACAAAAAGGATCTCTCCTTGCTCCTCATCAGCTGAGATTTCCAACCCCACTAGACCTTCAGTCCTCTCTGAGACCTGCAGTGAGAGGAATGAAGGTGTAGAATTAGGTGTGTCACAGCCAAGTACTTGTGGGCAATCTGCTTTTGGTACACCGACGTCAGATTGTACCAGGCAAATTTCCCTGCCCCAGCTGCTGCACCGCCGAAAGAAGTTTGCTCCCAGCCATCCACATGCCCAGCGGTTGAATGCTAGCTTGGCAAAATTGCTAGCACTTCAACTGCTGCCTTTTCAGTTGGTAGACTCTGCCCCCTTCCATGAGTTTGTGGAATGTGCGGTTCCTCAGTGGCAGGTACCCAAACTCCACTTTTTCTCACGGAAGGCGATTCCGGCTCTCTACCGGCATGTGGAAGGCAATGTCCATGCCTCGCTGGACAGGGCGGTCAGCGGTAAGGTGCATATTACCGCTGACTCATGGTCCAGCAGGCATGGACAGGGACGTTACCTAAGTTTCACGGCGCATTGGGTGACTCTGCTGGCAGCTGGGAAGGATGCAGGACAAGGTGCAGTAGTGTTGGAGGTTGTTCCGCCACCACGCCTCCAAAATGCTGATTGTGACACACCTCTCTCCTCCACCCCCTCCTCTTCTTCTTCCTCCATGGCCTCTTCCTCGGAACCAGCGGTGCTCCGTAGGCGTTCAAGGGGCTACGCAAATACGCAGGCCAAAAGATGCCATGCGGTGCTTGAGCTGGTGTGCTTGGGGGACAGGAGCCACACTGGGGCAGAGGTTCTGTCAGCTCTGCAGGGGCAGGTTCAGAGGTGGTTGACGCCACGCCAACTTAAGGCAGGAATGGTGGTTTGCGACAATGGCACCAACCTCCTCTCTGCCCTCCGACAGGGACAAATGACCCATGTGCCCTGTTTGGCTCACGTCCTTAACTTGGTGGTGCAGCGGTTCTTGGGCTGGTACCCGGGCTTACAGGATGTCCTGAGGCAGGCCAGGAAAGTCTGTGTGCATTTCCGCCGGTCATATAATGCCAGTGCTCGGCTGACGGACCTCCAAAAGGAGTTTAACCTGCCCAAGAACCGCCTAATCTGTGACATGCCCACCAGGTGGAACTCAACGTTGGCCATGCTGCAGCGGCTGCACACGCAGCAGAGGGCCATCAATGAGTACCTGTGCGACTATGGCACCAGGACAGGGTCAGGGGAGCTTGGTTTTTTTTCCCCACGCCAGTGGGCCATGATCAGGGATGCATGCACTGTCCTGTCACCATTCGAGGAGGCCACGAGGATGGTGAGCAGTGACAGTGCATGCATCAGTGACACTGTCCCCCTTGTCCACCTGTTGGAGCACACGCTGCGTGGAATAATGGACAGGGCACTTGAGGCAGAACAGAGGCAGGAAGAGGAGGACTTCCTTAGCTCTCAAGGCCCCCTTTATCCAGACAGTGTTCCTGCGTGCCCGCCGATCACACAGGAAGAGGACGAGGAGGAAGAGGAGGAGGAGGAGGAGGAGGAGGAAGATTGTGTCAGTATGGAGGTGGAGCCTGGCACTCAGCATCAGCAGCAGTCTTTAAGGGATCAGTCCCAAGAAACACATGGACTTGTACGTGGCTGGGAGGAGGTGGCTGCGGACCATGTCGTTCTTAGTGACCCAGAGGACTCCGGACCGAATGCCTCAGCAAACCTACGCTGCATGGCCTCCCTGATCCTGCAAAGCCTGCGTAAGGATCCTCGTATTCGTGGTATCAAGGAGAAGGACCAATACTGGCTGGCAACCCTCCTTGATCCACGTTACAAGGGTAAGGTTGCGGACCTTATCTTGCCATCGCAGAGGGAGCAGAGGATGAAACATCTTCGGGAGGCCTTGCAGAAAGGTCTGTGCAACGCGTTCCCAGAGACTGGGAGGTTACAAACTCCTGTTTCTGGACAACGTGTTGCTGAGGCTTCGGTCAGTCAAAGAAGGAGCGGTGGAGAAGGTGGCCGTCTGACCGATGCGTTCAGACAATTTTTTGGTCCGCAGCCCCAAGGTATGATCGGTTCCAGCAACCATCGCCAGCGTCTGTTTTACATGGTGCAGGAATACCTAGGGGCAAGATCAGACTTGGACACCTTTCCCACCGAAAATCCTCTGGGTTACTGGGTCTTGAGGATGGATCACTGGCCAGAGCTTGCACAGTATGCAATTGAGCTACTGGCCTGTCTTGCATCCAGCGTTCTTTCGGAACGCACATTCAGTGCTGCTGGAGGCGTGGTAACCGATCACAGGGTGCGTCTGTCCACCGACTCGGTCGATCGGCTGACCTTCATAAAAATGAATGAGTCTTGGATCACCACCAGCTACCAAGCACCTGATGCTGATGTAACCGAATAATTTTTTTTGAAATCTCAGATCCCTTCAAAGACTGCCTATGCTGATGCTGAGTGACTATCCCTGAGTAATTATCCTCTTCCTCCTCAATCATCACGCTGATAGCTTGTAAGAACATTTTTGGTTCTGGGTGCCACCACCAGTGCCTAAGGCACAATTTTTCAGCCCCTGTTTAACAGGGGCGTGTAATTACAATTTTTGATGCAATACTTTGCAGCAGGGCTCGTTCCTGCGTTCCAACTAGAGTGTCTGTGAGTGGTTGCAGTGTTGTGGCACCAGCACCAGTGCCTAAGGCCCAATTTTTCTGCCCCTGTCTAACAGGGGCGTGTAATTACAATTTTTGGTGCTTTGGTACTTTGCAGCAGGGCTCGTTCCTGCGTTCCAACTAGAGTGTCTGTGAGGGGTTGCAGTGTTGTGGCACCAGCACCAGTGCCTAAGGCCTAATTTTTCAGCTCCTGTTCAACAGGGGCATGTACTTTCAAACATCTAACTTACAAACGACTCCTACTTGCAAACGGAAGGAGACAACAGGAAGTGAGATGAAATCTACCCCTAGGAAGGGAAATTCTCTCCTGTAAGAGTTAATATGGGAAAACAATTTCTCCTTTCCACTGATGCTTTCCAATCCTTGTTCCACAAAAAAACCCAAATTTTCAAAAAACATTTTTCATTGGGACAAAAAAGTGAGGTGAAATCTTCTGAAGAGGAGGAAAGACAGCAAAACAAATGTCACAGGGGTGATAACCCTTCCCTATGTTTTCCAAAAAGCTTAGAAAAGATTTTTTGGCTGGAGCTAAACACGTTAAAAATGTTCAAAATTACAAACAGATTCTACTTAACAACAAACCTACAGTCCCTGTCTTGTTTGCACCGCCTGTATACTGCTGTTCAGAGTATATAGGGCCTGGTGGCCCCACACCTTTCCTTATTTTAATTTGGGTGCGGGGTTCCCCTTAATATCCATACAAGACCCAAAGGGCCTGGTAATGGACTGGGGGGTACCCATGCCGTTTGTCTCACTGATTTTCATCCATATTGCCATGACCCGACATGACATTAAACCCGCAAGCAGTTTTAAATGAGATTTTTTCCTTTAAAAATGACATTTGGTGCAGGGACTGTTCTAAACATGGGAAACACGCGTCACTTTACAGGCATACTATAGACACCCCCCAGGTACGATATTTAAAGGAATATTTCACTTTTTTTTTTTTACTTTAAGCATCATTAAAATCACTGCTCCCGAAAAAACGGCCGTTTTTAAAAGTTTTTTTTGCATTGATACATGTCCCCTGGGGTAGGACCCGGGTCCCCAAACCCTTTTTAGGACAATACCATGCAAATTAGCCTTTAAAATGAGCACTTTTGATTTTGAACGCGCGAGTCCCATAGACGTCAATGGGGTTCTAACGTTCGTGCGAACTTTCGGTCCGTTCGCGGGTTCTAGGGCGAACCGAACCGGGGGGTGTTCGGCTCATCCCTATTGGCAATGACAGAGGTCAAACGTTTTCTGTAAGTCTTCACAAGGTTGTCACACACTGTTACTGGTATGTTGGCCCATTCCTCCATGCAGATCTCCTCTAGAGCTATGATGTTTTGGGGCTGTCGCTGGACAACACGGACTTTTAACTCCCTCCAAAGGTTTTCTATGGGGTTGAGATCTGGAGACTGGCTAGGCCACTCCAGGACCTTGAAATGCTTCATACGAAGCCACTACTTTGTTGCCCGGGCGGTGTGTTTTGGATCATTGTCATGCTGAAAGACCCAGGCACGTTTCATCTTTAATGCACTTGCTGATGGGAGGAGGTTTGCACTCAAAATCTCACAATACATGGCCCCATTCATTCTTTCATGTACACAGTTCAGTCGTCCTGTTCCCTTCACAGAGAAACAGCCCCAAACATGATGTTGCCACTCACATGCTTCACAGTAGGTATGGTGTTCTTTGGTTGCAACTTAGCATTCTCTCTCCTCCAAACATGACGAGTTGTGTTTCTACCAAACAGTTCTACTTTGGTTTCATCTGACCATATGACATTCTCCCAATCCTTTTCTGGATCATCCAAATGCTCTCTAGCAAACGTCTGACAGCCCGGACATGTACTGCCTTAAGCAGGGGGACACGTCTGGCACTGCAGGATCTGAGTCCCTGGCGGCGTAGTGTGTTACTGATAGTAGCCTTTGTTACGTTGGTCCCAGCTCTCTGCAGGTCATTCACTAGGTCCCCCTGTGTGGTTCTGGGATTTTTGCTCACCATTCTTGTGATCATTTTGACCCCACGGGGTGAGATCTTGCGTGGAGCCCCAGATCGAGGGAGATTATCAGTGGTCTTGTATGTCTTCCATTTTCTAATTATTGCTCCCACAGTTGATTTCTTCACACCAAGCTGCTTGCCTATTGCAGATTCAGTCCTCCCAGCCTGATGCAGGTCTACAATTTTGTTTCTGGTGTCCTTTGACAGCTCGTTGGTCTTTACCATAGTGGAGTTTGGAGTGTGACTGTTTGAGGTTGTGGACAGGTGTCTTTTATACTGATAACAAGTTCAAACATGTGCCATTAATACAGGTAATGAGTGAAGGACAGAGGAGCCTCTTAAAGAAGAAGATACAGGTCTGTGAGAGCCAGAAATCTTGCTTGTTTGTAGGTGACTAAATACTTATTTTCCACCATATTTTGCAAATAAATTCTTTCAAAAATCAGACAATGTGATTGTCTGGATTTGTTTCCACATAGCTGAGGTATACCTATGATGACAATTACAGGCCTATCTCATCTTTTTATGTTGGAGAACTTGCACAATTGGTGGCTGACTAAATACTTTTTTGCCCCACTGTATCTGCTGATTAAACAATAAATCTACATAATGATGCTTTACTAATATAATTCACATATTTCTACAGGTGACAAGTATGTCAAGGTGCATGAATAATACAGAATGGCATGACCAAAAGCAGTTATTTCAGGGAGGACATTTAGCAGACTTTTCAGCAAGCTGTACCCCAATTTTAGATGCCATGAAATGGGGGTGATTTGCAAGATATATTTTAAGTATAAATATTCTTGTGTTCAATAAAGAGAAGGGGGGAAGGGGGGAGTGGATGTGTGCTTTTAGGTTGAGTGTGAGCATATTGGTTTATTTTCTGCCTAGTTACACTCAGTCACAGAGGCCCTTGAGTCTGTCTCCTCTGAGAGCAAGCTGGCACAGGAAGGTGAAAGATCCTCTAGAAAGGTAGGCACTAGCTCCTCCTCAGAGGAAGAAGAGGAAATATTTGTCTTCCCACTCCACAACCTTCCCTGAGGAGGTAGAGGAGGATTTGCATATTTATTTATTTCAGGTACTTATATAGTTCTTCATGGAGGGAGATAAAAAATTCTTCTCCGGACTAGGACTCTAACAAAGTGCCCTCTAGCAAAAATCCTTTTAGTAACTGTCATTAGAATGCCAGAGGCCGAACACCTGCTGAAACCCAAAATACAATCCTTGCATAGCTGCCTTTCAGCAACCCCAGGAGAACTGGAATACTCCAGCAGAGGAAGAATATTCTGGAAAGGCCTCCCCAAACATTTATCACCTAGCCAGCTTCTTGATTCCCCATCCAGGGATTGACTAAGGCCTGCAAAATATTCATAACTGGACATTTGACTCCCTTCCCTATACCTGTCTCTTCTCCCAGAAGCACATAGGAGAAATCAAATACCCAGCTTAGAAAGCCCTGACCAGACAGTTACAATAGATTGCAGCTCCACTGTCTACAGTGAGGCTAAAACTCTACTACTGTATAAATATCTACTTTCATAGGGCTTCCATGAAAGATCAAATGATTATTTGTAAAGAAAGAACTAACAAAAAAAATGTACAGTAAGTGATTCTTATTCAGCTATTGTTTCACAAACAAATTTTGTTACAAAAGTAGAAAATTATAAAGACACAAAACACAGGTACACAAATGGTATACCTAATAAAACATACAAAAACTCCCAAAATGATCTTCCGAAAATAGATAAAGTATTATCTATTTATCTAATCAATGTCTTATCAATGCGATGACAATACAGTAAGGGCTATGGGCATCCCATATCTTCCTTTACCCCACCCAAGTTGTATCCTGCAATAAACACAACAAAACTACGCAAATGACTGCTCATTGTCTCAAATGAAATATGGGGGTCTGGCAGCACTGTGATTTGGCGAATTGTTTGTCAAGAGTGCTCATCACCATGGCTACATTTGGAGGTCCCACCAAGATCTACCTTCACTGTTAACCTGCTGGCCATCACCCCTAGCAACCGCTAACAGCCAGGGGAGACTTTGACTGTATTGCCAAGTTTGGGATACGCTGAGGAAAAAGACTGTGTGTTTGCCTTTAAAACTGACTTTGTTACATGCCGTTGCCCATAGCAACCAAAATCAAGTTTGTTGCCAAGTGCTGTTGCCCATAGCAACCCCAGGATTGGCGCTGCCAGCCCACTTCCTGCACCCAGTTGCACCAATGGATATTCACAACATCGACAAACCCTGCAATTCAGGACTGTAACCATGTGCTATCACCCGTGGTAACCACGGCAAGCGATCATGCTCATTGGATTGCAAATGTGTCCGGCGATTTGCATAGCGCGGGCATTGCCCACTGTTTGCAAATGACTTTAACAATCCTGCCAAGCACAGTGGAGAGTTGAGAGAGAGTTTGTGAATGTTGCCCATGGTAACCTAGCCACAAGGGGTTGTCGTTGACAGGGTCTGCAGGTCAGTCCCTTACAGTAGGACATTGCAATAGAAAGACTTTCCTGTGTTAACGGTGATCACTGAAATGTTTGCCTGCAATTCAACAGCGCCTGCCACCAGGTGTCACCCTGGCGCACACTAAAACTATATGGTTACAGTTCCTCTAACGCTGAACCAACAAGTGGGGGGTGGAGTCACTCCTGGTGGAGAATTAGCAAGTGTTCAGTGTGCTGCGCACCAGACACGAGGCAGAGCAAGATGGTGGTAGGTGGTCGGAGGACGCCCGCTATGCAGTGGTCGCCTGATGTGCAGGATCGGGTGCTGGTGGACACCGACATTCGATTACAGCTCACCGGAGGACTTGATGGGGGGTAGTCGGAGGAGTGGAGCGGCTATGCATGATCTGTCCTGGATGCCACATACCCACAGCTGTAGTTAGTGCCTGGGCCCGCTGCGGACACTGCGGGGATCCATTGACATGCTTAGGACCGGTGCAACAGGAAACCAGGTTACTTTTCCACAAGTCTACTTACTGGACTATGCATGCCACAGTTGCAGGTGACCCAGAAGGCCAGAGAGGGCCATGTGTCACCCACCCCAGGTGTGAAGGAGAGATTTCACCGGGCTCGTCTATCTCTGAGCTCCAAGATGCTAAAAACTGAAGAGGATGTCAGGAAGACCTGTGGCCTGGCCAGGGGCCCGGAGGTTGCAAGTGCCAGTGTGCGGCCTCCGGTTCATCACCCTGAAGTCTCCAAGTAAGACCCTTGATGTGCCCGTCCAGAAGGAGCCTGTGTTGCAGGAGGGGGATCCCTCAGGTGAGCTGGATGAGGTGAGCGAGGGCCGGGTCATAGACTGGGGATCGCCTAGAGTTCAGGAGGAATTTGGGTCGGTGGAAAGGCTGTTCGATTGGTCCTCCCCAGAGGAGGCTCCCTCCAGTGATGAGGAGCCCTGGGTCACAGAGGACCCTCCAGCTGTGGAAAACCCAGCCGTTAAAGTTGAGGAATTACAATGCCCAGCTCATTTCCCAGATTCATCCCGCAGGCTCTTTACAAGTCCGCCCAGTTCTACTCAGACCAGAGCGCCTACCTAGTGCCGGTGGGTTAGTAAGGCCTTTGACCCCTGTGTCTTGCCTGGCCGTGGAAGGCCTAAGGAATTACCCAGGTTCTCCAGGTTCCAGCGGAAGGTACAGAGAAGGGTCGCTCTGGAGTGGGGTTTGGACTTCCCGTATGTCTCTGCCCAGATTATGGAGGTTATTGGGGACTCCCGGGAGCAGTGGGAGAATGACCTAATCTGGGACTACTTGCATGTTCCCAAGCCAAAATGGGTGCCTAAGAGTGAGGTTTGGGCCCGTTTTCAGGACATCCATCGAGAGTGGAGGCTTGGTTGGGCCATCTACAAAGACAAAGTTCTGGTCATCAAAGCAGGTCAGCCCCATAGAAGTTATTCTGTGTCTGTCAGAGGGGAAGGGGACAGCCTGAGGAGATTGCCGGACCCCCGTTATTACCTGTGAATTAGGACTACTTTGTTGTGTAGCCGCAGGTAAAAGCACCCATTTGGACTGCCGGATTGCAGCTGGGTTAGGGTGGGTTTTCCCCACTGACAATCCTTACCGCAGGGCACAGCTATGTCTGCCACTCAGGGTGCCTGACAAAGACAATGTCATGGACACTAGGGTGTGCTGTCCCTGTTCAAACCCTTTGTCATTTGCTTTAAAGAAGGACTCTTTTGCTAAAAACTACTTTTTGCAGAAAGGACTCCTTGTTAGGAGCCAAACAGAAGGTCTATTTGCCCATGGGCACATGCATTTGGTTATGCTTATTAAGGGGCACTTTTAAAACTCTCTGGCTGGAGAAGAGAAAGAAAATGTGTTTGTTTCTGTCCCCAGACAGAGGACTATAGCACCCTCTGCTTGGTGAAGTGTTCATGTTTAGTTAGTATGTACAGTTAGTTTGTGTGTTGTTTGTGTCTTCTTTTAGGAAACCTTGGGATGTGACGACTGTCCATCTCCACCGTTGGAACAGGTGAAGACCTGTGGTAAGCAGAGTATTCCTCCCAAGGGAGCAATGCTCTGGTTCTGCTTGTCTGTAATGCTAGCTGTAGGGATCTATAGTTAGGATGTATAAAGTGTGCAAATGTATGTATATGGTCACGGTGTACATGTTTCATTTTGTACTTTTATACAATGCTTTCCAATCCAAGTTTGTGTTTTCTCCCTTCCTCATCCAACTAATTGATATGGGATTCCTTTCCTCCTGAAGTTCAGATATTTTCCAAATTTTTTCCTCCACAGCTTTGATTTTAGGGGGGGTGAATGTAGCACCCTCTACTAGTAGGTAGGTGCTAGAATAGGATTTTTCTGGGTTTGAGAGATCAGTGCAGGTACATTTAGACAGGTCTGTGCTGTAAGCTAGGCCTGTGTGTTTTGATTTGAGATTGGGAGTGTTCAGTGTAGAGGTGGGTGTGACCACCTGTGCTCTGACTCAGTGGCGCCTCCCCTGCTTTCAGGCAGATTGTTCTGGAAGAGAGGTTGGACCTGAAGTTTGAGTGGCAGGCAGCTCATGTGAGGAGCTCTGACCAATTACCCTTTGGTATTGGCAGGGGGCAGGCCTCCCATATAAATTGAGGTCACATGCTGCCAGGGAGGAGTTTGATGGTGCAGGAAGAAAGAATGGAGTGTTAGGAAGTTACCGCAGGGCGGCCCTACGTGGGGGCTCGCCGGGTGCAGAGGTGGGATGGAGGAGCTGCTAGGAAGTATTCCTGGATAAAGATCTTCATCATGGAATCGGTGTCAAGCTGCTGTGACCGGAGAACACAGGACCTGTACACAGGAGAAGATCGGTAAAGAAGAAGTAGCAGTAAAGCAGAGGAGAGTAGATCAGCATTCTGTGGCCGGGGAACACAGAACTCGCCCTTTGGAGAAGGTCAGTGTGAGAGAAATGAAGAAGGAGACGTTATTGAGAGTAGTGCAGAATGCTGTGCCCGGGAACGCAGCATTTACAGCAATGAACTGGCTGGGAATAGTAGTCCACATATTACCATGTGTCAGGCCATTGGGGGGAGGTACCAAGTATCTCTGGCCTGGTGAAGCACACTGGTAATACCGTCCAAAAGACTGTGTGGCTACCAGATTCACTGATCCATCGGGGAGAGGCTGTGTATGTCTCTGATTAGTGATTTGCTGAAGCAACACCTTTATGGTCTGCAAGCTGGGGTTATTCAGAGTGATCCCTCCTTGTTTCAATGGGAGTGAAGCAGCAGTAATCTAACAGTTTTGCAGTGGAGGATTTGTACAAGGAGAGAGGAATTCAGATGAGTGATATTCTGCAGAGGAGATATGCAGAGGATATAGACTGTGAATGTTAGAGGTGCATCATTTCAAGGCCAAGGCTGCTAATCAATGTCTTATCAATGCGATGACAATGCATTAAGTGCTATGGGCATCCCATGTCTTCCTTTACCCCACCCAAGTTGTATGCCGCAATAAACGCAACAAAACTACGCAAATGACTGCTCATTGTCGCAAATGATATATGGGGGTCTGGCAGCAGGGTGATTTGGCAGATTGTTTGTCAGGAGTGCTCGTCACCATGGCTACAATAGCAATAGTTTTAACCCTGTGTTTTGTGCCTTTATCATTTTCTATTTTTGTAAAAAAAAAAAAAATGTTTGCTAAATGTTACCTGCATAAGAGTCAGACACATTTTCTTTTATTCTTTCTTTATAAATAATTATTTGAACTTCAGTGGAAGCCCTCTGAAAGTAGATATTTACACAGTAGTGGTGTGTTGAAGTTCTCTATTATGGGCTCCGGATTTATTACTTTTTGACTTATCTTGCAAGGTATAGAGCCTGGAGGTCTGTTCACCAGTTTGGTTCTTGTTTTTGAGACCAAAAACTAGATGTAGCCTACCAACCTAACCAGAGGAGGGCGCTACATTTAAATGGCTCTCCGAGCATATAGGGAAAGGAACACAAGAAACATAAGTATCCCGTATTAATTATTTCAAGAAGCTGTTCAATATAAAAAACACAGACACATTCAAAAAGTACTTTGAGGCTAAGTTCACACTGATATTAAAAGCAGGCATTTGAGAGACATTAAAAAACCCCTCAAATGCCTATGCAAATTGTACAATGGACAGCACACAGTGCTGTTATCAAAACATGAAGTGTCATGCCCTGTACACACAGTCGGATTTTCTGACGGAAAATGTGTGATAGGACCTTAAATAAAAAAAAGTTAGAAGCGCTTCACTACGTGATCAATGATAAATAAATAAATTAAATAATATAACCCACATACACAATTCATTAAACAAATCCGGATACTGTGCAAAAAATGCAGCTAAAATTTGTGACCACACGTGTAAAAAAAACTAATAAATACCTAGTGTCACAAAGTGCACAAGTAAAATTAAATTAAATATAAATACTATTAAATCAAATGATTGGCCACACTATTGATATAATCGGTAAATAAGTGAAGAAACAACTCAGACAGCCAAGTCCAAACGGGGAATCAATATAGTCCCAGTATAAAAAAGTTCTGCAATAGCTCTAAAATTGCTTAATTGGAGTACTCGCTTGTCAATCTTGAACGACAATGTCATTCAGCTCCAACCGCATCAGATGTAGTGTTCACCACCAGCAATCATATGTAAAGCAGATAAAAAAGAAGAAATTTCATTGCGCAATGCTTTATATAAATGATATACCAGCAAACATGCTATGAGATCCACTCACGTGCGCCCAATATTAGAAAGGCATATGCAGATGTATTAAGCAGTCAGCCGCCACGGACGAGAGCAGGGTCGCTGCAGTACAAAGCCAGATACTGACAGACTGCACAGTGCGTCCTAGGCTCCTCCCACGCGTTGCGTCACGGTCACGTGACTTTTTCAAGGATATACTCGAGACATCACGGTCTCAGATTTATAGCATAATGGCATAGCGGTTGCCATGGCTACAGCGTGATTCAATCGAGTCATCATCCTGCTTACTGCATATCATCAATTACTACTTAAAAGTGTATTTTATTATACATACAATTTACAAAGAAATAGCAAATATTAGTAAAAAAATGCTACATATACATACAATGAATTTAAGCGTACACATTAGGTAATTACAATTATTGTTATGCGCCCTCCAGTGGTGTAAAGCTGATATTACACCACTACAAAACACACATGGCCACCTCCAGCAAGGCTCTAATACCTAGCATGGGACAACTACACACTTGTGATTAATATATAGCGCCCCCTAGGGACTATATCTCATTATAGCGTGTTAGATACATTGTTTGAAACATAAATACATATAATATGGACTAAAGTAAAAAATAATTAAAATATTAAAAAATGTTAAAAATTATTAAAAATCAGAATGTTAATTAAAATTCAATAAAATCTAATTATAAATGGAAGCAAGGGCTGAACCAACTACCGCCCACACGATGTTAATAGACAATAGGAATTAAACAAGGAAAAATATCAATATTCATAAAAAATTAAAAATCAGATATAAAACAATTAAGATCGAATTCAATATTCAAGCCATTTGGTTCAAGCGTACGCATCTGGAATATCCATTTGGATTCATTCTTACTAAGTTCCCTAATCTTATTGGAGCCCCTCCAATGTGGTTTATATTTTTGAATTGTCCATTTTCTGGTGTCCTGGATCTTCTCTCTGGAGTTCTAAAACCAGATTCTCTTCTTGTGCTAACTATCCTCACCTCTCTATCAGGTGATGAGACTATAGATCCTGTTTTACCTTGTTTAGCATTTATTTGCCAATTAAAAACCAGTTCTAACTGATAATCATTGGCATCTCTAAGATATTTCCTTTTCTTCCTTTGTTTCAATTCTATATCTTTCTATCACAGCGCTTTGTGGTTTTATACACTATACTTTGATTGTTCAGTTTCTTTCACATTTAGCTGCAGCGATGGATATTTTTGATTTTATTGAAAAATGCACGATTGATTTGGAAAATGTTTTTTCTACTGCACCCAGCACAGAAAAGGGAGATTTAGACACTGAACAATCAAAGTATAGTGTATAAAACCACAAAGCGCTGTGATAGAAAGATATAGAATTGAAACAAAGGAAGAAAAGGAAATATCTTAGAGATGCCAATGATTATCAGTTAGAACAGGTTTTTAATTGGCAAATAAATGCTAAACAAGGTAAAACAGGATCTATAGCCTCATCACCTGATAGAGAGGTGAGGATAGTTAGCCCTAGAAGAGAATCTGGTGTTAGAACTCCAGAGAGAAGATTCAGGACACCAGAAACTCCAAGATACAACAAACAGCAATATTGGGAACAAAGTAAAACACATAGAGATGACAATGGATCGAGAACCCCAAAACCTTGGTGGAGGAACAAAACAAAAAACAAATCACCAAGAAGACCTTATTGGAAAAATAATGGTAACAGAAAATCAAACAAACCATACCAGCCACCTCACAACCAATCTAGATCTCACCAACCACCCAATAATGGGCCACAATACTATCAAGGGGAAAATGGAAAGAACCCCAATTATGGGGAACAAGGATATTACCAACAACCAAATAGGACCGAACCAAGAGATTATCAGTACAATTCTAGAAATGACCCTGGAGACTCCTATCAACATTCATACAGAGATGAACCAACGGACTACCGCCATGAATTGGATAGGAGAGATTCAAGGGAGCATCAATACAATACAGGTGAACCTCGAGAATATCAATTTAATTTGAATAGGAATGGGGCTAGGGAGTATGATCAATACAGGTATGATGAAAGAAGAAGCCCAATACATACCACTAATAGATATGAGCCCTTAAGAAATTATAATGAAGAAGAACAATCAAGATCTTTTTTAGAATCTCGCAGGAACGAAGATCCCCCTCCCAAACAAGAACAACACAACAGAGAAAGAAGCCCAAACATCACAAAAGGGGATGCAGAGCTGGATGGAAAGTCAAAAAGAAAAAGAGAACACTAGGAGAAGGCATTTACAACCTTAGTGGGAAAGACCTTATACAAGCGGAATTGATTACATTGGACAAAGGCCTGAAGTACGCACCAATAAGGAATATGGATAAATTCCAAATGTATATTGATATACAAAAATATACAAGGAAATTAAATATTAAGAAATACATGCTATCCAAGCCTCCCTCTGCAAATAATAATGAAATGGAGCCTGCAAGAGGAATTCAGCATAGTAATCTGAGGAACAAGTCATTATTCAATCCACCTTCAACAAATAATGAACATATTGAAGTGTTCAATAAAATGGTGATAAAAGATCTGGAACAATTGAAATTCAGTAGAATCTCAGAATCTCAACATATTCAACAAGGTATCAAGCAATTGGAACAAAATAGAGACATTATAGTAAGACCAGCAGACAAAGGGGGCACTATTGTAATATTGTCAAAAGAATACTACCATCAGGAACTAATGGGGCAATTAAACGATAACAATACGTATATTAAACTTAGAAGTAACCCCACCAGAGAATACAAACGGGAACTGTCCTATTTGATTCAAAAAGGAATAAATAAAAATATTTTAACTAAAAAAGAATCCAAGTACCTAATACCCGACACTTGCAGAGTCCCTATAATTTACACGATCCCGAAGATCCATAAGAATGCTGAGCAACCACCAGGAAGACCCATCATAAATGGGATTCAGTCGATTAATGCCAGGCTGGGGGAATATGTAGATACATTTTTGCAACCTTTAGTACCCAGCACTAAAGCATATCTGCGTGACACAAAGCATTTGTTACAAATATTGGAGACCCTGATTTTGGATCCTAAAGGGAAATACATTATAGCAACCGCTGATGTAGCTTCATTGTACACAATAATTGAGCACAGCGATGCAATAGAAGCATCTAAGTGGGCTATGGACCAATATAGCCATCTTATCTCTAAACAAAAAAGATTTATCCTAAGAAGCCTGGCGTTTGGAATACAACATAACTACTTTTGGTATAGAGAGAATTATTTTAGACAAATAACAGGGATTGGAATGGGAGCTAAATATGCCCCAAGCGTAGCCAATGTATTCATGGCGAAATGGGAGGAGGAAGCAATTTTTTCAAATACCCCAGATGAACTGGTACTGTATAAAAGATTCATTGACGATTGTATCCTTATCTGGAAAGGAGGTGAATCTAGTTTAAAGTCATTTTTTCAACGGCTGAATGTGAACCAAAAAAATATTAAACTTGAATACCAAATCAGTGAGAAAAAAAGTCCAGTTCCTTGATCTAGAAATAGAACTAAAAGAAAATATTATCAGTACAAAAACGTTCTTCAAACCAGTGGAGCGGAACAGCTATATACCAGTGACTAGCTGCCACTATGAGCCATGGCTAATTAACATTCCAAAAGGCCAGTTTATTCGCTTACGAAGAAACTGTTCGGATAATAATGAGTATCTCAAACAAGCCCAATGGATGGGGAAGAGGTTTGAAGATAAAGGATATAGCAAAGATTTTAATAAAGAAAAAATTACAGAAGTAAACCAAACCTCAAGAGAGTCGCTGATCCAAGATAAAATCAAGGTAAATGATATAACAAACGACATACCTTTAATTATGGATTTTAGTGTACAACATAAGAGAATGGAGAGAATTATTAAGAAACATTGGTCTCTGTTAAAAGCTGATACTACTTTGGCCAACATCCTCCCAGAGAAACCTAGATTCATATACAGGCGAGTCCCAACATTAAGGGACATTATAGCAAAAAATGTTCGGGACCCTCCCAAAAGAATAACTGATCTATCCTTTTTCCAGGGAAAAGGGTTTTTTCCCCTGTAAGAGGTGTTATGCCTGTAAAAATACTAATCAAAATGGGTACAAATGTCAGAAATTTTCATCAACAAGCACTGGAAAAGAATTTGAAATAAGGGATTTTGTATCATGTAGAACGGAAGGCGTGGTATATGTTCTACAATGTTCCTGTTCTCTCCAATACATTGGCAGAACCAAACGGCCAATGTGGAAGCGAATAAGAGAACACATCCAGAATATTAAAAAAGGCTACCCCAAGCACAGTGTCTCAAAACATTTTGACATGTGCCATAATAGAGATCCCAGGGGTTTAAAGTTCTGGGCAATTCAAAAATATAAACCACATTGGAGGGGCTCCAATAAGATTAGGGAACTTAGTAAGAATGAATCCAAATGGATATTCCAGATGCGTACGCTTGAACCAAATGGCTTGAATATTGAATTCGATCTTAATTGTTTTATATCTGATTTTTAATTTTTTATGAATATTGATATTTTTCCTTGTTTAATTCCTATTGTCTATTAACATCATGTGGGCGGTAGTTGGTTCAGCCCTTGCTTCCATTTATAATTAGATTTTATTGAATTTTAATTAACATTCTGATTTTTAATAATTTTTAACATTTTTTAATATTTTAATTATTTTTTACTTTATTCCATATTATATGTATTTATGTTTCAAACAATGTATCTAACACGCTATAATGAGATATAGTCCCTAGGGGGCGCTACATATTAATCACAAGTGTGTAGTTGTCCCATGCTAGGTATTAGAACCTTGCTGGAGGTGGCCATGTGTGTTTTGTAGTGGTGTAATATCAGCTTGACACCACTGAAGGGCGCATAACAATAATTGTAATTACCTAATGTGTACGCTTAAATTCATTGTATGTATATGTAGCGTTTTTTTACTAATATTTGCTATTTCTTTGTAAATTGTATGTATAATAAAATACATTTTTAAGTAGTAATTGATGATATGCAGTAAGCAGGATGATGACTCGATTGAATCACGCTGTAGCCATGGCAACCGCTATGCCATTATGCTATAAATCTGAGACCGTGATGTCTCGAGTGTATCCTTGAAAAAGTCACGTGACCGTGACGCAACGCGTGGGAGGAGCCTAGGACGCACTGTGGAGTCTGTCAGTATCTGGCTGTGTACTGCAGCGACCCTGCTCTCGTCCGTGGCGGCTGACTGCTTAATACATCTGCATATGCCTTTCTAATATTGGGCGCACGTGAGTGGATCTCATAGCATGTTTGCTGGTGTACCATTTATATAAAGCATTGCGCAATGAAATTTCTTCTTTTTTATCTGCTTTACATATGATTGCTGGTGGTGAACACTACATCTGATGCGGTTGGAGCTGAATGACATTGTCGTTCAAGATTGACAAGCGAGTACTCCAATTAAGCAATTTTAGAGCTATTGCAGAACTTTTTTATACTGGGACTATATTGATTCCCCGTTTGGACTTGGCTGTCTGAGTTGTTTCTTCACTTATTTACCGATTATATCAATAGTGTGGCCAATCATTTGATTTAATAGTATTTATATTTAATTTAATTTTACTTGTGCACTTTGTGACACTAGGTATTTATTAGTTTTTTTTACACGTGTGGTCACAAATTTTAGCTGCATTTTTTGCACAGTATCCGGATTTGTTTAATGAATTGTGTATGTGGGTTATATTATTTAATTATTTATTTATTTATCATTGATCACGTAGTGAAGCGCTTCTAACTTTTTTTTATTTATTCATTTTTAGTGATTCTGAACACTTTTTGTTGATAGCAGCCTCACTAATTTTATTTTATTTTTATCCTTGGAGCTTTATCTTAAATAACTATCACAGAGCTTTGTGGTTTTATACACTATACTGTGATAGGACCTTGTTGTCGGAAATTCCGACCGTATGTGGGCTCC
Source organism: Aquarana catesbeiana (assembly GCF_042186555.1). Classification (NCBI taxonomy): domain Eukaryota; kingdom Metazoa; phylum Chordata; class Amphibia; order Anura; family Ranidae; genus Aquarana; species Aquarana catesbeiana. Next base: position 484,116,286 of record NC_133326.1, on the reverse strand, counting down.
ATCACACATTTTCCATCGGAATTTCCGACACACAAAGTTTGAGAGCTTGCTATAAAATTTTCCAACAACAAAATACGTTGTCGGAAATTCCGATCGTGTGTACACAAATCTGACGCACAAAGTGCCATGCGTGCTCAGAATAAATGAAGAGATGAAAGCTATTGGCTACTGCCCCGTTTATAGTCCCGACGTACGTGTTTTACGTCACCGCGTTTAGAACGATCGGATTTTCCGACAACTTTGTGTGACCATGTGTATGCAAGACAAGTTTGAGCCAACATCCATCGGAAAAAATCCATGGATTTTGTTGTAGGAATGTCCAATCAATGTCCGACCATGTGTACAGGGCATCAGTGTCACGTCATTTCAAAATTCAAGCCTCATGTTGAGTCAGGAAGCATTTGAAGCCTTTCAACACCTCTCATTCAAGTCTATGGTAACGCTTTGCGAACGCTCTGGCAGGCAGTTGTGGTACCGTTGTGGGGTGTTAAGATTAGTTTATTTCCTGTAATGGAATAGGCATTTGTGGAGCACTTTTAACGTGCATTAACATTTATCAAACGCTTCAAAACTGCCCATAGGGTGTTTGGGGAGCACTTTTAACTCGTCATTAACACTTGTAAAATGCCATTCTAACACCCATACCAACACTATATGAGCGTTTGTTAAGCGTTAGAAATTTAGCCAAGTGTGAACAAGCCCTCATTGAAAGATTAAAAAAAATAAAAGATGAATAGTGTCTATTGTTGTTATCTAGGGACATAGTCTAAATACATAATGCATCCAAAAATGCATTTTTCTGCTCTTAAACATCAGTTGGGTTAATATTCAGCCAATTGGGTTCAGTGGAGACAAATTTTAATACAGATGTGCCATAGAGAGTTGCTAATAGCTTGTAAATGAGTCAAATGATCTACACATCATTTTACAAATTCTAAATTAATCCCAGACTGTTTGACTCAACCAATGAGAGTAGAGCTGAGGAACAGTTTTGAAAGTGCATCAGTCATAATTTTTTTGCAGGAAACAATGGAAATCATCTGTCCTCATAAGAAATGTACTAATTTTTTGCACATAAGATCACACAATAGGTGCAGTAATACATACTTCACTATCTAATATTGAAATGTATAAAAATTTTGTGGGCACATAACTTACAAACATTTTTTACATTTATCATCAGATTGTCATTCCAATGAACACAATTCCCTTTGATCGTACTGCTGCACTACTGACAAAGTAATTTAAAAAAAAATTCTCTTCAGCCTGGTAGTAAATCAGGGCCTTTGTTCTGCACAGTCACTTCTTGTGTGTGGTCAAAGTAAGTGCTTTTGTACAAACACCAGGTGCTAACAAAAACAGACCAGGAGGGTTATTTACTAAAGGCAAATCCACTTTGCACTGCAAGTGCATTTGAAAGCGCACTTGGAAGTGCAGTTGCTGTAGATCTGAGGGGGACATGCAAGGAAAATAAAAAAACAGCAAAGCTTCACCTCATTTCAGATCTTCCCCTCAGATCTACAGTGACTGCACTTCCAAGTGCACTTGTACTGCAAAGTGGATTTGCCTTTAGTAAATAACCCCCCAGTTGTCTGGGTGCATAGTAGTCAATCCCTGCCTGCTCTCCTTTCCTCCATATTGGCTAAAGAGTGTTATAGGACCAAGAAAAAAGTAAGAAGGACAGGAAGGGTCAAACTGCACATTGACCAGAATAAAGTAAGTGAATGTACAGAAGGTGAATTCACTTTCGCAGAGAGAGTGGTTGGTTGTGGCTAGAATGGCTGCATGTGAATTTGAGGAAAAATAAAAGCCTAATACCTGTTTTAAAATATAATCTAAAGATATTACAGGTTTCCAAACACTAGCTAAATAACACAAGACGAAAATGAGTTGAATGTGCGAAACTCCAAACTCACAAATGAATACATATATTTAGAATTAAGTTGACATTATCAACACCTACTGTACAGCTGTAAGTAAGAAGTAAAATGTTATTTTTAAAATAGTTCAGTAAAAATCACATGCCAATAAAGGAATTACTGTCACCAAATGTATGATGGAACTTTCCAATTATTGGTCTCAGTCACAGCTAATTTGTGTGAAATCTACTGTTAACACGCAGGTGAAGGCTTGCAACAAAGCATAGTTTCTTAGGCATTGCTAACAAGAAATTGAAGGTGGTGGAAAGAAAGGTCTCTCTATGTCCTGGTTTCCCATGAGACCTATGCTCTTGCTAGTGGCAAAGTTTATGTACTATCATTCTATGGAAATCATATGACAATAACAGAATTACTGTCATCAAAATATGATGGAGCATCCCAATTATTCATCTCAGCCACAGCTGATTTGTGTTCAATGTTGGAAAAAATACTGTCATTGCATAGACTGAGGTTTGCACAACGCACACTTTATCAGGAATTACTTACAAGGGATGGAAAATATGGAGCTTCTTCTATGTTCTGGATTCCCATACCCATGCTTTGGCTGGTGGAAAAGTTTTCCTGATATGAGAATTTTCTTTGAAGACATTCAGCGCTTCTGTTACAATTGCTTAGACTGAATAGTAGTGTAATTCAAAATGGAGCTAATATGTAGTGAGCCCTTTTCTAATGCTCTACTGCCTTAAAGTCAAACATGCTAAAAGAACACCTAAAAAATACCTGCCCATCTTGGCATTTGATCGTGTGATCCCTGCTGATGGGCAGGATTAACCAGTGGGACCTCCGATCCGTCTATTTAGCAGTGATCAGCTGGCCATATTCCAAGGGATTCTTATATCTTTGCAGCCAAGCAAACTACAAAGTAAATTTGGGTCCTAGGTACTTGGGAACTGTTGTGAATTCCCTTCTCCTCTCATATTGGATACATATTCTCTGGTTAATTTTCGAAAATATGTATGTATCATCAGTGCTGCCTGTGGCTAACATATTAATGCTGAAGTACTTAAAACTGCTGCATCAGTGGCAGGCAACAGCACTGCAAAACCAGCCTGCTTGTCTGGGAAGCATGGAGGAATGTGCTAGTGCTTCCTGAGCATGTCTGCTCATAGTGGTCTCAGACAGAGGGAATGAGGGTTCCACGATCCTAAGAGAAGCTTGTTTCAGCTGTGATGAGTGTCTTTAACCACTTCAATACCCCCTTCCTGCCCAGGCCAATTTTCAGCTTTCAGCGCTGTTGCACGTTGAATGACAATTGGGTGGCCATGCGACACTGTACACATATGAAACTTTTCATCTTTTTCTCCCCAACAATAGAGCTATCTTTTGGTGGTATTTGATCACCACTGGCTTGTTTATTTTTTACTCTACAAATAAAAAAGACTGAACATTTTGAAAAAAAAATGTTTTCCTTTGTTTCTGTTATAAAATTTTGTAAATAAGTAAGTTTTCTCCTTCACTGATGGGCAATAATGAGGCAGCACTGACAGGCACTGATGAGGTGGCACTGATGAGGCAACACAGATGAGGTGGCACTGATATGCAGTACTGATGGCCACTAATAGGTGGCACTGGTATGCAGCACTGATGGGCACTGATAGGTGACACTGATATGCAGCATTGATGGGCACTGATAGGTGGCACTGATAGATAGCACTGATAGCTGGCAATGATGGGCACTGATGGGCAGCACTGATAGATTACACTGATAGGCAGCACTGATGAGGAGGCACTGACAGGCATTACTGATGGGCACTGACTGGCATTACTAATGGGCACTGATTGGCATAATTTATGGGCACTGAATGGCATACAATGTGGGTACAGGTGTGCACTGATTGGCATACAATGTGAGTACAGGTGGGCATCACTGATGGGGCACTGATAAGCATCACTGGCGGGCACTGGTGGGCATTGCTGACGGGTCTGTATTGATATTCAATGTGCCGATTAAGAGCGCAGACCCCCCCTGTTAAGAGATCAGCTCTCCTCTACCCGCGCCTTGTCAGCACGAACTGAGGAAAGCCAATTACCAGCACTTCCTGGTTACCGCTGTGATCAGCTGTGATTGGACACAGCTGATCACGTGGTAAAGAGCCTATGTAAGAGGCTCTTTACCTAGATCGGAGATGTGGTGTATCAGATCGACACACCGAACCACCGGGGGCACACACGAGCGGCTTATCCTGCTGGACGTTATATGATGCCCAGTCAGGATAATAGAACCATTTTCCAATGGTCATACTGCATATGGCGAGCGGGCAGTGGTTAAAGCCTTAGAGCCTTGATTGCATTAAGGTAAAAAAATGTTTAGGCATCCCCTTTTACTTTCCTGAGCCCTCATTTGATCCAGTGCTGTGCCCGTCCACAGCTCTCCTCCTCCTCACTTCCTGGTCTCACAGACTTTGCTAAGGCAGGAGCCATTGGTTCTCCCTGTGGTCAATCAAAGCCAGTGACGAGGGAGTGGGGGACAGGGACAAGTCTGTTTCTATAGATGCAGACAGCAAGGCTCGGAAGCAAACCCACATTGTGCCCCCTTAGAAAGTGGCTTACTATGGGGGCACTCCCTGGAGAGGAGGAGCCAGGAGTGCCAGTGGGGGACCTGAGAAGATGAGGTTCAGGGCCTCTCTGTGCAATTCCTGCACAAAACAGGTAAGTATAGACCTGTTTGTTATAAAAAAAAATGCATTTACAATCACTTCAAGGAGACAAAAAAGAGTAGTCACAAACAGTAAGCAAATACAATGTTATCTTTCTTGTGTAAGTTACTGAACTCCCCCCATGCAATAGAGATGAACAAAGGCAGACATGTTTGTTGTCCAGCTTGGGTGTAAACCATGACTGCCTCCATACATACTGGACTGGTATTGGGCAATATATTGTATTACATTTTTGTTTTTGGGTTTCAGATATGCTAAAGGCCCAAATTGATTTTAAACAGTCATAACTAATTTTATAAATATAAAAACATGTCTGAAATTAAAAATAAAATGAATCACCATTGTTTGAAAAGGATATAACTCATTAATTCAAAAGTAGATAAACCACATGATGTTCCAAAGGCATGCTGTGAGTAGAATGAATAATCTCGTTGTTAATCAATGGGCATTCAGCTATTAAGTGAAATAGAAGTATGCATTGTGAAGTAAACATAGAAGCCCTATAACAAAATGCCAGATTCTTCAATTCACAAATGAACTGTCTAATATATAGTTTTAGAGACTTGTGAAGAAAAATGCAACTAATGGTGAGAAAATGAGAGCTCAGCTGAGATTAAAGATTGTCTTCATATGCAAAACTTCATCTTCATCACAAAAGGGAAGTTTTGCCTGTTCTACTCCTCCCCCCTCCTCTAACATTTTTGGAGGTTTTTTTTTTTGGGTGGGGGGAGTAGGTGACTATTTCTTGCAGGTAACTACTCGCAATTTTGCTCGGATTGCCTAGACAAAGTGCGCCCCCCGCTCCCTGCCAGCAACCTCTTGGGACATTCCCAGGAGGCTGCAGGTCCATTCACAAAGCACAGAGGGACTTACATATGTGCAGTGGGGAACTGTCTGTGAAGCTGCAGTTCCCGACATCCAAGATGGGACCCAAAGACAGGCAAAGAACTGGCCCAGGTGGGGATAGCGCTGGATCTTTGGACTGGTAAGTGTATGTCTATTAAAAGTGAGGAGTATTTGTAGCTGCTGGCTCCAATTTTTTTTTTCTTTTAGTTTTAGACTGAAGGTCCTTTTTAAGGCAATGGCAACAATTACAGGACATTACAAGCATCCAGATGACCTGGGGAAAATGCTCTGGGTATTATCTAGTTATACACCCTTGCTTTTTATCATATGTAGTAGACAAGTGCAGAACGGAAACATTTGTTCAGTTTTGGATAGATTCGTTATGTTTCTTATTTTGTTTAGTTATGGAATTCGTTCAGTTTGGTGTCGGAATTTGTTTACTTTTTATTAAATTTTGTTTCTTTTTCATTCAAATTTGTTTCATTTATTCATTTTCTAACAAAGTCCAACTTTTCCGAATGATTAAAATTCGGATCGGTCGAAAAATGATCGATCAATCCAAATTCAGTGTGAAGAAATAGCTGGTTGTTAACCACTTCAACCCCGGAAGGATTTACCCCCTTCCTGACCAGAGCTCTTTTTACAATTTGGCACTGTGTCGCTTTAACTGCAAATTGCGCGGTCATGCAATGCTGTACCCAAACGAAATTTGCGTCCTTTTCTTCCCACAAATAGAGCTTTCTTTTGATGGTATTTGATCACCTCTGCGGTTTTTATTTTTTGCGCTATAAATGGAAAAAGACCGAAAATTTTGAAAAAAAATGATATTTTCTATTTTTTGTTATAAAAAAAATCCAATAAACTCAATTTTAGTCATACATTTAAGCCAAAATGTATTCGGCCACATGTCTTTGGTAAAAAAAAAAAAAAAATCCAATAAACTCAATTTTAGTCATACATTTAAGCCAAAATGTATTCGGCCACATGTCTTTGGTAAAAAAAATGTCAATAAGCGTATATTTATTGGTTTGCGCAAAAGTTATAGCGTCTACAAACTAGGGTACATTTTCTGGAATTTACACAGCTTTTAGTTTATGACTGCCTATGTCATTTCTTGAGGTACTAAAATGGCAGGACAGTACAACACCCCCCCCCCCCAAATGACCTCATTTTGGAAAGTAGACACCCCAAGGAAATTGCTGAGAGGCATGTTGAGCCCATTGAATATTTATTTTTTTGTCCCAAGTGATTGAATAATGACAAAAAAAAAAATTACAAAAAGTTGCCACTAAATGATATATTGCTCACACAGGCCATGGGCATATGTGGAATTGCACCCCAAAATACATTCAGCTGCTTCTCCTGAGTACGAGGATACCACATGTGTGGGACTTTTTGGTAGCCTAGCGGCGTACGGGGCCCCGAAAACCAATCACTGCCTTCAAGATTTCTAAGGGCGTAAATTTTTGATTTCACTCCTCACTACCTATCACAGTTTTGAAGGCCATAAAATGCCCAGATGGCACAAAACCCCCCCAAATTACCCCATTTTGGAGAGTAGACACCCCAAGCTATTTGCTGAGAGGCATGTTGAGTCCATGGAATATTTTATTTTTTGACACAAGTTGCGGGAAAGTGACAATTTTTTTTTTTTTTGTACAAAGTTGTCACTAAATGATATATTGCTCACACAGGCCATGGGCATATGTGGAATTGCACCCCAAAATACATTTAGCTGCTTCTCCTGAGTATGGGGATACCACATGTGTGGGACTTTTTGGGAGCCTAGCCACGTACAGGGCCCCGAAAACCAAGCACCACCTTCGGGATTTCTAAGGGCATACATTTTTTATTTCACTCCTCACTACCTATCACAGTTTTGAAGGCCATAAAATGCCAAGATGGCACAAAACCCCCCCAAATGACCCCATTTTGAAAAGTAGACACCCCAAGCTATTTGCTGAGAGGCATGTTGAGTCCATGGAATATTTTATATTTTGACACAAGTTGCGGGAAAATGACAATTTTTTTTTTTTTTGCACAAAGTTGTCACTAAATGATATATTGCTCAAACATGCCATGGGCATATGTGGAATTACACCCCAAAATACATTCTGCTGCTTCTCCTGAGTACAGGGATACCACATGTTTAGGACTTTTTGGGAGCCTAGCCGCGTACGGGGCCCGAAAACCAAGCACCGCCTTCAGGATTTCTAAGGGCGTAAATTTTTGATTTCACTCCTCACTACCTATCACAGTTTTGAAGGCCATAAAATGCCAAGATGGCACAACCCCCCCCAAATGACCCTATTTTGGAAAGTAGACACCCCAAGCTATTTGCTGAGAGGCATGTTGAGTCCATGGAATATTTTATTTTTTGACACAAGTTGCGGGAAAGTGACAAATTTTTTTTTTTGCATAAAGTTGTCACTAAATGATATATTGCTCACACAGGCCATGGGCATATGTGGAATTTCACCCCAAAATACATTCTGCTGATTCTTCTGAGTACGGGGATACCACATATGTGGGACCTTTTGGGAGCCTAGCTTCATACGGGGCCCCGAAATCCAATCACCGCCTTCAGGATTTCTAAGGGCGTAAATTTTTGATTTCACTCCTCACTACCTATCACAGTTTCGAAGGCCATAAAATGCCAAGATAGCACAAAACCCCCCAAAACGACCCCATTTTGGAAAGTAGACACCCCAAGCTATTTGCTGAGAGGCATGGTGCAGCTCTCATTTGTTTTTGAAAATGAAGAAAAACAAGAAAAATGTATTTTTTTTCTTTTTTCAATTTTCAAAAGTTTGTGACAAAAAGTGAGGTCTGCAAAATATTCACTATACCTCTCAACAAATAGCTTTGGGTGTCTATTTTCCAAAATGGGGTCATTTGGGGGGGGGGTTTGTGCCATCTGGGCATTCCATGGCCTCCGAAACTGTGATAGGCAGTGAAGAGTGAAATCAAAAATTTACGCCCTTAGAAAGCCTGAAGGCGGTGCTTGGTTTTCAGGGTCCCGTACGCAGCTAGGCTCCCAAAAAGTCTCACACATGTGGTATCCCCGTACTCAGGAGAAGCAACAGAATTTATTTTGGGGTGTAATTTCACATATTCCCATGGCATGTTTGAGCAATATATCATTTAGTGACAACTTTGTGCAAAAAAAAATAAAAAAAAAATTTGTCTTTTTCCCGAAACTTGTGTCACAACATAAAATATTCCATGGACTCGACATGCCTCTCAGCAAATAGCTTGGGGTGTCTACTTTCCAAAATGGGGTCATTTGGGGGGGGTTTGAACTGTCCTGGCATTTTATGCACAACATTTAGAAGCTTATGTCTCACATCACCCACTCTTCTAACCACTTGAAGACAAGACCCTTTCTGACACTTTTTGTTTACATGAAAAAATTATTTTTTTTTGCAAAAAAATTACTTTGAACCCCCAAACATTATATATTTTTTTAAAACAAATGCCCTACAGATTAAAATGGTGGGTGTTTCATTTTTTTTTTTTCACACAGTATTTGCGCAGCAATTTTTCAAACGCATTTTTTGGGGAAAAAACCCACTTTTTTAAATTTTAATGCACTAAAACACACTATATTGCCCAAATGTTTGATGAAATAAAAAAGATAATATTAGGCCATGTACATGGATACCAAACATGACATGCTTTAAAATTGCGCACAAACATACCACTTTAGATTTACAGAGGAGGTCTACTGCTAAAATTACTGCCCTCGATCTGACCTTCGTGGTGATACCTCACATGCATGGTGCAATTGCTGTTTACAGTTGACGACAGACCGCCGCTTGCGTTCGCCTTAGCGCGAGAGCAGGGGGCGACAGGGGTGCTTTTTTTTTTTTTTTCTTTATTATTTTTTTGCTTTTTTATCTTATTTTTAAACTGTTCCTTTCATTTTTATTTTTTTTAATCATTTTTATTGTTATCTCAGGGAATGTAAATATCCCCTATGATAGCAATAGGTAGTGACAGGTACTCTTTTTTGAAAAAATTGGGGTCTATTAGACCCTAGATCTCTCCTCTGCCCTCAAAGCATCTGACCACACCAAGATCGGTGTGATAAAATGCTTTCCCAATTTCCCAATGGCGCTGTTTACATCCGGCGAAATCTAAGTCATGAAATGCTCGTAGCTTCCGGTTTCTTAGGCCATAGAGATGTTTGGAGCCATTCTGGTCTCTGATCAGCTCTATGGTCAGCTGGCTAAATTACCGGCTGCATTCTCAGGTTCCCCATTGGGACAGGAGAGCCAGAGAAAAACATGGAAGACGGCCGGGGGGCATTCCCTCCCACTGCTTGTAAAAGCAGTCTAAAGGCTAATTAGCTGCTAGGATTGCTTTTACATGAAAGCCGACCGCTGGCTCAAAAGAATGATACCAAGATGATACCTAAACCTGCAGGCATCATTCTGGTATAACCACTCAAAGTCCAGCAACATACCAGTACGTTGCTGGTCCTTGTTGGGCATATATTGTAAACTTTTTTTTCATGCAGCCTGTGGGCTGAACGAAAAAAAGATATTGATCGGTGGGTATGCCCACCATTAGAATACCTCCCTTCATCCACCCACTTCTAATGATGGGCATACATGCACCGTATATATATGCCAAAGCATGGGGGGCATCCTCCCGCAAAAGTTAGGAGTAAATCGCTCCTCCGCCCTCTGCTGCCCCCACGCTCCGGCATATATGCTGAAGTATGTAACTGTGGTGGTGAAATCACCTCCGACAGCGCTGGAGTCACGGCTTTATGTATCGTGGGAGCAAACGCTGTTGCTGTCAAGATAAATAAATCCGCGCTGCAACTGAATGGCGTACCTGCTAAGCAAATGATGGTTAACAAAAAAACAAAGTAACATTACAGTATAACAGTAATACTTACCATACCTGCAAAGCAAATACAAAAAAAAAACATAGTAAAAAATAAAACATTTAACACAACCTGTGCCTAAAATATATATATGCCGAAGCATGGGGGCATCCTCCCGCAAAAGGCAGGAGCAAATCGCTCCTCCACCCACTGCTGCCCCCACGCTTCGGCATATATGCTGAAGTATTTAACTGTGGTGGTGAAATCCACCACCCGGGCTGAGTGTCAATAGACATAACGGTAATACTATGAATTCTCAAAATAACCGGAAGACAGGTCATGCACCGGTTATGGACAAATAGCAACCTCACATACGTATAACACGTGTACATAGGTAAACAATCTTCGCATATAAATCAATGCATGTATGCAACCCACATGCAGTATGTAAGCCTGTAATGAAATAAAAATAATTATATAAAAAATCTAAAAAGAAGAACATGGTTATGTAAGTGGAATACAACAGACGTCAGCTTTTGAAAAATGGAGTAACATATACATAATGTAGCATGATGAAACTTCTATGGTAATATCAACCATGGGTAAATACAGAATGCTTATGTGGGATCACCATAAGGGTTTGACTGAAATAAAAATTATATAAATGAAACAGAAAGAGATGTTCTTGGATATAAATAGAGCCAGGAAACCTTCAAGGTGTTCGAGATGGCAACCTAATATCTAATCCAGATATGTAATAATGGGTAAGAAAGAATATGATAAGTATATGGAAGAGTAATCTTCTGGTGTATCCTATAGATAATGAAATCTAATACTGATCACATAAGGAGATAAGCAGGGGAGATAAGTGCAAGAGTATATATATATATATATATATATATATATATATATATATATATATATATATATATATATATATATATATATATATACACACACACATGTCAGTATCTCAAGTAGTGAACCCTCTTGAAACATAGGGAGTGCTTAGGATTGATTGATGAAGGCATTGATATCCCAATCAATGTTGAGTCCATGTGGTGTATAGCATTTAATTTGGTGTATCCAAAAAGTTTCTAACTTGGAGACCCCCCTTACATTGGACTCCCCTCTCCAATGAGGCACAAACTTGTCGATGACTTGAAATCTCGTCCCTGATGGATTTTGGTTATGACAACGTAGGTAGTGTTTGGGTACGCTATAGTTCGTGCGTCCTTTTTTTATGGCTGTGATGTGTGCGTATTGTACGGCCTATATATTGCTTCCCACAAGGAAGCATATTCTTTTCCAGTAGTGGACGATACAAAGGTTTCAATTTTTCGCGCTTTACAAACGTTGTGTTTACACACTGTACACTTCCGACAAGGAAAGAAACCTTTCAAATTGTGAAAAAAAGATGGAATTACTGGAGGGTCTGTTACATTTGGTGCAATCTGACCCGTTACTGATAATGCACCCTTGTATATCGCTCCAGCTCATTCAGGAAGTAGGGGGCCTAGTATTGTATCATTGTTTAGCACTTTCCAATGTCTGGAAATAATATTCTTGATCTGTTTATGTTGGATCGAGTAGTTGGCAAGGAAGGACCATTTATGTCTGTTATCTGAAGGTCTTTTCGGTTGTTCATTTAGCAATAATGATCGGTCAACTAGAGCGACCCTCTGGATTTCCTCATCGATCTGGTATCTGTTGTATCCCTTATCGCAGAACCTTAACTTGAGGGTCTCAGCTTGTAAGTAATAATCTGAAAGAAGAGAACAATTACGTCTGATCCTCATCAACTGGCTTCGAGGTACTGATTTTAGCTATGCTGTGTGGTGGCAGCTATCAATCGGAATATATCCGTTGCGATCAGTTGCCTTGAAGAAGTTTTTCGTTTTCAGATGACCATTGACAGCAGTAATTTCCAGATCTAGGAAATGGATCGTAGAGGTGCTGGCTTCATAGGATAGATGGATACCAACCTCATTATCATTTAAATATAACATGAATCTATCTAAAGATTCCATGTTATCCTTCCATAGGAGGAGGATATCATCGACATACCTGGCCCACAGAGCCAGCTGAGGTGGATCCAGGGCCTGGACGACATCCTCCTCCCATTTGGCCATAAAAATGTTAGCCAAACTGGGGGCAAACTTTGCCCCCATGGCTACACCCTTAGTTTGTAGATAGTATTGGTTGTTGTACCAAAAATAATTTGACTTGGTCGCAAACTGTAGAAGGTCCATGATAAATCTCTTCTGGGTTCTGGGAATAGTCTTATCCCTAGACAAAAATAACTCTACTGCTTCCAGACCCAATTCGTGGGGTATACAAGTGTATAGGGATGTGGCATCAGCCGTGACTAGTATAAGATCTTCACTATATGTAACCTATTGTAGTTTGGCAATGGTGTCCCTAGTGTCTTTCAAAAGAGATGGTATCAATTTGACTATGGGTTGGAGGTAATAGTCAATGTATTTCCCTATACATGAGGTCACAGAGTTAATCCCGCTGATAATGGGACGACCGGGAGGTTTAATCACACTCTTGTGTACCTTAGCTAGGTAATAGATTATAGGGATCCGTGGGACAACTGGAACCAGATAACTCTTTTCTTTTTTGTCTAGGATACCCAGCTGTGAGCCAGTATCAACTAGGTCCGCCAGTATTTTCTTGTAGTGGGATTCTTCGCCAGGCGTAAGTACGTATCTGAATCGCTGAGAATCCTAGTCATTTCGGCGTGATAATCACTTTTGTCTAGAATAACGATCCCGCCTCCCTTATCTGCTGGACGGATGATAAGGTCTTTGCGTTCGCAAAGGGATTTAAGTCCAGTCTTGATATTGGGATTGCTGTAGATTTTTTTCTTTGGCAATCCTTCTAAACCTGTAAGCACCAGATCCCAAAAAACCTTGATCGAGACAGCCGTAGGGGCTGGAGGATTAAATAATGATGGGTTGGCTAACCCAGAGTGTACATTGTGTGAAGTGATGAGCAGGTTTGAAGGCCTCATAGAATTGGACGCAATGTACCTTTGTATGTTCAGTTTGCGCACATATTTGTGTACATCTATGAATGTAGAGAATGTATTTAATTTCTTCGGAGGGACGAACTTGAGTCCTTTATCCAGAACAATGTGTTCAGCTTGAGTGAACTCTGCCTTGCTCAGGTTAAAAATGCCATTGTCTCTTATACTCGTTTTCTTTTGCCTAGTGCGCTGCCCCCCTCTGGTGCCGCGTTTTGCTCTGGGATTCATTTGGAATTTTACAATTCCCTGTGAAAACCCCCTGGATATGACAGCCTCGGCAAATTTTGATTGTAGTTAAAGGGCGATCTATCAGATTAATCGCTATCTCTATTTCTGTAGGAATACTGGGAGTTCTGATAGTCTCTAGATCTATCTTCTCTTAATGGTGAGAATCTGTTCCGAGTATGCACTGGGGTCCTTTGAGGGTAAGGCTCATGATAGTAATGGTCGCTTTGGCTCAAATTTCTTCGGGGTGAGAAATCTTGTATGTACGGTTCATAGTATGTTGGACGGTCTCTGTTTCCCTTTCCTTTACCCCTAGTGATTCTCCCTCTATTTCCATAGTTGGGGAGAGGCCCCTTATGATGAGGTATAGGTATATGGGGGGAGTTGGTAGAACGTATATTGTGTTCAACTCTATTAGGTGGAGGTGGGGCAACAGGTACATATGATGATCTATTATCAGAGGGGCCCGAAGTCTCCATGGAAGGATGTTCTATTTCCGGCACAATGTTTCCCTGGTCTTTGTTTTGCCAACTAAAAACATTTTCATTCTTGTAATCACTGATGTCTCTGTTGTATTTCTTCTGTTTCTTAGTTTTTTGTTCTCGTTCTTCTTTTTTTGAAATGCCTCCCCTGCCTGTGTAATGTAAACACAGACAGGGGAGGTGATATCATCTCCCTTCCTGGAATTCTTTTCGGGTTCCAGAGAGAGGAGAGAGGATGTCCAACAGTGAGTTGCACTAACACTACACTGACACAGTATGCGTAGGCACATATTTCACGCCCCCAATCACCCCCCAATCACCCCCCAGTTAACCCCCCAGTTAACCCCTTCACTCCCTGTCACAGTGTCACTAAGTGCAGTTTTTAAATTTTTCACTGATCACTGTACTGGTGTCATTTGTGACACTAATCAGCGTTAGGGCAGCGTTACCCCCCTAAACCTCCCTAATTAAGGCTTAACCCCTTGATCGCCCCCCAGTTAACCCTGTCACCAGTGTCACCAGTAGATCTATTTTCTGTTCGCCAATTTCCATATTAATTTTTCACATGTGACGCTAGTTAGCCAATTAGTTGGTTAGTTTCACCATCAGGTTTTTATAGTGTCAGGTACCCCCATATACTACCTAATAAAGGTTTTAACCCCCGGATTGCCCCGTAGTTAACCCTTTCACCCCATCACCAGTGATCACCAGATTAGTGTTACAGGTGACTCTGGTTAGTTAGTTTGTTTTTTTAGCATCAGGGCACCCGCCATATATTACCCAATAAAGGTTTAACCCCCTGATACCCGGCAGATGACATCAGTTAGATTTTAGCATCAGTTAGGGTCAGCCTCAGTGCCAGGCAGCGTCAGATTAGTGCCAGTAGCGCTAACACCCACGCATGCACCATACACCTCCCTTACTAGTATAGTGTTTGAACAGATGGCTATCTTTGATATGATCAGAACTATATTAGCATTCCCAGTAGTTTAGGGTTCCCAAGAACACAGCATTAACGGGATCAGCCCAGATACTAACTAGCACCTGCGTTGAGCCCCTCCACCCAAGTGCAGTATCAATCGATCATTGTCAATTACAAAACACAACACACAGTGTTTGCAGAGTCAGGCCTGATCCCTGCGAACGCTAACAGTTTTTTTGGTAGCGATTGAAGAGATTGAAGTGGGCTCTGACAATCAGGTGCTTTTTTTGCCTGTGAGTCGCACTAGTTGAACCTATAAATTTAGAGACCAAAATGTCCAAATAGAGGTACACTAATGAAGAGGCCTACACGTTTCTGAGCATGACAGATGAGAGTGAAGAGGAAGTCACCCATCAGATTCAGGCTCAGCATACGAACCAGTAGACAGCAGTGGCACCCTGACAGATAGCTCTGACGATGGAGTAGTGGTCCCTGCTAAGGTCAGGCGTTCTCCTGTTATTGAGGTGCAAGAACTGCAGGGCTCTTGTATGGAACAGAGAGCAAATACTAGTGCTGCTCCACCTTCTGGTGAACTGGCAAGCACCAGCGGCCTAGTATACCCTGGTCGTAGTCAAACCAGCACTGCAGTAACTCTTGGTGACATGGCGAGTCACATAAGTGCAGTTCATGCTGGTGCAGTGGCTAGCACAAGTAGTGCCTTGCAGCCACCGAGAAGAAGGCAAACACAGGCCCGTAAAGCCCATAGTGCCCTTCCCGCTGCATTTGCCAATCCTAATTGGGATTCCACCACTTCTTCAGCGTCTGTACTTCCCTCATTCACTGGCCAACCTGGAATCCAGATGGAAGATGGATGACTTTACGTCACTTATTTTTATTAATTATTAAAATTTATCAATTTTATTCATTGTTTTTCACAGAAGCTCTCTATAGATCTATTGTGGACCAAAGCAATTTTATGCTGGTCAATTCAATGCCACTAATCCCCAGTTAACCCTTGCCAGAGATTGGAAACCTATTAAAGTTTCAAAATTTAAGACCTTTCTGGGCCTATCCCTCCTCATGGGCATAGTTAAAAGAAGTGATTTGCGGTCATATTGGTCCACTGACCCAATTCATCATATGCCCATGTTCTCTGCTTCTATGACCAGGGCTAGATACAAGCATATCTTGCCGTTTATGCACTTCAATGACAATGAACTCTGTCATCCTCGGGGTGACTCTGAATTTGATCGGCTCCACAAAATTCGGCCCCTCGTAAACCACTTCAACCAACAGTTTGCAGCCTTGTTTATATCCTAATCATTCAGTAAGCCCATGGTGGTCCAGAGGTCAGAGCCGACTACTCCAGTCAGCCCCCAGCTCCACAACCGCTAAGTAGTAGGGCTCAGGTAAGAAAGAAAAGAGATAGTAAAAAGAAAAAGAAAGAGAAAAGAGGGGAGGGGGGGAGAGGGAATGCACACAATTAAGAACAGATGGAGAGGTGGTGGGGGCCCCACCAGCTACCCCCCCATCTACTTCCAGCTAAGAAGCACGTCATTCGGGGTTCACCATGAGCACAAGATGTACCGTCAGAGAGAACAATGCATCTTGATGACAGGTCAAACGTTGTTTCTAATCAATTCTTGATACAGCTGAGATTTTTTATAAGTGATCCATGCCTCCCAAGTAGCGGAAAAGCTGGAGATTCTATCTTGCGAAGTGTATATCAGCTCCTCCATCACCGCTATGTGGTTGATGCATAATGCCTATTCTTTGAGTGAAGGAGGCAATGTGGACCTCCAATGCATGGTATACAAAGCCTAGCAGCGTTTATCGTATGCATAGCTACCGACTTATAATATCTCTTTTTGGGTATTTTGGAGAAATGAAGGAGGTATTGTGCTAGTGAAAACTCCAATGGGAGGGAAGAGGTGGCTGTCGTCACTCAATCCTGTGAAGCAGCTCTGGAGTCTTATACCATTACGTTTTAAGCTTATACCCATTTTCCTGTGCGTTTACATTCAGAGAACCTTTGTGGATATACAAGTGAATGCGGTCCCAACTAGTGTCCTCTATGTCCAATGCAGATTCCCAGAATGCATTATCCGAACATATAGAGGGGTATGGCTCCCCAAACATGGAGGCGTATAGTGCCAAGATCACATGACTCTGGGGCGACAAGCTCGAACACAGTGATTTGAATACCGTAGGAGCTTTTGCATATCTTTCTCTTCTTGCTGGATCATCTAGAGAGTGTTTTAGTTGAAAATAGGACCAGAAGAGTAACAACTTAGTGTTAGACAACGCTACAAGGTCTTGCAGTCGTATAAACTTGCCCTTGTGAAAGAAGTGTTTCGCTTGCATCTCCGCATATGGCCATTCCTTTGATAGGTAGGTTTTAGCCAGCCCTAAAGGGAAATCCGGATTACCATTAATGGGGGTAATTGAGCATTCTGTGGCCAAGATCTCATGGACTCTACAGACCCTGTCAAAGACCTGCAGAGTTGCCCCAATAAGGGGAAAGGTGTGGAGCCTAGGCGGTACATGCTTTTTGGAGACCCAGGGAATTGAGCAAAGCTCAGATCCCGAAATCAGTCGCTCATGATTCACCCAGCCATTGCAACGGGTATGAATCCTTCAATCTACAACCCTAGTCAAGTGGACTGCCCAAAAATATCGCTGTAGATCAGGGAGGCCAAGTCGGCCCTTAGATTTTGGTAGTACTAACTTTGCCCATCCGATGCGAGCTGATTTTGTCCCCCACAGGAAAGATCTACACAACCTCTTGTAGGCCACAAAAAAAGAGGGCAGTAAGCGGATCGGGATAGTCTGCATTTTGTACAATAGGCGGGGTAGAACCGTCATCTTTAGGATAGAAGCCTGTCCAAACCAAGAAAGGGTGGGCACATGTCACCTTTGGAGATCCTGTTGTGTAACTCAGTTCTGATAAAAATTTTTTATCATATAATACTTCTAATTTACCGGGGAGTTGGATACCCAGATAGGTGATGGAATCTGTTTCCCATTTGAAAGGAAAATTCATTTGGCATTGCTGTACGAGATTGGCTGGTAAAGAGATTTTCAGTGCAAATGATTTTGAGTAATTGAACTTTAGATTTGAAATACGGTTAAATTGTTCCAGAACTGGCATAAGGTTGGGTAGGGACATCATTGATGATGGAAGAAAGAACAAGATGACGTCCACAAAGGCCGCAACCTTGTATTCCCTTTGATGTACCTCAATACCTGTTATATTCGGATTGGCCCGGATGCAACGTAGGAGAGGTTCCAGTGTGAGAATATAGAGTAAAGGTGAAAAAGGACACCCCTGCCTGGTGCCATTATGGATGGAGAAGGCGTTCAACAAGTGGCCATTGACTTTAACGCTAGCTCTTGGATTCACATAAAGGGACCTAATGAAGGTACGCATACAGCTCCCCAATCCAAGAGCTTCCAAAACCGCCTCCGTATAGTCCATGGCCACTCGATCGAATGCCTTCTCTGCATACATTGCCAGGAAAAATCCTTACTGTTGGGTGGAGGTGAGCCAATGATGCAAATTCAGGGCTTTAATTGTATTGACCCTGGCTTCCCTGCCAGGGACAAAACCTACCTGGTCCAGGCCGACCCAGGCGGGCACATAATAAGCTAAGCGGTCGCCAGAATTTTAGAGAAAAGTTTTACGTCCACATTCAGAAGTGAAATCGGCCGATAGTTGGCCACATTAGTGGGATCTTTATCTTCCTTAGGGATCACCAAAATGTAAGCTTCTAGTAAAGTGCCCAAGGGGCAAGCCGTAGTAGATAGCATGTTAAAAGCTTTAAGGATGCAGCCTTGTTTATTCCTGATCAAGTTGTCTGCATTGATGAGTCCCTGATTAAGTTTTCTGGCCGCTTGTCTTTCAAACAGTATCTTCCCAGCAAGCGTGCCAGATATGGGGTCAAGATGTATAAGCTCTGTGACAGGGCAACAGGCTATACATATAGTTTGGTTTACGAGGGAAAAGATAGTCATGTGGTGCCCAAGAACTGCCCAGACTACATAGGGAGCGCTGGCAAGATTGTTTGGGACTTGGTGTCACCCTTATTCGGAAAGGGGTACTTCTTGTACGTGGACAATTATTACACAAGCATGCCACTTTCTATTCACTTGTTTGATAATGGAATTGGCGCATGTGGCACCGTGCGATCCAAGTGCTGGGGCTTCCCCCAACAGCTTGTAGAGTCCCTACTTAGACTGGGGCAGAGAGCCTGATTGAGAAGTAATAATTTGCTCGCAGTGAAGTGGAGGAATAATCAAATGTTTTCATTCTGTCCTCCATTCACGCAGATTCGACTGTCCAAATTCAAACGGTGACTGGTGTTGAGAAGCCCCTCTGTGTCCACAAATACAACCTTAATATGGGAGGGTTGGACTTCAATGACCAGTTTTTGGAGCGGTACTTAATTGCCCGTAAGGCCAGACGTTGGTACAAAAAAGTGTCTGTATACCTATTTCAATTGGCTCTGCTGAACGCTTATGTGCTATACAAAGCGTCAGAATGAACTGGATCCTTCCTTAAATTCCAGGAAGAGATCGATTCGTCACAGCCCTTCTGTTTCCAGATGGTGCTGTGCCTGGCTGCATAATAGGCATTTTCCGTATTTATCTTGACAACAACAGCGTTTGCTCTCACGATACGTAAATCAGCGACTCCAGGTGATTTCACCAACACAGTTAAAAAAAAAAAGAGCATATATGCCGAAGCATGGGGGCAGGGGTGGAGGGGTAATTTGTAGACATGTGCACACTGAAATATTTCGTTTCGGAATTTTGTTTTCGTCCAAAAAATACATTTATTTAGTTACTCCCGAAATTCGTTTTTATTTATTTCGGTTTTCGTTAAAAATTGCATTCGTCCGAAAATCCTAATTAAGGTCGAATCTGTCATTGAATGCTTATGGTGCATGTCGAATGTTCAAAGAAGATTCGACGGAGCAGCTAAACTGTGCGACGCCTTATAGTTTACCTGCTCTGTCGAATCTTCTTAGAACTTTCAACAGACACCATAAGCCAAAATACGTGTGTACTTAGTTCTAGCTATTTTACTGCTCCTCCTCTTTGGTTACAATCAGCCAATAACATTCATCATCATCATTATTTTTATTCATCTTTCCTCCCCTACGTCGAATCTTTCCTCCCCTAAGTCGAATCTTTCCTCCCCTACGTCGAATCTTTCCTCCCCTACGTCGAATCTTTCCTCCCCTACGTCGAATCTTTCCTCCCCTACGTCGAATCTTTCCTCCCCTACGTCGAATCTTTTCTCTCTACGTCGAATCTTTTCTCTCTACGTAGAATAATCTTGGACTTATAGAGTTAAGGTTAGGCACATTCGACCACAGGTTTGATGGACACAGATTGTTATTGTCATCATCATGTCGAATCTCCTATCTATATCGAACTGTTGTAGCAACGAAAATGAAAATAAAGCATTTGTTTATGTCGGTTCTTTCGTTTTTCGGACTCTGCACTTTCGTTATCGTTTGTTAAAACGATAACGAAAATACCTGAAATTCGGACGAAAATGCATTCGGACGAAAACGAATGCACATGTCTAGGCGACAGTGGCAAGTGACAAGCTGCATCTGCTGGCAGGCAACAGTGGCAAGTGACACATTGCATCTAGTGGTTTCCAGGTGATGGTGGCAAATGACGCTGCATCTGGCGGCAGGAGAAGGTGGCAAGTGACACATTGCATCTGGTGGCAGGTGACGGTGGCAAGGGACGCGCTGCATCTGGTGCCAGGCGATGGTGGCAAGGGACAAGCTACGTCTGGTGGCAGGCGATGGTGGCAAGTTACACGCTCCATCTGGTTGCAAGTGACACACTTCATCTGGCAGCAGGAGATGGTGGCAAGTGACACGCTGCATCTTTTGGCAGGGGACAATGGCAAGTGACACACTTCATCTGGCAGCAGGCGAAAGTAGCAAGTGACATGCTTCATCTGGTGGCAAGTGATGGTTGCAAGTGACACTTTGCATTTGGTGGCAGGCAACGGTGGCAAGTGACACACTACATTTAGTGGCATGCGACGGTGGCAAGTGACACGCTGCATCTGGCGGCAGGAGATGGTGGCAAGTGACACGTTGCATCTGGTGGCAGGCAACTGTGGCAAGTGACGCACTGCATCTAGTGGCAGGTGACGGTGGCAAGTGACAAGCTACATCTGGTGGCAGGCGATGGTGGCACACTGCATCTGGTGTCAGGTAATGGTGGCATACTGCATCTAGTGGCAGGCGATGGTGGCAAGTGACAAGCTGCATCTGGTGGCAGGCAACAGTGGCAAGTGACACGTTGCATCTAGTGGTTTCCAGGCGATGGTGGCAAATGACACTGCATCTGGCGGCAGGAGAATGTGACAAGTGACACATTGCATCTGGTGACAGGTGACGGTGGCAAGTGACGCGCTGCATCTGGTGCCAGGCGATGGTGGCAAGTGACAAGCTACATCTGGTGGCAGGCGATGGTGGCAAGTTACATGCTCCATCTGGTGGCAAGTGATGGTGGCAAGTGACACACTGCATCTGGCAGCAGGCAACGGTGGCAAGTGACACGCTGCATCTTGTGGCAGGGGACAGTGGCAAGTGACACACTTCATCTGGCAGCAGGCGACAGTAGCAAGTGACATGCTTCATCTGGTGGCAAGTGATGGTTGCAAGTGACACTTTGCATTTGGTGGCAGGCAACGGTGGCAAGTGACACACTACATCTAGTGGCATGCGACGATGGCAAGTGACACATTGCATCTGGCAGCAGAAGATGGCGGTAAGTGACACATTGCATCTGGTGGCAGCCAACAGTGGCAAGAGACGCACTGCATCTGGTGGCAGGTGACGGTGGCAAGTGACAAGCTACATCTGGTGGCAGTTGATGGTGGCACACTGCATCTGGTGGCAGGTGATGGTGGCATACTGCATCTGGTGGCATGCGATGGTAGCAAGTGACAAGCTGCATCTGGTGGCAGGCAACGGTGGCACGCTGCATCTGGTGGCAGGTGACAGTGGCACGCTGCATCTGGTGGCAGGCGACAGTGGCAAGTGACAGGCTGCATCTGGTGGCAGGCGACGGTGGCATGCTGCATCTGGTAGCAGGCGATGGTGGCACGCTGCATCTGTTGGCAGGCAATGGTGTCACGCTGCATCTCGTGGCAGGCGACGGTGGCACGCTGCATCTTGTGGCAAGTGACAAGCTCAGGGTTCCCACTGATTCTGCATTATGGTGAGTTGAACTATTTTATTACATATTACAATGTACAGTAGTAATAGAAATAATTTGATTCAATCATCCTGACACCATATCAAGCATGGTGTCGGGATGATTTAAGTGCTAACATGTCCTTTGGAAGGATTATTTCATTTTCCTTGATCAGTGTTATAAATGTTGAAAAAGCCTACGAGAGCTGCCGACTTTTACTGCATTCAAGTTCTTTATTTCTTGTTTCCAAATCCTTACATTGCTATGTAGTTGAGCTATGATTAGTTAATGCTGGTAAAATTCAGGATGTGGTTGGCATTCTTGGAGTTTAATCTCACTGAAACACCTGTAAACTCAAAAGTTTAGAATTACCAGTGATAAGCTGTTAAGCATTATCATCAGGTGTTGTGCCATAAACTCGTTGCCATAGAAACATTTGTAAAGGGGAGGGGTTAGTAAGATAACCACGCCCATGTGGGGGGAGCCAGAATCATTTCTGCACCCAGGCGTCTGTGACCCTAGGATCGGCCCTGATCGCAATTATCCCCCATTGCCAAGGGTGTGTGGAAGCAATGTGCAAAGCCCCCCAAAAAGCGTGTGAAATCAGTGTACAGAGCCACCCGACTTCATGATTTCATCTGACAGCTGGCAATTGGGAGTTTCTACATTGGTGGTAGTGAAGGGTTAATAGCTTGCCATAATAGAGTGCACTAAAACATTTCAAAACAACAACTGTATTTCCAATTAATTCCAATTCCCGATATTTAAAATAAAGGCATGCATTTGTTTATTTTATGTTTAAAGCGGTAGTAAATCTTCAGCTTTTTTTTTTTTTAAACCTGTAAGGCAATGTTATAATGTGCTAGTATGCATCACATACTAGCACATTATGTGAAACTTACCTGAAAACAAAGCCCTCCAGTGGTGCGCTATCACCTCTGACAGGGCTTCTATCTTCCCCTAATGATCTCATTAATAGTATCACCTTCCCTTTCTATCTTCCCCCGGTCTTCCGTTTTGTTGGCGAGCTCCTGTCCTTTGATTGGATGTGCTGCTATGACATCACTGTGTTCATACAGGGCCCTGAAGGAATGCCACGGGTATGCCATTCCTGCAGTGTCTCCTAAACGGTGCATGTTTAGGAGATAATTACTGTACCTATAGGTAAGCCGTATTATAGGCTTACCTAGAGGTAAAAATGGGAGTTTTTATTAGGGGTTTGCTTATAACAAAGTTAAAAGAAAAAGATAAAGAACATAAGGCACTGAGACATATCTGTGATCAGTCCAATATCACCAAAAATACATTTCAAATACTGATATAGAAAACTTAACAAAAGAAACATGTGCAAACACTCTATGGGGTAAATGACAATCATACCCAACTAGCCCATTGGGTGTATAAGAAAGCAGTAAGAGTACATACAAATCTATAGGCAAAAACCTAAAAGATACTCCATATACCCAGGCTACGAAGGGCAATAAAACTATATACATAAGGAGAAAGTCATTGGCATTAAATACCACAGGGTGCCTCTCTCTTGAGTATACAGATAGCAGTAGTTTGGCCATGACCAAATAAACAAATAGAACTCCTAGAACAGTGATGGCAAACCTTGGCACCCCAGATGTTTTGGAACTACATTTCCCATGATGCTCATGCACTCTGCAGTGTAGTTGAGCATCATGGGAAATGTAGTTCCAAAACCTCTGGGGTGCCAAGGTTTGCCATCACTGTCCTGGAAGGCATTTAGTAGAAATTGTCTTCAGTACAATATGCATGGATTTGAATAAGTATGTCTCGTCTGCAATAAAGAGCC
Organism: Aquarana catesbeiana; assembly: GCF_042186555.1. Lineage (NCBI taxonomy): Eukaryota > Metazoa > Chordata > Amphibia > Anura > Ranidae > Aquarana > Aquarana catesbeiana. The sequence continues at coordinate 484,092,291 of NC_133326.1, read as the reverse complement.
TACCTGGTTACAATTTTAGCTCCACTTTAAGTGGGAAGTTTCACTTCTGTGTACGTTTTAACATAATAATATCCCTTGGAATGCCTATTTTTGTTTTAATTACTGGCTATCATGAAAATAACAGCTGTATATACTGATATAAAGGTCCTTGTTTTGGAAATTTGTGTTGTTGGCTGACAATACTCTGGCCCTACCTTACACCGACTCCTGATTGCAAATCACCCCATCACAAAGGAAGCTATAATCTGATGTGCTGAAGAACATTGCTCATACAAAATCAAAATAAAATAAAATAAATAACTGTGAAAAAAAAAAAAAAACATTGTAGCCAGTTCTCCAAAATACACAGCAGTTTGCATTTACCTACATGGCATGCAGTAAGGCCTGGTTCACACTAGTGTGATTTCAGATGTGACTTTAGTCGCACAGAATCGAACGACAATGGAAATCACATTATTTTCAAATACACCCGTTTACATCAAAGCAGTGCAATGTTTTTTTGGAAAAGGTGTTACTGCAGAATCATTTTCGTCCCATAGACTTCAATGGAAATACACCAAAAACATGTGTAAACGTGTGTTTTAGTGCATTTTTTGACAGTTTTGTGTATAAAATCCAGGCTCCTTCTCCTAAAAAAACCCCAAAAAATCATGAAACATGAAAAAGTATCAAAAAAACATAAACACACACTACAAAATTGAACTGAAAAATCACCTAGCTTCAGGATTTACATCTACATTAATATCTACTTTAACAGACCTGACAATGCCTACAGTTTGTCAGCAGCACTTCCTATTGCCCTGAATGAACACTGTCTGCATTTGGGGCTGTGCACACGCACAGATGTCAAATTGGGAGCAGTGGCTACATCACAATTGACCTGAATGGGACTACCTAAACACTTGAGCATCCCTGTGCAAGTAAACATGGCCCTTATATACGTTGTAGTAGGTCCGTGTGAATGAGGCCTTATTCAAAAGCCCCCTTTTTGTCCCTTCAAAGCCAGATGACTTACACTGAAAGGCAAGGCAGTGCATTACAGTTAAAAGGAATTCTGGTCTACCTCACCTAATTCACCAGAACCGTGAGCCTCAAGGAAGAAATGCAGGAAGAAACTGTGCCGATGTGCCGGTTCCAGCATATCACACTGTTTACTTTCTTTAATTACTTTTTTATTAGAATTTTATATAAATGTCACTAGTGATACTTTATTAAGTTCTATTCACACAGAGACATTCCAATGCAGTATATTGCATCGCAACCCCTGCAAGCAGTACTAGTTTCATCATCACACACCACTGCAATGCAGTGGTGTGAACTGGAACCATAAAACACAAGGTTTTTGTCTTTGTCTCGCACAACCCAACACAAATGATGTAAGCAGGCTCTTTCAGACTTCAGGGTACATGAAGCACACAGAGTTTTCACAAATCCAACACCTTTGTGGATCACTAGGCTCTGCCAAAAAGGGCATACCATTCGAAACTTGTAAGACTGAGATGTATAGAGTGTTTTTGCCCGTACATACGATAGGATTTTCTGACGGAAAATGTTCTATGGGAGCTTGTTGTCGAAAATTCCAACCGTGTGTAGGCTCTATCGGACATTTTCCATCGGAATTTCCGACACACAAAATTTGAGATCTGGATCTCAAGTTTTCCAACAACAAAATCCATTGTCGGAAATTCCGATCGTGTGTACACAATTCTGACGCACAAAGTTCCACGCATGCTCGGAATCAAGCAGAAGAGCCTCACTGGCTATTGAACTTAATTTTTCTCGGTTTGTCATACGTGTTGTACGTCAATGTGTTCTTGACGTTCAGAATTTCCGACAAGATTTGTGTGACCGTGTGTAAGCAAGACAAGTTTGAGCCAACATCCATTGGAAAAAAAACATGGATTTTGTTGTCGGAAAATCCTATCGTGTGTACAGGGCATTATAGTGCTGGATGTATAAAGACTCTCTCTGGGCTCATCTACTATACTTTGTAGTCTGGAGCTTTACAATGGTTTTCTGGCCTTGATGATGAGCAAATGCAATTACATTTTTCTAAGTAATTTTTATCCTTTATTTAATTAAAACAGAGTCTATGTACTACACTAAGCAAGCAATTCCTAATGTTATTGTCAAAAGTGTTTTTTAATTACCTTTGGTTTCAGGGGTCATGCAGCACTCAAGAATGCATCAGAAGGCAAGTAGGGGTACTTTGCCACTTTTGAACATTTAGAAATACAAAGGCTTACAGGTAATAAAAATGTCAACATTACTTGTTTGGCGTTTTCTAAAATATCAAAAATAGACAAAATCAAACATCAAAAATAGTTTTGTATATTTGTTATAGACGCTGAACTGGCTGGATTGATTTTACTGTAGCTTTTACCTAAGAGTATGTAGCATGCATCTGGGATCTTGGATGAAAGGATACCCTAAAACAAGAGGCATATTGTGGTTGCAAGAAGAAGGAAGACCGTGGGCAGTGATGTCAAACCTTGGCACCCCAGATGTTTTGGAATTACATTTCCCACAATGCTCATGCACTCTGCAGTGTAGTTGAGCATCATAGGAAATGTATTTCCAAACATCTGGAGTGCCAAGGTTCGCCATCACTGCCCTAGAGTAAGTATAACATAGGTTAAATAATCTGAACAAAAGCTTTGCACAATGATTTGCAAGCATCCCTCCCCTGATGCGATTCTAGTGGGTCTATATATTGCTTCCATGTTTGGGATTCCAAAGAACATTTGAAGAGATAGGAAAGGTGATTGGTGATCTCTGTTATGCATTAGAAGTAACATGATCAAGGTCTACATAGTCGGTGAGGCTGAAAAAAGACACCAGTCCTTCCAGTTCAACCAGTGGTGTGTGAGTGTGCTTGTGTTTATGTCAATAGTACATGATATATCCCTGTATGTTGTGATCATTAAGATGCCCATCTAAATAGTTTTTTTTTAAACTATTGATGGAAGAGCATGCTTACTGCTCTGACAGTAAAGAACCCTCTACGCAGTTTAAGGTTACACAGCTTCTCTTCCAATTTCAGTGAATGGCCGCGTGTGTTTTTTAATTCTCTTTCACTGAAATGTTTTTTCCCTATGTGTCAGGGCTGGGCCCAGCCCTTCCTTCTCTGAGCTGGCCACTCAGCTGCCAGCTCCTATCTCTCCAAAGTTACTCAACTGTTGATGATATCCTGCCGTCCAGCCCAGAGGATCTCTGCCTTCGCCTTAGTCAACATCACAGAGACGCTCTCCTGCATTCCTGTTAAAAGACTTGCTTGGCTGACATCCCTTCTGGCTCCAGATCCTGCTTGCTGTTTTAGTACGCTCATCTCCGGCTCCCTGGCGTTTGGCTTGTCTGACTATCCGTTCCAGTTCCTGAACTCTGGCTATGTTTTGACTACGTTTGTTCTATTTACTTTTATTATTAAACAAGTGCGATTTAACTGTACTTCTGTCTTGGTCTGATTTCATGGTTCCTGACAGTAGGCAAAGGCCATAAATTCAGAAGATACAGTCAATCCACTTGTTGGTAATATTTTTTCCAGATTGGATGAGCAAGATCACCACATGGATCAGTTTGCCATGGTGTTACAAATGCTCCTGAGTTGCGCGGCTCACCTGGAATCTCCCACTGTGGCTGCTTAGGTACAACCTGTGTTGCAGGCTGTCCCTGCTGCTGCGCCAGTCTCTGTGCAGGCACCCGCCTCCAGTATTACCTCTATAAGAGGTATGTCTGGTTTCGGTCCGCTTCCCCAGCGATTTGGGAGCGATCCAGTCCAATGCAGAGGGTTTCTCAACCAGGTTGAGATATACTTTGAGATGCTGCCCCAAGAGTTTCCCACGGACAGAAGCAAAGTAGGTTTTGTGATATCTTTGCTTTCTGAAAGAGCCTTGGCCTGGGCAAACTCTCTATGGGAGACCTGTTGTCTTGAGTTACACTGGGTTTGTGGCCTCCTTTAAAAGGGTACTTGACGTTCCTGCACACTCAGCTTCTGCTGCCAAGTGCCTCATGTCCATTAAACAAAGTACAAGAACTGTTGCCGACTACGCCATTGAATTCCATACTCTGGCAGCAGAGGTTGCTTGGAACAATGAGGCCCTCGTGGCTGCTTTCTCTCATGGTCTCTCGATTCCATCAAGGATGAGATAGTAGTCCGAGATATACCCACTGAGCTGGAGAAGTTGATCACGTTTGCCATCCTCATTGACTCCAGACTTAGAGAAAGACTCTCTTTTAAGGAGCGCTTGCGGAAGCCTCCTGTACTTTTGCCTCCGAGTTTTGCAGTCCCACCCGTGCCTCCCTCACTTCCCATGCCTCCTGGTACCGAGTTGGTCAGTGAAGATGAACCCATGCACTTGGACTTCACGCGCCTCTCTGTGGATGAGAGAACCTTTAAGAGGAGGGAGAGATTGTGCCTTTATTGTGGCCAGGCAGGTCACTTTTTGAAGTCTTGCCCTACCCTTCCAGGGAACAACCGAACCTTGAGGTCCTGTTACGTACAGACCTTAGGTGGTGTTGTTTCATCCCCAGTTATGCAGAAGGAGGATAAGCTCATGGTTTCGGTCACCCTTTCTTGGGCTGAGTCGTCCATCGAGATACAGGCTCTAATTGACTCTGGGGCTGCAGGCCTGGTCATTGATGCTGCCTTTGTATCGAAGTACTCAATTCCACTGCAGTTGCGTGACATTCCACTTGCCATTGAGGCTCCTGATGGGAGACCCCTACAGCATATCCACGTGACTCATGAGATGGTTCCGTTGTCCATGGCTGTAGGGGCTCTTCACCATGAGATAATCCAATTCCAAGTTATTTCCTCACCTAAGTTTCCACTGGTTATTGGTTATCCTCGGTTACAGAGGCACAACCCCTCTTTTGATTGGCTCTGTGCTGAGGTTCTCTCCTGGTCACCACAATGCAGTAAGACATGCTTCCAGAAGGTAGCCAAGGTCCTGTGAACCTCTTCACTCTCCTCCCTGCCGGAGGAGTACCGCAATTTTAGCGATGTCTTTTAAAAAGGTCAAATCAGTAGTTTGCCTCCACACCAGCCGTATGATTGCGAAATTGACCTTCAACCTGGTGCCATACCCCCTTGTGGCCGGATTTACCCTTTGTCGGTCTTGGAGGATAAGACCATGGAGGAATATGTTGCAGACGTACTTTCTCAAGGTTTCATCCACAAATCCTCGTCCCCTGCTGGTGCTGGTTTCTTCTTCATGAAGAAGAAGAGTGGTGAATTGAGACCTTGTATTGATTATAGGGTCTCAATCGTTTCACCATTAAGAATGCCTATCCGATTCCATTGATTACGGAGTTATTTGACCTCCTCAAGGGAGTAATGGTTTTCATGAAGCTTGATTTGGGAGGGGCTTACAATCTTGTGAGGATTAAGGAGGGTGACGAGTGGAAAACTGCGTTTTAATGCTAGAACAGGCCATTATGAGTACCTTGTAATGCCTTTTGGCCTTTGTAACGCCCCGGCAGTTTTCCAGGAATTCATTAAGGATGGTCTCCGAGATTTGTTGCAGTTATGTGTGGTGGTTTATCTCGATGATATCCTCATATTTTCCAAGTCCCTGGAGAGCCACCACACAGATGTCTGTCATGTGCTTCAGAAACTAAGAGAGAACAATTTCTATTGTAAAATGGAGAAGTGCGAGTTCCATCGTGAACAGGTTAAATTCCTGGGTTATGTCATTTCCACTGCTGGTTTTTCGATGGACCCAGAGAAACTTTCAGCAGTCCTACAGTAGCCCTGACCTGTGGGTTTACGTCTTCTGCAGCGTTTCCTGGGCTTTGCCAATTATTATCGTAAGTTTATTTGTAACTTCTCATCTCTGGTCAAGCCCCTGACTGATATGACCAGAAAGGACGGTATCCCACAGAGTTGGTCTCCGGAGTCCGTTAAGGCCTTTGAGAGTCTCAAGGCTGCCTTTGTTTCTGCTCCTGTGCTGGCACATCCTGATCCTATGTTACCTTTTATCCTTGAGGTTGATGCTTCTGATACATCAACAAACAAAAAGGATTTCATGAACCAGGCTCTGCTTAATTAAATGTGAATATTAGCAGATGGGGATGATACCCTCACACCATCTGCATATAAATGAAGCTACCTGCAGACACCCAGTTGCTCAATAGATCACAGATGGGTGTGTTCCTCTGAATTGGAAAGCATATCAGAAAAAAAGGGAGGGGAGGAAAACGAATTCTTCAACAAGGAACCAGCAGGATAGCAAAAAAATATATGATTTATTATAGAAAAATAATTCCACATATACACCAAACAAAAATCAAAAAATGACAATGAGTGAACCAAATACCACCATTAAAAATAAAATAGACAACGTTGTCTAAGAACAGAAACAACACACAGATGGCCACCACATACAATTACAAACAACTGGCTGGATAGACAAGAACCGTCTCATATATTGTATTTGGAAAGTAATGTTGAAGGCCAGGAAGTAAATGTATGCAGCCGTGGATGATGAGAATCCGCTAACAGGCCTAGAGTATAACTGAGAATGTTAGTCACGGGGATTACTGATGATGGCGCTTGCAGGTAAGTACCCAGCCATTGCTGGTAACATCCATCAGCAGCTGTATGAAAATAATGCGTCGGTACAAGGGGGAGTGTGTGCCTGTATGGGTAGTAATGAGTGAACACAGCGTGTTGCTGGATCATGAAGCGAAGATACTAATATAGCTATGGAGACATTAATCACAAAAGATATTGGATAGGTATAGTCTCACCAGTCCATGAACATCAATGTGTAGCAGGCATACAGGACACTCCCATCCTCGGATCTTCTCACATTTATGCAAGGCAACCGAATCCTCCTCTGGTTTAGTAGGGGTAACTCGTAGGTCTTGATGGCCAAATGCCAGCCGGGATAGTGGAAATAGAAAGGAGGTATATAGCGTGCCGCCTAGATGCGGTGTAACTCCTCAAGCACTTCCTGGTTCCGTGCGGCAAGGCCTCAGCGGCTTCGACGGCTCAGCGAATCAGAAACCCAGGGCTGATGGGTGGGTCCGTGTGCGTGTTACGCTGGGCGTGATGGCGTCATGCTGACGCGTTTCATCCAACAAGGATTTCTTCAGAGCATGCGCTGTAGCCAAAGTGGGCGGCTTATATAGCCGTCCCCATTCCAGACGTGACTACGTCAGTAATCAGTTGTCAAGGCTACGGGGCAGCAAGTAAACAGCCATTCAAACCATAAAACAACAGTGAATATAGATAAAACGGGCCCGTACGTGGGTGCAGAACCTCCTCAAAATAATACAGAAATACATAGAGAAAAGAAAAAAGAAATAGCGGGAAAGAAAAATAAGTAAAATAATACGTAAGACAATAAGAAAATATGAGATAGATATGGGAATCAAACATAAATAAGAATATTATCAAAAATAAGTAAAGACAAGAACAAGAAAGCTTGGGGTGTCTCCCCTAGCAATTAGGATGTAAGAAATACTGACAAATTACACTCATTATTTAACCCGCGTGGGGACATACTGTCAAGGGTATATATCCACATTTTTTCCTTCTGGCATAGAATCCTGTCGAAATCACCCCTTCTAAGGGGAAGATTTAACCTGTAGATACCCTTGACGGTAAGTCCCGTGAGATCCCCCCCATGATGATTAAGAAAATGAAGGGGGATGGGGCGCTCGTCATCCTTGCCAAGGATGCTCTGGACGTGCTCACTGATTCTGATCCTGAGTTTCCTTTTTGTCTTTCCCACATATTTTTTGCCACATGGGCATGTGAGCATGTAGACTACCCGTGTGGTATTACAGTTGATAAAGTTATAAATTTTGAACTGTCTCTTACCATCAGAATCAGTGAACACGTCCGTGCGCTCCACATACCTACAGATAGTGCATCTGCCGCACTTAAACATGCCCCTCAGGGGTGGGAGTTGAGTGAGCCAGTTTTGACTAGGTGACCGTTGATATTCGGAATGGATCAGATGGTCCCTGAGATTCCGCGAACGTCGGGCGGTGATAAGAGGGCATTCACCCACTATCTCGCCGAGAACAGGGGAGTCAGAAAGAATATGCCAGTGATTACTAAGAATGGTCCTGATCTGTTCCCATTGGGCACCATATTTGGTAATAATCCTGGGGGGCCCACGTCTTTCTTTGGAGACCGTAGGCCTCCTTTTAACAAGGAGTTGCTGACGGTCCGTCTGGAGAGCTCTTTTCTTAGCTATTCTAATAGACGTATGGGAGTAGCCCCTGTCCCGGAATCTACCATATAGGTCTCTGGCTTCTATGTCAAAATCCTGTTGTGTGGAGCAATTTCTGCGAATACGCAGAAATTGTCCCACGGGTATACCTCTAATTAAAGATCTTGGATGATCACTTGTGGCCTGGAGGAGGGTGTTCGCTGCCGTGGGTTTCCTATAGGTTTTAGTGCTGATCTTCCCGTTGTTAGCAGTAAGAGTTATGTCTAGGAAGGGGAGGGTATGCTGGTGGGCTGTATAAGTAAGCCTAATGTTCCGATTGTTGGTATTAAGTTCATCCATAAACAACACCAGTTCCTGTTCTGTACCACCCCAGATCATGAGCACATCATCGATGTACCTCAGCCACTTGTGGCTGTGGCTGAGGTACATCGGCGAACGATAAACAGACTCCTCCTCCCACATACCCAAGTGGAGGCATGCATATGAGGGAGCCCAGGGTGCCCCCATTGAAGTACCTCTAATTTGGCGGTAATAAGTCCCCATAAACTGAAAGCAATTATGCTCCAGCATAAATTTCAATACATCACATATGAACTCGTTTTGATGTCCCAAAAGTGGGAATTTCTTTTCAAGAAAAAATTGGACTGCTTTAAGTCCCCATACATGGGGAATTGATGTGTACAAAGATTCGACATTAGGGATGAGCCGAACACCCCCCTGTTCGGTTCGCACCAGAACATGCGAACAGGAAAAAAGTTTGTTCGAACATGCGAACACCGTTAAAGTCTATGGGACACGCACCAGAACATGCGAACAGGAAAAAAGTTTGTTCGAACATGCGAACACCGTTAAAGTCTATGGGACACGAACATGAATAATCAAAAGTGCTCATTTTAAAGGCTTATATGCAAGTTATTGTCATAAAAAGTGTTTGGGGACCTGGGTCCTGCCCCAGGGGACATGGATCAATGCAAAAAAAAGTTTTAAAAACGTCCGTTTTTTCAGGAGCAGTGATTTTAATAATGCTTAAAGTCAAACAATAAAAGTGTAATATCCCTTTAAATTTCGTACCTGGGAGGTGTCTATAGTATGCCTGTAAAGGGGCGCATGTTTCCTGTGTTTAGAACAGTCTGACAGCAAAATGACATTTTGAAGGAAAAAACTCATTTAAAACTACCCGCGGCTATTGCCGACAATACACATAGAAGTTCATTGATAAAAATGGCATGGGAATTCCCCAAAGGGGAACCCCGAACCAAAATTAAAAAAAAAAAATGACGTGGGAGTCCTCCTAAATTCCATACCAGGCCCTTCAGGTCTGGTATGGATATTAAGGGGAACCCCGGCCAAAATTTAAAAAAAAAAATGACGTGGGGTTCCCCCTAAACTCCATACCAGACCCTTCAGGTCTGGTATGGATTTTAAGGGGAACCCCGCGCCAAAAAAAAAAAAAAAAAACGGCGTGGGGTCCCCCCAAAAATCCATACCAGACCCTTATCCGAGCACGCAACCTGGCAGGCCGCAGGAAAAGAGGGGGGGACGAGAGTGCGGCCCCCCCTCCCTCCTGAACCGTACCAGGCCACATGCCCTCAACATTGGGAGGGTGCTTTGGGGTAGCCCCCCAAAACACCTTGTCCCCATGTTGATGAGGACAAGGGCCTCATCCCCACAACCCTGGCCGGTGGTTGTGGGGGTCTGCGGGCGGGGGGCTTATCGGAATCTGGAAGCCCCCTTTAACAAGGTGACCCCCAGATCCCGGCCCCCCCCTGTGTGAAATGGTAAGGGGGTACATAAGTACCCCTACCATTTCACGAAAAAAGTGTCAAAAATGTTAAAAATGACAAGAGACAGTTTTTGACAATTCCTTTATTTAAATGCTTCTTCTTTCTTCTATCTTCCTTCATCTTCTGGTTCTTCTGGCTCTTCTGGTTCTTCTGGTTCTTCCTCCGGCGTTCTCGTCCAGCATCTCCTCCGCGGCGTCTTCTGTCTTCTTCTCCTCGGGCCGCTCCGCACCCATGGCATGGGGGGGAGGCTCCCGCTCTTCTCTTCTTCTCTTCTTCTCTTCTTCTCCGGGCCGCTCCGCAATCCATGCTGGCATGGAGGGAGGCTCCCGCTGTGTGACGGCGCTCCTCGTCTGACAGTTCTTAAATAACGGGGGGGCGGGGCCACCCGGTGACCCCGCCCCCCTCTGACGCACGGTGACTTGACGGGACTTCCCTGTGGCATTCCCCGTGACGTCACAGGGAAGTCCCGTCAAGTCCATGCCAGCATGGATTGCGGAGCGGCCCGGAGAAGAAAATGAAGAAGAGAAGAAAAGAAGAAGAGAAGAAGAGAAGAAGAGAAGAAGAGAAGAAGAGAAGAGCGGGAGCCTCCCCCCCATGCCATGGGTGCGGAGCGGCCCGAGGAGAAGAAGATAGAAGATGCCGCGGAGGAGATGCTGGACGAGAACGCCGGAGGAAGAACCAGAAGAGCCAGAAGAGCCAGAAGAACCAGAAGAACCAGAAGATGAAGGAAGATAGAAGAAGCATTTAAATAAAGGAATTGTCAAAAACTGTCTCTTGTCATTTTTAACATTTTTGACACTTTTTTCGTGAAATGGTAGGGGTACTTATGTACCCCCTTACCATTTCACACAGGGGGGGGGCCGGGATCTGGGGGTCACCTTGTTAAAGGGGGCTTCCAGATTCCGATAAGCCCCCCGCCCGCAGACCCCCACAACCACCGGCCAGGGTTGTGGGGATGAGGCCCTTGTCCTCATCAACATGGGGACAAGGTGTTTTGGGGGGCTACCCCAAAGCACCCTCCCAATGTTGAGGGCATGTGGCCTGGTACGGTTCAGGAGGGAGGGGGGGCCACACTCTCGTCCCCCCCTCTTTTCCTGCGGCCTGCCAGGTTGCGTGCTCGGATAAGGGTCTGGTATGGATTTTTGGGGGGACCCCACGCCGTTTTTTTTTTGGCGCGGGGTTCCCCTTAAAATCCATACCAGACCTGAAGGGTCTGGTATGGAATTTAGGGGGAACCCCACGTCATTTTTTTTTTAAATTTTGGCCGGGGTTCCCCTTAATATCCATACCAGACCTGAAGGGCCTGGTATGGAATTTAGGGGGACCCCCACGTCATTTTTTTTTTTTAATTTTGGTTCGGGGTTCCCCTTTGGGGAATTCCCATGCCGTTTTTATCAATGAACTTCTATGTGTATTGTCGGCAATGCAATAGCCGCGGGTAGTTTTAAATGAGTTTTTTCCTTCAAAATGTCATTTTGCTGTCAGACTGTTCTAAACACAGGAAACATGCGCCCCTTTACAGGCACACTATAGACACCCCCCAGGTACGAAATTTAAAGGGATATTACACTTTTATTGATTGACTTTAAGCATTATTAAAATCACTGCTCCTGAAAAAAATTATGCAGTTGATTGTTGATGAGGAACAGCTACAACTCGATGAAATAAAAGCTGAGATAGATGTCAGTGTTGGTTTACTTGAACCTTTTAAAACAGATCCTGCTTTTGAAAAATATAATGAGCTCCTCAAAAAAGAAGTAGAAAAAACCCAGAGAAATCTCAAAATCCATAAACAAGAAAAATTTAAACAAAATCTACTGGACCTTGAGAGTGGTGACCTCTTTGATCCCACAATCCATAAAGGGAGGAGTCGATCACGTAAAAATAGAGGAAGGAGTAACAGCTCAACCAACACTAAGACTGCTCGCAAACAATATTCCTCGACTGACAGTGATAGTGAACGTAGAGACTTATCGGTGACTTTTTTAGAAAGGGACCAGTCACCAATAGACAACCCTGTAACCACCACAGGGAAGAACAAAACAAGCGGAAAAGGGAAAACACCCCCAGATTCGCCCCCAAGTCATCAGGGAAGACAAAGGGAAACCCGCAAAAGTCAGCGACAGTTGAGGAAGAAAACACACAGGATATAACTACTTATAACTCCTTAGCAACACCCTTATCCGATTCTACTACAGACATGAAGGTTGTTAATCTCACTGAGTTCCCCCTTGATCAACACCACCTCTCTTTGCTTAGTAAGGGCCTTTCTTTCTCTCCTAAATCAGGGATGAACGAATTCGAAGTGTATAAGGACATCTCCCTTTACCTAAGAAAAGTCATCTTTAGATATTGGCATTTATCTAAACATACTGAAACTAATCGAGATACCCAAAATAAAGAAGAGAGGGAGGCCCTAGTTGCACTTATTTCACTTCTACAAGAAAATGAGGATTATGACTCAGATATAGAGACACCTCCTGAGCAAATTGCCTTGACGCGCCCGGCCAATTTGTCCATTAAATCAGACAAAATGCCCCCGCTATCCAAACATAAGTCCATTGAATTCTTCTTGGCACAAGTTAAAAGAGACCTCTCTAAGGTCAATTGGAAATATAGGGGGATAGATAACCTCACTAGAGATGAAAGAAGGGCGCTTAAAGAACTAGAGGATGCTCCCGGTATAGTAATCAAGGGTAGTGATAAAGGAGGTAATTTGGTCCTCCTTACCGAGGATCAATACGAAAATGAAGTACTCAGACTCCTTAGTGACAAATCCACCTATCACAAACTTGATTCAAACCCCTTCCCTGATATTGTTGATGAATTAAATTACCAGTTGAGTGTGGCACTGGAGGAAAAATTAATTAATAAAAAGGAGTTCAATTTTTTGCGGATATCTCAGTTTAACACGCCCACTTTCTATATTATACCGAAGCTCCATAAGTCCTTAACCAATCCCCCCGGTAGGCCTATTGTCTCTGCAGTAAATGGCCCTCTTGAAAAAATGGGTAAATTCATTGATGCACTAATTAAGGAGTTGGAATTTGATCTGCCCTCCTATGTGCAGGATACGGGACATGTATTATCCCATCTTGATGGTATGGCCATACCGGAGGGATTTCTTTTGGTTGGTATAGATGTCGAATCTTTGTACACATCAATTCCCCATGTATGGGGACTTAAAGCAGTCCAATTTTTTCTTGAAAAGAAATTCCCACTTTTGGGACATCAAAACGAGTTCATATGTGATGTATTGAAATTTATGCTGGAGCATAATTGCTTTCAGTTTATGGGGACTTATTACCACCAAATTAGAGGTACTTCAATGGGGGCACCCTGGGCTCCCTCATATGCATGCCTCCACTTGGGTATGTGGGAGGAGGAGTCTGTTTATCGTTCGCCGATGTACCTCAGCCACAGCCACAAGTGGCTGAGGTACATCGATGATGTGCTCATGATCTGGGGTGGTACAGAACAGGAACTGGTGTTGTTTATGGATGAACTTAATACCAACGATCGGAACATTAGGCTTACTTATACAGCCCACCAGCATACCCTCCCCTTCCTAGACATAACTCTTACTGTTAACAACGGGAAGATCAGCACTAAAACCTATAGGAAACCCACGGCAGCGAACACCCTCCTCCAGGCCACAAGTGATCATCCAAGATCTTTAATTAGAGGTATACCCGTGGGACAATTTCTGCGTATTCGCAGAAATTGCTCCACACAACAGGATTTTGACATAGAAGCCAGAGACCTATATGGTAGATTCCGGGACAGGGGCTACTCCCATACGTCTATTAGAATAGCTAAGAAAAGAGCTCTCCAGACGGACCGTCAGCAACTCCTTGTTAAAAGGAGGCCTACGGTCTCCAAAGAAAGACGTGGGCCCCCCAGGATTATTACCAAATATGGTGCCCAATGGGAACAGATCAGGACCATTCTTAGTAATCACTGGCATATTCTTTCTGACTCCCCTGTTCTCGGCGAGATAGTGGGTGAATGCCCTCTTATCACCGCCCGACGTTCGCGGAATCTCAGGGACCATCTGATCCATTCCGAATATCAACGGTCACCTAGTCAAAACTGGCTCACTCAACTCCCACCCCTGAGGGGCATGTTTAAGTGCGGCAGATGCACTATCTGTAGGTATGTGGAGCGCACGGACGTGTTCACTGATTCTGATGTAAGAGACAGTTCAAAATTTATAACTTTATCAACTGTAATACCACACGGGTAGTCTACATGCTCACATGCCCATGTGGCAAAAAATATGTGGGAAAGACAAAAAGGAAACTCAGGATCAGAATCAGTGAGCACGTCCAGAGCATCCTTGGCAAGGATGACGAGCGCCCCATCCCCCTTCATTTTCTTAATCATCATGGGGGGGATCCCACGGGACTTACCGTCAAGGGTATCTACAGGTTAAATCTTCCCCTTAGAAGGGGTGATTTCGACAGGATTCTATGCCAGAAGGAAAAAATGTGGATATATACCCTTGACAGTATGTCCCCACGCGGGTTAAATAATGAGTGTAATTTGTCAGTATTTCTTACATCCTAATTGCTAGGGGAGACACCCCAAGCTTTCTTGTTCTTGTCTTTACTTATTTTTGATAATATTCTTATTTATGTTTGATTCCCATATCTATCTCATATTTTCTTATTGTCTTACGTATTATTTTACTTATTTTTCTTTCCCGCTATTTCTTTTTTCTTTTCTCTATGTATTTCTGTATTATTTTGAGGAGGTTCTGCACCCACGTACGGGCCCGTTTTATCTATATTCACTGTTGTTTTATGGTTTGAATGGCTGTTTACTTGCTGCCCCGTAGCCTTGACAACTGATTACTGACGTAGTCACGTCTGGAATGGGGACGGCTATATAAGCCGCCCACTTTGGCTACAGCGCATGCTCTGAAGAAATCCTTGTTGGATGAAACGCGTCAGCATGACGCCATCACGCCCAGCGTAACACGCACACGGACCCACCCATCAGCCCTGGGTTTCTGATTCGCTGAGCCGTCGAAGCCGCTGAGGCCTTGCCGCACGGAACCAGGAAGTGCTTGAGGAGTTACACCGCATCTAGGCGGCACGCTATATACCTCCTTTCTATTTCCACTATCCCGGCTGGCATTTGGCCATCAAGACCTACGAGTTACCCCTACTAAACCAGAGGAGGATTCGGTTGCCTTGCATAAATGTGAGAAGATCCGAGGATGGGAGTGTCCTGTATGCCTGCTACACATTGATGTTCATGGACTGGTGAGACTGTACCTATCCAATATCTTTTGTGATTAATGTCTCCATAGCTATATTAGTATCTTCACTTCATGATCCAGCAACACGCTGTGTTCACTCATTACTATCCATACAGGCACACACTCCCCCTTGTACCGACGCATTATTTTCATACAGCTGCTGATGGATGTTACCAGCAATGGCTGGGTACTTACCTGCAAGCGCCATCATCAGTAATCCCCGTGACTAACATTCTCAGTTATACTCTAGGCCTGTTACCGGCAGCGTGCATAGCGGATTCTCATCATCCACGGCTGCATACATTTACTTCCTGGCCTTCAACATTACTTTCCAAATACAATATATGAGACGGTTCTTGTCTATCCAGCCAGTTGTTTGTAATTGTATGTGGTGGCCATCTGTGTGTTGTTTCTGTTCTTAGACAACGTTGTCTATTTTATTTTTAATGGTGGTATTTGGTTCACTCATTGTCATTTTTTGATTTTTGTTTGGTGTATATGTGGAATTATTTTTCTATAATAAATCATATATTTTTTTGCTATCCTGCTGGTTCCTTGTTGAAGAATTCGTTTTCCTCCCCTCCCTTTTTTTCTTGATGCTTCTGAGACTGGTGTTGGCGCCCTTCTGTCTCAACGTCCTACCTCTGAGAGCGCCTTGCATCCTTGTGGCTACTTTTCCAAGAAACTGTCACCTGCGGAGTGCAATTACGAGATTGGTGACAGAGAGCTATTGGCGATCATTTTAGCCCTGAAAGAATGGAGACCTCTCCTCGAGGGTACCACTGTGCCGGTTATCATTCTTACTGACCATAAGAATCTCACATTGTTGTATGAGGCCAAATGCCTCTCTCCCAGAAGGGTGCGATGGGCTCTTTTCTTGTCAAGTTTCAATTACAGTGAATGCGTCAGTGTACTTTTTAAATGAGTTACACTTACGAAGTTTTAGCCCGGCAGCCTTGCTTACTGGACATTGCAGCCTATACAATTAAGCCACCTGTGCCTCCAACAGACAAATGAGAGCCCCTAATCCTAGGTGCCACAGTTGAATTTGTGTACTAATGACTTAGGACGGCCCATGATATATATCGACTTGTTTGTTTATGCACATCCACATTTCAATCAGTTTACAGCTACATATCCTGTTTGGGATGACCATAATCCACTGCTTAATTAAGAAGGAGGACAATAGTTTATGCAATACTGTATATTGATCAACAATACTTCAGTCAATTCCCATCCTTTGAGCTGTGTGTATGTCTGATTGTGTGGATGTGTGTGCAGCTGAGATTCCTACTTTTAAATGACAACGTTGTCTTTTTTAATGTTTTGGAAGGTTACACTCAGACCGCTATTTTTGGTATTTTGTCATATTTGATATTATGGTGTGTTTTTTCTAAATAAAATTTAATTAAATTCAGCCGTAGTGTTCAGTTACTGCGACCCCTTTGGAAGGCCTTGTACTTTCTTTTTTCTTCCAATTACATTGTCTCATTCGTACCCGGTACTAAGAATGTAAGGGCTGATGCCTTGTCACGACAATTTTCCTCCACTTCTAAGTTGGAGTCAGTTCCGGTTCCTGTGATTCCTCCTGATCATATTCTGGCACCAGTCTCACATCTCCTTTGGGTGGCAAAATTCTTGCTGCTCAAGTCCATGTTCCTCCTGAGAAACCTTGTGACTGCTGCTTTGTCCCAGAGAGTGCTGTTTTGCTCCAGACTTACCATTCCCCCAAGACTGCTGGCCACCCTGGGAAGAATCAACTCTTTTGGGCCATTTCCCAACAATTCTGGTGGCCTAGTCTACGTGCTGATATAACCGCCTTTGTAGCTGCCTGTTTCGTGTGTGCTCAGAGTAAGACTCCACAACACCTACCGGCGGGCCTCCTACAACCCATACCCAATGGAGAGAGGCCCTGGACCCACCTGTCTATGGATTTCATTGTGAAGTTACCCAACTCCCAGGGCAATACAGTTATCCTTATGGTGGATGACCTGTTCTCAAAGATGTGTCATTGTATTCCACTAAAGAAGTTGCCCACTTCTAAGGAACTGGCTTTCATTTTTGCTCAGGAGATCTTTCGCTTACATGGGCTACCCAAGGTGATTGTCTCGGACAGGGGTAGTCAGTTTGTGTCCCGGTTCTGGCGATCCTCTTGTGCACAGTTGGGAGTTCAGCTTGCATTCTCCTCTGCGTATCACCTGCAGTCTAATTGTACCACAGAACGAGCCAATCAGTCCTTGGAGCAATACCTACGTTGCTATATTTCTGACCATCATAACAACTGGTCAGACCTATTACCGTGGGCAGAGTTTGCTCACAACAGTGCCTTGAATTCTGCTTCCCGATTGTCCCGTTTATGGCGAATTATGGTTTCCCAACCTTCCATGTTGCCTGACTCATTTGTTCCACAGAGTATTCCTGCGTTAGAGGAGCATCTCCGTGGTCTTCGCAGACGCCTGCCTGTGCCTTCCTACCAGGTTGGGGACAGGGTCTGGCTGTCATCTCGCAACCTCTGACTTCGTGTTCAAATACTGAAGTTCGCACCTTGGTTTATTGGGCCTTTCCGTATTCTTCGCAGGATTAACGCATAATTACGCATTAGACCTTCCTTCTAATATGCGTATTTCAAATGTATTTCATGTCTCCTTTTTAAAACCTTTGGTCTGCAACCACTTTACCACCTCAGTGCCACGTCCTCACCCTGTACAGGTTGAGAACCATGAGAAGTATAAAGTAAAGTCCATTGTTGACTCCCGTAGGTTCCGTGGGCACATATAGTATCTGCTGCATTGGAAAGGGTACGGTCCAGAGGAAAGCTCTTGGGTCTCATCCTCGGATGTACATGCCCCTGTCCTCCTCCGTGGTTTCTATAGACGTTTTCCCCTCAAGCCTGGTGGTCCTCCGAGGGGGAGGGGTCATTGAGGAGGGGGTACTGTCAGGGCTGGGCTCAGCCCTTCCTTCTCTGAGCTGGCCGCTCAGCTGTCAGCTAATTGCCAGCTCCTATCTCTCCACAGTTACTCAGCTGTTGATGATATCCTGCTCGTCAGTCCTGCTTACTTAAGCCATCCAGCCCAGAGGATCCCTGCTTTTGCCTTAGTCAACATCACAGAGACGCTTTCCTGCATTCCTGTTTAAATACTTGCTTGGCTGACATCCCTTCTGGCTCCAGATCCTGCTTGCTGTTTTACTACGCTCATCTCCGGCTCCCTGACTATTGGCTTGTCCGACTATCCGTTCAGGTTCCTGAACTCTGGCTATGTTTTGACTACATTTGTTCTATTTACTTTTATTATTAAACAAGTGTGATTTAACTGTACTTCTGTCTCGGTCTGATTTCATGGTTTCTGACACCATGCTAGGGTCACCAGTATGGTATTTGTACATAGCTATCATATCACCTCTCAGAGAGAATAAGTTCAATGCTTGTAGTCTTTATCCATAGCTGAGATCCTCCAGTCCCTTTATTAGCTTTTTTGCCCTTCTCTGGACTCTCCAGCACATCCTTCTTGAGGACTTGTAGACCAGAACTGGACTCAAGATGCGGCCAGACTAGGGTCTTGTAAAGTGGGAGAATTATCGTTTTATCTTTGGAGTGAATCCCCTTTTTAATGCATGCCAAAATTCTGTTCGCTTTTCCATCTTCTAGAACCCTCAGGTACGTTTCCATCCTAGACTCCCCCAGAGGGTCTCCCCCTAGCAAGTAACTTGCGTTCATATTTTTAGCATCCAAATGCATTAATTTACATGCTGATATACAGTATTAACACAAAGGTTTCTATAAAGTTACAACGGTTGTAGAAGCACTGTAATAATATTATGCTCCTTAGGATTGATGGTGGTATGAGTAATGGGATCATAAGAATTTACAGAGGAGTACGTTTCTTGTATAGCAATGTTTTCTTTTTAAAGGTTCATGATCAAAAATATAGTAGGCTAACAAATGCATATATGGTAAGCCCCTAAAAATATGGTCCTCTCATTTAGAAATATAATTGGACCATGAAAGATTTCTGCTCTTTATCTGCCACTCAGCACTCTACTGTTTAAGTTGTCTTGATTATTAACACATCGCTGCTGCAATTTGCAAATGTGACAGCTTACCCTCCCATCACAAGCATTCCTCTTGTCAATAATTCTCATAAAATTCTGCAAAGTATTAATGGCTCCTTTAAGTTACTTAATTTTTAATGTATTTACAGTGCCATTTTAATTTTTTTAATCTAACTAATTAGAAGATTGCTTATTCCACAAATATTGTTAGATAAACAGTATCTTAAATAAACATTTCAATTTTTTTATTTTTCAGGCAGTTAATTAAGCTTGGCTCTTCAGGGGTCCTTACATACAACAGATGGTGAGTGTATTATTCTACTTAAAATAAAATGCAAATTTAAAAAATAACAATACCCTAGTATACTTTCTATTCATATTGACAAATTCTGTGTTTGATCTCTTCAAGGTTAACAGAGTAAATGAGTTTACAATGTGCTCTAAACAAAGTTAGCAAGCACACAATTCTAGCTCTCTGCAAACCCTTTTAATTATTTTGTTTTCTAAAACTTTCACATAAAATAGAATACCAAATACAGTATCTCACAAAAGTGAGTACACCTCTCACATTTTTGTAAATATGTTATTCTTTCTTTTCATGTGACAACACTGAAGAAATGACACTTTGCTACAATGTAAAGTAGTGAGTGTACAGCTTGTATAACAGTGTAAATGTACTGCCCCCTCAAAATAACTCAACACACTCAATGTCTAAATCGCTGGCAACAAAAGGGAGTACACCCCTAAGTGAAAATGTCCAAATTGGGCCCAATTAGCCATTTTCCCTCACCGGTGTCATGTGACTCGTTAATGTTACAAGGTCTCAGGTGTGAATGGGGAGCATGTGTGTTAAATTTGATGTTATCGCTCTCACTCTCTCATACTGGTCACTGGAAGTTCAACATGGCATCTCATGGCAAAGAACTCTGAGGATCTATAAAAAACAATTGTTGCTCTACATAAAGATGGCCTAGGCTATAAGAAGATTGCCAAGACCCTGAAACTGAGCTGCAGCACGGTGGCCAAGATCATAAAGCTATTTAACAGGACAGGTTCCACTCAGAACAGGCCTCGTCATGGTCCACCAAAGAAGTCAAGTCCATGTGCTCAGCGTCATATCCATAGGTTGTCTTTGGGAAATAGATGTATGAGTGCTGCCAGCACTGCTGCAGAGGTTGAGGGGATGGGGAGTCTTGTCAGTGCTCAGACTATACGCCACACACTGCATCAAATTGGTCTGCATGGCTGTTGTCCCATAAAGAAGCCTCTTCTAAAGATGATGCACAAGAAAGCCTGCAGTTTGCTGAAGACAAGCAGACTAAGGACATGGATTACTGGAACCATGTCCTGTGGTCTGATGAGACCAAGATAAACTTATTTGGTTCAGATGGTGTCAAGCGTGTGTGGCGGCAACCAGGTGAGGAGTGCAAAGATAAGTGTGTCTAGCCTACAGTCAAGCATGGTGGTGGGAGTGTCATGGTCTGGGGCTGCATGAGTGCTGCCGGCACTGGGGAGCTACAGTTCATTGAGGGAACCGTGAATGCCAACATGTACTGTGACATACTGAAGAAGAGCATGATCCCCTCCCTTCTGGGACTGGGCCGCAGGGCAGTATTCCAACATGATAACGACCCCAAACACACCTCCAACAGGACCACTGCCTTGCTAAAGAAGCTGAGGGTAAAGATGATGGACTGGTCAAGCATGTCTCCAGACCTAAACATTATTGAGCATCTGTGGGGCATCCTCAAAACGGAGGGTGGAGGAGCGCAAGGTCTCTAAAATCCACCAGCTCCATGATGTCGTCATGAAGAAGTGGAAGAGAACTCCAATGCAACCCGTGAAGCTCTGGTGAACTGGAAAATAATAGTGGCCACACAAAATATTGACACTTTGGGCCCAATTTGGAAATTTTCACTTAGGGGTGTACTCACTTTTGTTGCCAGCGGTTTAGACATTAATGGCTGTGTGTTAAGTTATTTTGAGGGGGCAGCAAATTTACACTGTTATACAAACTGTACACTCACTACTTTACATTGTAGCAAAGTGCCATTCCTTCAGTGTTGTCACATGAAAAGATATAATAAAATATTTACAAAAATGTGAGCGGTGTACTCACTTTTGTGAGATACTGTACATAAATGTAAACAACAGGGTCACTCCTGCAGGTTTAAAGTGGACCTAGTATATATAAATACTTAGATACAGTATATTTTTTCATGTTAAGTGCATGCTAAGTAATATATATGTATAGCATTTCCAGGTATTTATTACCTTTCACAGAGATCACAGTACTTCCCTGACAATGGTGTCAATTGTTTTTCCTCTCCAGAAGGATAACGGAAAATTTATATCAAATACTTACTGTAATTTTCCTTTCCTGATAGGCTCCGTGGCAGCATAAGTGTGGGTGGGCCCCGCCTCCATAACTACCCAATAGGACCCCCCTCCCATAAATCTTTGCTCTAGGCTGCTATCCATGTTCCGTAACTAGCCTACTCCAGACATTTGGGAGGGACTCCTGCTGCCATGGAGCCTATCAGGAAAGGAAAATTATGGTAAGTATTTGATATAAATTTTCTGTTTTCCTGACAGGCTCCATGGCAGCATATGTGTGGGAAATAACTCGCCAAACACACCCAGGTGGGCAAAAATGTTTGAGCAAAGAAACCAAATTTTATTTAACATTATCAACCGACAATACTTGTAAACCAAATTTAATGGATGACAGAGCAGCAGGTTCAACACAGTAGTGAGAGACAAATGTGTTAATAGAAGACCAAGAAGCTGCTCTACAAATGATTTCAGGTGCGACATGCCGAGAAGCTGCCCAAGAGGTCGAGATACTCTGGGTCGAATGAGCCGTCACTGCCTCTGGAGGAGCCAAGCCCTTTGCCTTGTATGCCCTCTGAATGGTCTGCACAATCCAGGAAGAAATTGATCTGACCGAAGCTCACATTCCCTTGTTTTTACCATGGAGAAGGACGAAAAAAAATTCTGTTTGTCTGAACGGAGCCGTGACCTCCAGGTATTGTTTTAGAGTGTGGCCTACATCAAGTGGATGAACATTCTGATTATCTGTTGTTTTAAAAGTAGGAAGTACAATCTCTTGGTTTTCATGAAAGACGGAGGTCACTTTAGGGTTTGACCCTAACATGGGAATCAACACTGCTCTGTCTGGGAAAAAAGTCAGAAAAGGCTCCTCTGAACCTAAATTTCTAATTTCTGAAACTCTTTTGGCCGAAGTCACAGCTACCAGGAAAGTGGTCTTGAGCGTGAGGTGGAAGGCCCGTAGACGTGGTGTATCTGGATTTTGCAAAAGCATTTGACACAGTTCCCCATAAACGTTTACTGTACAAAATAAGGTCCGTTGGCATGGACCATAGGGTGAGTACATGGATTGAAAACTGGCTACAAGGGCGAGTTCAGAGGGTGGTGATAAATGGGGAGTACTCAGAATGGTCAGGGGTGGGTAGTGGGGTTCCCCAGGGTTCTGTGCTGGGACCAATCCTATTTAATTTGTTTATAAATGACCTGGAGGATGGGATAAACAGTTCAATCTCTGTATTTGCAGATGATACTAAGCTAAGCAGAGCAATAACTTCTCCGCAGGATGTGGAAACCTTGCAAAAAGACCTGAACAAATTAATGGGGTGGGTGACCACATGGCAAATGAGGTTCAATGTAGAAAAATCTAAAATAATGCATTTGGGTGGCAAAAATATGAATGCAATCTATACACTGGGGGGAGAACCTCTGGGGGAATCTAGGATGGAAAAGGACCTGGGGGTCCTAGTAGATGATAGGCTCAGCAATGGCATGCAATGCCAAGCTGCTGCTAATAAAGCAAACAGAATATTGGCATGCATTAAAAGGGGGATCAATGCAAGAGATAAAACGATAATTCTCCCACTCTACAAGGCTCTGGTCCGGCCGCACCTGGAGTATGCTGTCCAGTTCTGGGCACCAGTCCTCAGGAAGGATGTACTGGAAATGGAGCAAGTACAAAGAAGGGCAACAAAGCTAATAAAGGGTCTGGAGGATCTTAGTTATGAGGAAAGGTTGCAAGCACTGAACTTATTCTCTCTGGAGAAGAGACGCTTGAGAGGGGATATGATTTCAATTTACAAATACTGTACTGGTGACCCCACAATAGGGATAAAACTTTTTTGCAGAAAAGAGTTTAATAAGACTCGTGGCCACTCATTACAATTAGAAGAAAAGAGGTTTAACCTTAAACTACGTAGAGGGTTCTTTACTGTAAGAGCGGCAAGAATGTGGAATTCCCTTCCACAGGCGGTGGTCTCAGCGGGGAGCATTGATAGCTTCAAGAAACTATTAGATAATCACCTGAATGACCGCAACATACAGGGATATACAATGTAATACTGACACATAATCACACACATAGGTTGGACTTGATGGACTTGTGTCTTTTTTTCAACCTCGCCTACTATGTAACTATATACTATGTAACTATGAGGTCTCTCATGGAAAGAGGTTTGCCAGGATCTGATCCGAGATTGGGGAGAAAATCCAAGACAAGAGGGAGGTCCCATTTGGGGAACCTAGGTCTTCTTTGAGGTTTAAGCCTGATGGCTACTTTAAAGAACTGACAGACCAAAGCATGATTTGCCCATGAAACTCCTGTGAAGGCCAAGATGGCTGACACTTGAACTCTTAGTGAGCTGACTGCTAAAGATAAGTCAAGTCAAGTCCTGATTGAAGAAAACTCAGTATGTCTTGTACTGCTGGAGATCTACAAGGATTCGACCTGGAAGACATATGATCAGTAAATCTAGACCATATACGCTCATATACCCTATTAGTACTTTTCCTTCTGGCACTGAGAAGGGTTGGAATAGCTTCTTCAGGACAACCTAGAGCTTCGAGCCTTCCCCTTTCAAGAACCACACCCTGAGGTGTAGGCAGGATGGACCCGGGTGTAACGTCGTGCCTTGAGACAGTAGATCCGGCCTGAGAGGTAGGGGAACTGGGTCTTGATAGCTGAGGAGTGATAACAGAGGGAACCAAGGCCTGTTGGGCCAGAAAGGAATCACTGCAATGATCTCCACCTTTTCTGTTCTGAGCCTGAATCACTGGTACCGGAGGGAAGGCATAGGGCTTCTGAAACCTCCACTGATCATCGAGAGCATCTATCCCATATGCCTGGGGATCTCTGAACCTCGAATAATATTTGGGCATTTTGTGATTGCATGGGGAAGCAAACAGATCGACCTCTGGAGACACTCCCAGGGTCAGAAGCCACTCAAACACCTCTCTGTGGAGAGACCACTCATTGTCCATTTAAACACGAGAAAGGAAGTCCTCCTGTACATTCTGAATCCCTGGAATGTAAACCGCAGAGATGTTGGACAAGTTCTTCTGAACCCAACTCATTATTGGCTCTACTTCCTGTATCAGGGACCAACTGTGAGTTCCACCTTGCTTCTTTATGTAAGCCACCGCGGTTGTATTGTTCAACCTTAGCATAACTGATGAATTCATTATTAGATGGCGAAATGACAGGAGTGACTGAAAGGCGGTCCTCAGCTCCAGTATGTTGGACAGAATCCCTTGAGAAGGGGAATTCCATCTGCCCTGAGCCCCATCTGAAAGGCAGTGAGCGCCCCATCCCCGATTGCTGACACAGGATCTTCCCACTTCAGGGCCTCTCTCACTGCTTTCACCAAAGAAGGAACTAAAGCATATTCAAACCCCATGCCAGGATCTTCAAGATCCGATTCGCTGTTTGAAACAGGAGCAGAATGGCGACTTGGCTGGGAAGACTCCCATGTCTCATGTACTGAACCTTCTCCCACTGGAGGGCATAATGGGTCTGATGGGGAATCGCGGGGCTGTTGAGCCTCTCTTTCCTGCAGAGATTCTTTCACAACCCGCCTCACCATAGATTCTAAACGCTGGTCTGCACCATCCCTTTCATCTGCAGCTTTAGAGAAGCAGTGATCACAGAGAGATTTGTCTACTGGAACAGGCATCCTGCACCCCCAGCAGGATTTTTCTGATCTCTTGCTAGAGTGAGATGAAGGGGGGTGAGAAGGATTTTTACTGCGCTGTTCAGATCTGGAAGGAGATTTATGATGGCTAGACCTGGAGGAAGATTGCCGGTAGTGTGATTTTGATGATCCACTTCCTTTATGGGAACTACGGTGTGGATCAGACCTAGAAGGGCTGTAAGGAAAGAAGCACAGAAAAGATAGAGACAGGAATCAGCTAGTATCCTAGAATCCTACTCTCAATCTTTGTACAGGTAGAAAGGCATAACTGCAAACATACCTGCTACAAGCGGGCTGGCCACTAGGGGGCAGTGAGGAGTCCATGGTGTCAACACTGCAGAGACAGATTCACACATCTGCTGGCTGACAAAAGACCTCAACCCCCAGACAACAGAACTTGTCTTACCTTGAACCGCCAAGATATTAGCCCCGGGAAGTCGCCGTATCCCCCACGAACATTCCTGGGCTCTGTAAGCTTTCCACAGCTTTTAAAAGTGGCGCCCGTGACGTCATCGACGGCCTCAGACATGAGACGCTCACGTGCATGCACGAACCAAGCCTTGACTTCGTATCGGGTCTGCGCATGCGCAGAGCGCACGCCAGTACCCTGAAGTAATAGAGAGAGCGGCTGCTGGAAAGCAGGAAGCGTCAGCGCCAACTAGGACACCAGTGATGAGGGAGAAAAACATAGGAAAAAGGTACAAACAACACATAAACACTGCTGCCATGTGTATACGAATATAAAAATGTATACCCCTCCACTTACGTTCACCTGGGCCGAGGAACCGCCATACACACACACACACCGGACTTGGTAGCAGATAATGGTCACCTGGAACATTAGGCAAACAGACCGTGCGCACATAGATGAACCAATTCCAATCTTCAGCGCTACTCTGCTATACACTCCATACCCTGCTTAACAGTCAGGGCCTATCAGAGGAATAAAATTGGCACTCGGCTGATTTGATTGTAGGAAGGTTATCTTTAGGTAGGAGAACCAACACCTGGTCCTACGGAGGAGGACAAAAAAGGAACATGGATAGCAGCCTAGAGCAAATATTTATGGGAGAGGGGCCCTTTTGGTTAGTTATGGAGGTGGGGCCTACCCACACGTATGCTGCCATTGAGCCTGTCAGGAAAGAGCCATTTTTGTTCAGGCACTATCAAGGGTCACCATGTACTTCCTGCATTGAGATGTTGGCTTGGGGATGACACAATCATGAAAAATATGGTGCCTGTGTAGTCTCTGACTATGTTTATAAATGTCCGACAGAGATCAGCTCCTGCTACTGGCTGGAGTTACGTTGTTCTGGCACAAGGTCCCTTTATTTGCATGCTACATATTGTACTGTACACAAACAGAACATTTGCTAGCAGACAGAGCAGTTGTTGGGCAGAAGATACCTTAATTGGCCATAGATGGATCTAAATTCAATTATTTCACCAGGGACCAGCCAGCTGCATTTCAATCCATGGGGAACATCCCCGCTCAACAGGGGTCGATCATTAGATCAATTTTTTGTCATTGGGAATGTTGGAAAACTTTTATCGAGAGCCAGGGTTATTCCTTCATCCACCTCACTCCTTTGGTTTGGCCATCTTTGGCCACCTTTACAAATCATCATCTACAAAAGGCTCTATCTTCTAGCAAATATTTTTTTTTTACAGTTTAGTTACACTTTAAGGTTACCTAAAGAATCGGCCAAATAACTATGGTAGACATAATGATTCAAACAGCCTTATAGGTGTACCAGGTAATATAAAAAAACACATATTAGCTTTGTATTAATTATCAATCAATTAAATGTATTTTTAGGGGTTGTTCACACAGGCAGCAACTCTTGCCACTACTCTGAAAAGTGATATGTGGTAGATGACATTTTATCTACCAGGTAAAGTGGAGTAACAGCCGCTAGGCAATGCCAGCAATACTGCTGCCTCCTGAATGCCCTTTTTTTGCCAGCTAAATAGGGATTTTGTGTATAAATACAATGCTACAACATCAAACTAAGTGCCTGGCTTGTTGTTGCAGCCTGCCCTATTTGCTTGAACTGCCCAAAGTCAACAAGGGGTATAATTTTAGTGCAACCACATCAAGTGTACAACCCTGAGTGCCTACAAACTATCTTTTAGGTGGGTGGTCGGGGTTAGGCTATAAAATGGCATATTTCTACTGCATCCTGGCTGCCTGTGTAAACAAGCATAAAGTTTGGGCATCTGAATTTGACATACTATCAGCCTCTTGAAACAACCCAGCAGAAACGACATTGGAAAAAATAGAAGCAGCACAAAGAGCCAATCAGTTGTGTTGCAGTGCTCATGTGCTAACAGTGCACATACTGAATGGAGAAGAGAGCAGAGTGACAGAGAGGTGAGGTCATCCATAAGCTGCTTCTCTTTTTATTATTTACAGTTTGGGGAGGGACAAGACCATTAAAGGGGTTGTAAACCCTCATGGTTTTTCACCTTAATGCATTCTATGCATTAAGGTGAAAAACCTTCTGTAGTGCCGCAACCCCCCAGCCCTCCCGCTTTACTTACCTGAAAGCTGTTATCTTCCATCCAGGAACGAGCACACCAGATCTAGCTGGTGTCTGGTGTCCTTATTGGATAGATTGACAGCAGTGCAGGCATTGGCTCCAGCTGCTGTCAATCAAATCTAATGACAGGGTACTGGGGGGTGGGGCCGAGTCCTGTATTCTGTGTGAATGGGCACAGATGCAGTACTCGGGAGCGTGTCCACACGGGTGTCCACCGTAGGAGAGCCTTCTCCAACGTGGACACTAGATGTGGAGAGGAGCCACCAGTGCTGCTGAGGGACTCCAGAAGAGGTAGATCGGAGCCACTCTGTGCAAAACGAACTGCACAGTGGAGGTAAGTATGACAAGTTTGTTATTTAAAAAAAAAAAAAAAAACGAGGGTTTACAACCCTTTTAAGTTTTACTTTAATGCAGTAGAATAATCAGGTCTCCTGCCTGGGCAGAGAGGACTGTGCTGTATGGCAGAGCTTTATACATTTCATAGCTGCATGGATATAAATACAAATCATTTGCCTGGTAAAGCTGCTCCCTATTATATATTTCATCTGTGTTTTTAGCTGTTTGCCTGGAAGTCATCTTCAAGCTGTAGACATTTGTGCTTTTCTATCTCTATCTGTTTGTGTTAGAGCAACTTACTTGAACAACTGTAAAAACAAAAACAAAATGGCATAAGATGTATTAACATACTCTTGGTGTCACCTGTATAATCCTCATCCAGTCTCTGTTTGCAGGTGCTGGAGTAGCAGATCCAAATAAAAATTACTGCAGATACCCTGATTTTCAGTCAGATTTACAACCACCTGTTGTACTCTACACCCACCTGTATCATTTTCCTCAATGTGCAGCAAGGAAGTTTAAGAAGCAGGGTTGAAGAAGAATGTGTGAAGAAAGCTTTGCCTCCCTCTAAATATTCTTCCTCTGCTTTATTGTAGAGAGATGTCCTTCTCTGCAGAAAGTGTTGGTTTCATTTGCTTCTCAGTTAGCCACTAATATTTTTACACACCTGATTTTTAAAACCAATTTCTTTCTTGTCTGTCTTTCCCAAACACTGTAGAAATGGGATCCTGGTAGGAATGGATGGTGGTGGGCTGGTGAGCAGAAAAATAAAATAAGCCTGGATAGAGATGGAAGTTAGCTGCAAACAAATATTGGGCAGGAAGATCTATGTCCGTTCCTAAAATGAGTGGTGTGGGTGCCAAACTCCTCTGGTATCCTTACTTAATGGTAACAGTGGCTTAGTAACATGATACTTGATCACAGGGCGATTGGAAAACCGGTAAAAGCTTCTTCACAACAAAAGCCTGTAGGCGCCAGAAGTTCTTATTATCTCTCAGAAACACATTAATCACTACAGGCAATGTTTAATATCAGGAGCACAGTATATTCTTGGCCTGTTTATGGCCACCTTAATTCTCGAACTTGACATGTATCTAAACACCTGTTTCACCTAGCAGTAATAAATGAAGTAAGTCTTACCATCTCCATAGTACAAAAGCTATCCGCTATAAAGAATGAATTCTGAAAAACCTTAGTGACTTAAAATCATGACACAAACTATATTGCAGAGTTGCTTGTATGTGTATTAAGTTTCAGCATAGAGCTAAATAACAAAACACTGTGGAATCTATTTTTTTATCATGATTTTTCTAATCAGAACTGTTTATTGTTCAAATTATCATCTCTTTATTTATAACCCCATATATTATTTTGGCTTCTTCAAAGATAAGTAAGAAAACAGATAGGGAAATCTTTGCCACTTCAACTCAACCTTAATAAACAGATATTTTGATTTTTTTTTTGTTTAATTTATTTTAACTTTTTTTTTGTTCAAAAAGTTGTTGTTCTTCTTGGTTGCATCTCATTTCCTAAAGCCTTTCGAACTGTCTCACGACAAGAATTGAGACACAAAAGATTATGTTTTATTATTACGCTAGCAGCTTGATTACATGGGACAATTACTGAGTCTTGCAAAGGCTGAAAGGCAGACAGTCAAATTACTCCCCAGTCCGTTAATCAAATTGCCACAGAATACAGACGCTCACAGATCACACAGATTGTCAGGAAGTGGGTGACCAAATTTCAATCTCTGCTTTAGGATAAACTAAAAGGATTTGTTAAACCAGTTTGCTTCCTACATGTTAAGAAACTCCATAGAAACAGATGAAGGTAAAACCTGCATTTATTTTTAAACATGAAAGAACAAGAATGAAGCATCATCGAATATTTTTTAAAATGTTTTTGCATCATTTTTATTTCAATATTTTAGTTCAGTTGTTATTATATCAGCATTCTCGGTGAAGGGCAAGCCACATTTTAGACCCCATACTCTTAAAACATAAGCCAATGATGCTGGCCATATGGGCTTGTTTTTAAATAGCGATGGGCTTGTTTTCAAATAGCAATGGACTTGCATACTCATCTGTACTTTGTTAGCATTCTAGCCCATATGCCTGCTAGAGCTGGGACGAACAGCCCCTGGTTCAGTTCACATCAGAACCCCTTCGGACCCGAGCCAGAAACTCTATTAAAGTCTTTGGAACCCCGAACTTGAAAGATCAAAAGTCCCCATTTTAAAGTTTTATATGCAAGTTATTGACCATAAAAAGGGTATAGGGGCCCAGGTACTGCCCCGGGGAACATGTATCAATGGAAAAATTTTTTTAACCACTTGACGACCGCCTCACGCTGATATACATCAGCAGAATGGCACGGGCAGGCAAAATCACGTACCTGGTACATGATTGCCTTCCTGCGGGCGGGGGGTCCGATCGGACCCCCCCCGGTGCCTGAGGCGGTCGCCTTTGGTCTGGCAGCGATCAGAGATGAGGGGGAGGCCATCCGATTGTGGCCCCCCCTCGCGATCGCTCCCAGCCAATTAGATGCTTCCCCTGCCTCTGTGTAATACACAGAGGCAAAGGATGTGATGTCATCTCTCCTCAGCTCGGCAGTTTCCGTTCCGGCGCCGAGGAGAGAAGACTGAAATGTGAGTGCACAACACACACATCACAGTAGAACATGCCAGGCACACATAACACCCCCCTTTACCCCCCGATTCCCCCCCATCACCCCCTAATAACCCCTCCCCCCGTCACACTGACACCAAGCAGTTTTTTTTTTTTCTGATTACTGCATGGTGTCAGTTTGTGACAGTTACTGTGTTAGGGCAGTTAGTATTAGCCCCCTGTAGGTCTAGGGTACCCCCCTAACCCCCCCTAATAAAGTTTTAACCCCTTGATCACCCCGTCACCAGTGTCGCTAAGCGATCATTTTTCTGATCGCTGTATTAGTGTCACTGGTGACGCTAGTTAGGGACGTAAATATTTAGGTTCGCCGTCAGCGTTTTATAGTGACAGGGACCCCCATATACTATCTTATAAATGTTTTAACCCCTTGATTGCCCCCTAGTCAACCCTTTCACCACTGATCACCGTATAACTGTTACGGGTGATGCTGGTTAGTTCGTTTATTTTTTATAGTGTCAAGCGTCGCCCCAGGCAGCGTCAGATTAGCGCCAGTACCGCTAGCACCCACGCACGTAGCATACACCTCCCTTAGTGGTATAGTATCTGAACGCATCAATATCTGATCCGATCAGATCTATACTAGCGTCCCCAGCAGTTTTTTTTTTTTCTCAAACAAAAAGGTTTTTATTTCTGCAAAAATTATTACATACAGTTCCAGATCTACTGGCGCAAGCCCAGGAACACCTAGCCACGGAGCCCAAACTTTCTCATATTTTTTGGATGTTCCCCTGTGTTGATAGATAATTTTTTCCAAACGGATAGTGTTCCCCATTTGTGTGATCCACTCCTGCAGTGTAGGACGGTCTTCAGATTTCCAATGTCTAAGAATTAGCATACGCGCTTGAAATAAAGCTCTGCTAATGGCTTGCTTAAGGTTATCACCTGTCAATAGGTCATCTATTATCCCTAGCAGGCATGGTTTAGGATCTAATGGTATCTGTATCTGAAAGACCATATTAATGGTGTCTAGGACAGTCTTCCAATATAGGTGAAGTTTGGGGCATCTCCAAAGGAGATGAATAAGATCACCGTGGTCTCTACAACATCTCGTACATGTGGGATCTGTACCAACCCCCATACGGACTAGTCTAGCAGGTGTGTAATGTACTCTAGAG
Source organism: Aquarana catesbeiana (assembly GCF_042186555.1). NCBI lineage: Eukaryota > Metazoa > Chordata > Amphibia > Anura > Ranidae > Aquarana > Aquarana catesbeiana. The sequence continues at coordinate 484,060,307 of NC_133326.1, read as the reverse complement.
AGTATATACAGCTGAGATAGTTTTTGAGCAGCATTTAATGAGCACAGAGGGACCGTCTGCAGGGCCTCTTCCCACTGTTCCTCCTCAAATGCGCCCACATCCTGTTCCCATTTGGTCATAGCTTTCAATGGTGAGTCCCTCAGAACCAATCTCAGAAGCATAGCATAGCAGTCCGATATGAACCCTTTATATGTAGTTATTTCAAGTATCAATGGAAGGTTTGGGACTTTAAGTGAGGCACAGGGTAGTACCTCCATCCCGGGTTCAAAGAAACAAGAGGGGCGGTGGGACTTTAAATGAGACAGTTGACAGATTGGGGTTAAGATACAAAATTCAATTTATTGCATATGAAGCGTACTGATGTGTATTACACGTAAAAAGTAGCCTGTGCATGTGCACCAAGCATGTCCTATGAAATACATGCATATAAACAAACAATACAAAATCTCAACAATAAATAGATGATACACATATCCTATAAATATTGTACATATGATGCTGGGAAAACACAAGATAACATAATGTAAAATTAGTCCAAAAATTGATGCGTAAATAATTCATAAAGTGGGATCCTATAGAACGCACAGTGGCTGCATCCATAATGCCCGACGCGTTTCTGTGAAATACACTTCTTCAGGGGCGGATGCTATAGGATATCTGAAATAACAAGGTAAAATGGCATCAGGAAGTAGGCTAAATAGCAGCCAGAAAAGACAACAAGTCAGTTTCTGGATACTTACATATGTGGCCAAGCCATGGTGAGATACAGATACTGGGTCAAAAGACATTGCCCTTCCCCGGAGCTGAGGTGACAAAGGATCCAACACATGACGGGCGCAAACAGGCGTCATCCACTCAGTGCATACCAACTCCTCCAAAAAATGACCAATGACCAATTATATGTAGTTATTTCAAGAAGAAAGTTAAAGACGGGTGTGGGTTCTAAAGTCCAAATATCTGGACTTCTCTGGGCATCTATCGCATGTTTAAGTTGTTGGTAGTAAAAATTCATGGAAGACGGTAACTGGAAGGCTTCCCTGAGCTCCGAAAAGGATCTCAGCTTGCCATCTTGGAATATGTGTATCATATGTGTCAGCCCATATTGCATCCATTTTACTCCATATGGTATTTTCGCTATTTCCATATAATGATTATTATCCCAAATTGGGCTATAATTAGTGTACCCTTGGACTCCCTGTAGCATTCTGACCTTATTCCAAATCTTTTGCATAAGAGCATAGGATGGGAAAAGTTTGTTGGATTTATTATATTGCAACGCTTCCAACCCGTCTAGGGCCTCACACTTGGATGTGAAGCGAAGTAATTGGGCCGAGGGGTCTCGCAGATTTAGTTCTATTTCCTGTTTAGGCCGCAGAACTCTAGCAATGTGCTGCAGCTGGGCGGCTAGATAATATACCCAAGGATTAGGTAGCGCCAGGCCACCCTCGTCCTTGGGACGCTGTAGCTGCTCAAGTTTGATTCTAGGCAGTTTTGATAGCCAAATGAATGATCGAAAGAGCGAGTTAATGATTCTGAACTTTTTAAGGTAATGACCATTGGGGAGTTGTGGAGTACATATAGTAGCTGAGGCATAAGGATCATCTTTATTAGATTGATCCTACCCACTTGTGTTAGTTTCAATTTGCTCCAGACTTTAACCCGATCATGACAGCGATTAATAAGAGGGGTTAGGTTTAAGTTAGCATAATCTAACACGCAGGGAGTGACTTGTATGCCTAAATACTTAAGAGATGTCGATACCGGGATGTCCAGCATACTCTTTTGGGAGGAGGATGGTTCACGGTCTAACAATAGTAGGGAGGACTTGGTCCAATTAATAACTAGACCCGAGTACTGCCCGAACCGACCAACAACCTTCATTGCTTCTGACAGTGACGCTGATGTATCTCCGAGAAGCAGCATGGTGTCATCAGCGTACATGATAACCTTCTCCTGAACATCACCATATCGAAACCCCTGTATTAAAGGGTTGCTACGTATCATGGAAGCTAAAGGTTCTATCGCCAAAGCGAACAAGAGGGGAGACAGGAGGCAACCCTGTCTCGTACCTCTGTATAGATTAAAGAGTGTGGAAATCCGTCCCCCCTCCCTAATAGTTGCCACCGGGGAAGAGTGGAATAGTTGTACCCATTTAATATATTCATCCCCAATCCCAAATTTCCTCATCACTGCCCATAGATAGTCCCATTCAACGCTATCAAATGCCTTATGGGCATCAAGTGACAGCAAGGCTCTGTCTTCCCTATTATCCGACCGGGATTGGATATTGAGAAAAAGTCTGTGCAAATTTATCGCAGTCGATTTCTGGGGCATATATCCGGACTGGTCTGAATGCATTATGGTAGATATGGCTTTGTTCAGACGCAATGCCAACACCTTGGCAAGAATCTTCACATCAGTTTGTAAAAGCGAGATCGGTCCATACGATCCCGGATCAAGTGGGTCTTTATTGGGTTTTAATATCAGGACTATACTTGCTCTGGTCATTGACTGGGGAAGGTCACCACTTTGTTTTGCTGCATTAAATACCTTCAGCAGGTGTGGAAGTATACATTCCCCATATTGTTTGTAAACTTCAATGGGGAGCCCGTCGTCTCCCGGAGCCTTAGAGTTGGGGAACAAACTGGTTGCCATCTGCAATTCATCAATAGTTAAGGGGTCGTCCAGCTCAATCCGAGAAGCCGCAGATAGGCTGGGCAATTGGATTTCATCTAAGTACTCAGTGAGCGATTCCAATGAGTATGTTTGTTTGGATTGGTACAGCGAGGAGTAAAATCGCTCCAATTCTGCCAAGATCTGGTCTGGGCCATTGGTTAGTCCTCCCCCGTGTGAGCGTAATGCTCCAATCGATGGAGAAGTCTGATGAGAGTGGGCAATAGTTGCTAGCAGGTGACCAGTGTGCTCCCCCTCCTCATAATACGCTGTTTTTTAAAAAAATCTCTTTCTCTCCGCTGTGGATGACGTGACCTTATATAGTGCATCTTGTGCTGAAAGCCACGCTTCCTTGTTAGTTTGGGTTGGATCAGTGATAAACTGTCCCTCTAGTTCTTCTGCCATACGCTCTATTCCCTCCCTCTGAGCATATGTTTGCCTTTTAACTGCTTGAATTTCTGCGATGAAAAGGTTTTGAAGGACTGCCTTAAAGGCCTCCCAGGACAAAGCAGACGCTGCATCGCTGGCATGAATACACCAATATTCTGTAATATGGGATTCTATTTGCTCATGGGAAGGGAAGAGATTCAACCAAAATGCATTCATCTTCCACGGAGCCTTTGCCATCGTGGAAGGAGGACGCACCTCTAGGGTCACAATCAACGGAGAATGATCAGATACACTTCTAATAGCATATGTCACTTCCGAGATGTAGCGATCTGCTACCCCCGAACATAAACAAAGGTCTATCCTTGATAGAGATAAGTGGCTCTTGGAGAAGCAAGAGAATTGGCGCACCCCCGGATTCCCTGCTCTCCAAGGGTCTTTCCACCCCACCTCCTCCATAAACTTACTGAGGGCTGTGCGGTTCCCTCCCCGCCCACCCACTACTGGTGGATGGTTGTCCAGCAATGGATCAGTGTAGTTATTAAAATCCCCGAAGGCATACAGTGGAACCTCAGGATGTGCCACTTGGTATGCCAGCAGGGCTCTCACCACTTGGTTGTTATACGGAGGAGGCACATAAACAAAGGCTAATGTACATTTAAGAGTAGACAATCTACACAAAAGAAAGACATATCTCCCTTCCTCATCAATTTCGGAGCCTAGCTCCTCGTATTCTATGGAACTATGTACCAATATGCTCACACCACGAGAGTATGAGGTATGGGTGGAATGGTATGCCTTGCCCACCCAACGAAAACCAATACAAGACAACGAGTCCTTGGTAAGGTGAGTCTCCTGCAAGGCACAGATAGCCGGGAGACGTTTCCGAAGTAACGATGATACCATTGTCCTTTTTAGGGGGTCATGTAACCCTCTAACGTTCCATGAAATCACAGTTACTGTTGTCATCTTGGAATGAACAAAAAGAGTGTCATAGGTAAACCACTGCTTGCTCCTCCCACGCCCACATACAGGAGATAGGGGGGCTACTGCGCCACATCTGAAGGAGGACAGTAGATGAGAGAGTATCTTGAAGAGAAAAAAAGCCATGTCTTCACCCGCATGGTGACTTGGCTTTAGGGTTCCGGAGCAGATCTGTATAAGAAAAAGAACAACCAAAGTGCACAACGGTGCGTAAAACAAACATGGGGGCCTCTTCTGAGCTGGGTTATGCCCCTGTAAAAGCTCAACACATAGAAGGGCCAACTTGCTTTGTAATCCAGGCCACCACCACATCAAAGTAGATGACAAAACTTCATGGGACAACCGGTCCCACTGACCATCAAGGGGGTCCTGGACCTTCTGCATAAAGTTCCTGATAGGTACTAACGTGTTCGTCCTCAGGGTTCAACTTACATCCGAGCTCGCATTACTTAATAAAGAAATCAATGTACGTTTCCAGCACTGCCCCCATCCGAGGGAAAAATATGGAAGAGTCCTGTACTGGTAACGATGGTGTCAATCAAGCTCCATTTCTGGTCTCCGTTCTTGTCTAAATTCGTTTTCGTTAGCATCCAGCCAGTCAGAGGCCTCAGCCGGGTGTTCAAAGAAGTGTACTCGACCCCTTAGGGTAATTCTGAGTTTCGCTGGATACAGCATTGCATATGAGGCTTGTAGCTTCTGTAAGCGTTTTTTTAATTTCGGTGAATCGTGAGCGATTCTTCTGAACAGAAGCCAAGAAATCGAGGGGAAAAGGAGATTCGGGTGCCATTATATTGGATATTCCTCTTCTCTCTGGCTAGCCTCAAAATTATTTCTCTGTCCCGGTAGTTTAAAAGGCGAGCCAGGATCGGGCGAGGAGGGTGCCAAGGTGGGAGGGGTCTGGTGGGTACTCTATGCACCCGTTCCACAGCGTATAAGTGGGTAAAGGCTTCCTTGCCAAACACAACATAGGTTGGACTTGATGGACTTTTTTCAACCTCACCTACTATGTAACTATGTAACATCCGTCATCCATTGTTCTATAAACTGCGTGGGATCACGGCCCTCTGCCTTCTCAGGAAATCCCACTATGCGCACATTATTGCGTCTGAGGCAGTTTTCAAAATCCTCAGCGCGTGTGTCGGTGGCTCTTGCTAACCGTGTGGTAGCTTGGGATTCTCTGATCATATGGGGAAGTTTGTCCTCTATTTCACTTATTCTGCTGCAGTGGTCCGCGCTCGGATCTTCTGAATGTCCTGTCTAAGGAGACTAACCTCTTCTTTCAGACCCCCAAAACGTGCCTGTAAGTTATTAACAGAGGCAGTACATTTATTCACTGCTCTCAGAATGGCTGCAAGTGTGGGTTGTTCACCCCCCTCCTCCTCCTCACAGTCTTCAGGCTCCTCAGCTATACCGCTGTTAATGTCCTCCTGAGCTATCATGGCGCCTGCCCCCTGTGTTCTCTCCCCCTCTTCCTCATCAGGATCATTTTGTATATCAAAGTCACACTGAGACTGGGCAGCCACCAGACCGGATTTTTCATTAAGTTTATGGGCATAATACCTCATGTCCTTGGGGTGGTCAGCGGAGCCGTCTTTAGAGCTTTTGTGCTGTTTACTCTGTGTCTCCTTCATTTCGTCAGCACCGCACTTCTGTGCTGAAGGCGGAGCGGAGCCATTTTGCGGATCCATCCTCAAGCTTTCTCCCTTCTGTCCTCGGGTCATCATACCCTCTGCACGGACTGGAATGAATGCCGAGTGTAGCGGGGACTCTCCCAGGGCTGGGGAGTAACTTTTAGGCAGGAATCAGTGCCGGGAACAGGATCACTTCAGGATCCCTGTGGGAGCTCTGTGACTAAGCGTCTGCTCACATGCCGCGCTGGCCACACCCCCGTCCCCAGCAGTTTAGGGTTCCCAAAAACGCAGTGTTAGCGGGATCAGCCCAGATACCTGCTAGCACCTGCGTTTTGCCCCTCCGCCCGGCCCAGCCCAGCCCACCCAAGTGCAGTATCGATCGATCACTGTCACTTACAAAACACTAAACGTATAACTGCAGCTTTCGCAGAGTCAGGCCTGATCCCTGCGATCGCTAACAGTTTTTTTGGTAGCGTTTTGGTGAACTGTCAAGCACCAGTGGTCTAGTACACCCCGGTCGTAGTCAAACCAGCACTGCAGTAACACTTGGTGACGTGGCGAGTCCCATAAGTGCAGTTCAAGCTGGTGAGGTGGCAAGCACAAGTAGTGTCCCGCTGCCACCAAGAAGAAGACAAACACAGGCCCGTCGTGCCCATAGTGCCCTTCCTGCTGCATTCGCCAATCCTAATTGGGAACCCACCACTTCTGCAGCGCCCGTACTTCCCCCATTCACATCCCCAACCAAATGCAGTCGGCTGCATGAGAGGCATTTTTATGTCCTCCCGAGTACCCCTACCCAACGAACCCCCCCAAAAAAGATGTTGTGTCTGCAGCAAGCGCGGATATAGGCGTGACACCCGCTATTATTGTCCCTCCTGTCCTGACAATCTTGGTCTTTGCATTGGTGAATGTTTTGAATGCTACCATTCACTAGTTGAGTATTAGCGTAGGGTACAGCATTGCGCAGACTAGGCACACTTTCACAGGGTCTCCCAAGATGCCATCGCATTTTGAGAGACCCGAACCTGGAACCGGTTACAGTTATAAAAGTTAGTTACAAAAAAAAAAGTGTAAAAAAAAATCAAAAATATATAAAATAAAAAAAAATTGTTGTCGTTTTATTGTTCTCTCTCTCTCTCTATTCTCTCTCTATTGTTCTGCTCTTTTTTACTGTATTCTATTCTGCAATGTTTTATTGTTATTATGTTTTAACATGTTTGCTTTTCAGGTATGCAATTTTTTATACTTAGCTATTTGCTGAGAGGTATAGTGAGTATTTTGCAGACCTCACTTTTTGTCACAAAGTTTTGAAAATTGAAAAAAGAAAAAAAAAATGTTTTTTCTTGTCTTTCTTCATTTTCAAAAACAAATGAGAGCTGCAAAATACTCACCATGCCTCTCAGCAAATATCTTGGGGTGTCTACTTTCCAAAATGGGGTCATTTGGGGGGGGGGGGTTTGTGCCATCTGGGCATTTTATGGCCTTCAAAACTGTGATAGGTAGTGAGGAGTGAAATCAAAAATTTACACCCTTAGAAATCCTGAAGGCGGTGATTGGTTTTCGGGGCCCCGTACGCGGCTAGGCTCCCAAAAAGTCCCACACATGTGGTATCCCCGTACTCAGGAGAAGCAGCTGAATGTATTTTGGGGTGCAATTTCACATAGGTCCATGGCCTGTGTGAGCAATATATCATTTAGTGACAACTTTTTGTAAATTTTTTTTTTTTTTTTGTCATTATTCAATCACTTGGGACAAAAAAAATAAATATTCAATGGGTTCAACATGCCTCTCAGCAATTTCCTTGGGGTGTCTACTTTCCAAAATGGGGTCATTTGGGGGGGTTTTGTACTGCCCTGCCATTTTAGCACCTCAAGAAATGACATAGGCAGTCATAAACTAAAAGCTGTGCAAATTCCAGAAAATGTACCCTAGTTTGTAGACGCTATAACTTTTGCGCAAACCAAAAATACACGCTTATTGACATTTTTTTTACCAAAGACATGTGGCCGAATACACTTTGGCCTAAATGTATGACTAAAATTGAGTTTATTGGATTTTTTTTATAACAAACAGTAGAAAATATTTTTTTTCAAAATTTTTGGTCTTTTTCCGTTTATAGCGCAAAAAATAAAAATGGCAGAGGTGATCAAATACCATCAAAAGAAAGCTCTATTTGTGGGAAGAAAAGGACGCAAATTTCGTTTGGGTACAGCATTGCATGATCGTGCAATTAGCAGTTAAAGCGACGCACTGCCAAATTGGAAAAAGTCCTCTGGTCCTTAAGCAGCATAATGGTCTGGTCCTTAAGTGGTTAAAAAAATGTGTTTACAGGAGTGGTGATTTTTATGATGCCTAAAGTGAAACAATAAAAATGAAAAATTCCTTTAACCACTTGAGGACCGAGCCTCTTTTTTACACTTGTTGTTTACAAGTTAAAATCATGTTTTTTTTTTGCTAGAAAATTACTTAGAACCCCCAAACATTATATATTTTTTTTATAACACCCTAGAGAATAAAATGGCAATTGTTGCAATACTTTCTGTCACACCGTATAGGCGCAGCAGTCTTACAAGCACACTTTTTTGGGAAAAAATACACCTTTTTGAATTAAAAAATAAGACAACAGTAAAGTTAGCCCAATTTTTTTTATATTCATGGAATGGCGACAAACTTTTACCCTTAAAAATCTCCATAGGCAATGTTTAAAAATTTCTACAGGTTACCAGTTTTGAGTTACAGATGAGGGCTAGGGCTAGAATTATTGGTCTCACTTTTGTGATCGCGGCGATACCTCACATGTGTGGTTTGAACGCCGTTTTCATATGTGGGCGCTACTTGCGTAAGCGCTCGCTTCTGCTCACTCGTCGGGACGGGGTGCTTTAAAATTTTTATTTATTTTTTTCTTATTTATATTACTTTTCATTTTTTATTTTGACACTGTCTTAAAAAAAAAAAAATAGGTCACTTTTATTCCTATTGCAAGGAAACATCCCTTGTAATAGAAAAAAAGCATGACAGGACCTCTTAAATATGAGATTTGGGGTAAAAAATACCTCAGATCTCATATTTACACTAAAATGCAATAAAAAAAATGTAATATGAAAAAGAGCTATGGGCTTCTGCCCTTCCATGCTATGAAGCTGAGCGGGGGCCATCTTCCCCTCAGTCGGCAGCCAGGCATCCATGGGAGAGGACGCGATCGTCTATGCCGCTACCGGCGGGTCCGGTAAGCCGCAGAGACGACCGAAGCGCAGCAGGAGGGGAGTGGGCACCTCTCCCGCCGCCGATAAAAGGGATCTTGCGACGAATCCACCGTGGAGACCTCTTTTATCTTAAAGAGAAACACACAGCATTTCCAAAAATACCGGGGTTATGGCAGCTAACTGTTGCCATAACCCGGGTATTTATTGTCAAATTACCGACGTATGGGTATGTCATTTTGCGTGAAGTGGTTAAATATAGTGCGCATCTGTACAGGTGTATAGAACCTGATGCAGCAAAATTGACATATATAAAAGAAAAAAAATGACATTTAAAGTGCCAGAAATACAATACCATTGCTGGCAATACAAAAATTTTAAGAAAACGGCATGGGGGTACCCTCCCATTCCTTATCCAAGCATGCAACCTGGCAGGTCAGGAAAGGGGGGGATGAGAGAGCACCCCCCTCTCCTGAACCATATCAGGCCACATGCCCTCAAAATGGGAGGAGGTGCTTGTCCCCATGTTGATGAGGAAAAGGCCCTCTTCCCGACAACTCTAGGTTGTGGTTGTGGGTGTCTGCAGGCAGGGGGCCTATCAGAATCTGTGGTGAATTACCCATGAGATACAACTTTGTGATCAATACCAATATCAAGTATTATGAGTATTTTTGTATATGTTATAGAACGTTCTCTTTGAATACTTTACTTTATTTCTTTGGTATATTTTTGTATTATGCACATTATGTTCTATGGTGGTTGCCCTGATTGCATTTGATGTGTGGTAGTCGAATGATCTCTTAGCTTTTTCCTATCTCTAACTATAGAGCAGTTTGGAGAGAGGGATCAAGGAGATATGTCAGACTAATGTGGTAAGGCATGGCAAGGGTTTGTGACAGAGGTTAAACAAGCACTTTCCAAGGATGGCGCTTCAGAAGAAGATGCAGATAGGTATTTTCTTGGACTTCAAAAGGTTAATATTTTTTGGCATAGGGAATTCTTTAATAAATATATTGAAAATCAAGTGGTCCCTTGGGGACTACACGTTCAAATCTTTCCCAATATCAAGAAAGCAGAACCCGATGTAAAAAAAGTATGGGAATCCAATCTGCAGTCTTGTTCTATCAAGATGATGCACATTCTTTGCAATCAATGTGACTCTGATATCAATGACACACAGTATCTCACAAAAGTGAGTACACCCCTCACATTTTTGTAAATATTTCATTATATCTTTTCATGTGACAACACTGAAGAAATGACGCTTTGCTACAATGTAAAGTAGTGAGTGTACAGCTTGTATAACAGAGTAAATTTGCTGTCCCCTCAAAATAACTCAACACACAGCCATTAATGTCTAAACCGCTGGCAACAAAAGTGAGTACACCCCTAAGTGAAAATGTCCAAATTGGCCCAAAGTGTTAATATTTTGTGTGGCCACCATTTTTTTCCAGCACTACCTTAACCCTTTTGGGCATGGAGCTCACCAAAGCTTCACAGGTTGCCACTGGAGTCCCCTTCCACTCCTCAATGACAACATCACAGAGCTGGAAGATGTTATGAGACCTTGTGCTTCTCCACCTTCCATTTGAGAATGCCCCACAGATTCTCAATAGGGTTTAGTTCTGGAGACATGCTTGGCCAGTCCATCATCTTTACCCTCAGCTTCTCTAGTAAGGCAGTGGGCGTCTTGGACATGTGTTTGGGGTCCTTATGTTGGAATACTGCCCTGCGGCCCAGTTTCTGAAGGGAGGGGATTGTGCTCTGCTTCTGTATGTCACAGTAGATGTTGGCATTCATGGTTCTCTCAATGAACTGTAGCTCCCCAGTGCCGGCAGCACTCATGCAGCCCCAGACCATGACACTCCCACCACCATGCTTAACTGTAGGCAAGACACACTTGTCTTTGTACTGCTCACCTGGTTGCCGCCACACACACTTGACACCATCTGAACCAAATATGTTTGTCTTGGTCTCATCAGACCACAGGACATTGTTCCAGTAATCCATTTCCTTGGTCTGCTTGTCTTCAGCAAACTGTTTGCGGGCTTTCTTGTGCATCATCTTTAGAAGAGGCTATCTTCTGGGACGACAGCCATGCAGACCAATTTGATGCAGTGTGCAGCGTATGGTCTGAGCACAGACAGGCTGACCCCCCACCCCTTCAACCTCTGCAGCACTCATAAGTCTATTTCCCCAAAACAACCTCTGGATATGACACTGAGTATGTGCACTCAACTTCTTTGGCCGACCACGGTGAGGCCTGTTTTGAGTGGAACCTGTCCTTTTAAACTGTTGTACGGTCTTGGCCATTGTGCTGCAGCTCAGTTTCAGGGTCTTGGCAATCTTTTTATAGCCTAGGCCATCTTTATGTAGAGCAACAATTCTTTTTTCAGATCCTCAGAGAGTTCTTTGCCATGAGGTGTCATGTTGAACTTCCAGTGACCAGTATGAGAGAGTGAGAGTGATAACACCAAATTTAACACACCTGCTCCCCACAAGTCACATGACACCGGGGAGTGAAAATGGTTAATTGGGCCCAATTTGGACATTTTCACTTAGGGGTGTACTCACTTTTGTTGCCAACGGTTTAAACATTAATGGTTGTGTGTTGAGTTATTTTGGGGGGACAGCAAATTCACACTGTTACACTCACTATTTTACATTGTAGCAAAGTGTAATTTCTTCAGTGTTGTCACATGAAAAGATATAATAAAATATTTTACAAAAATGTGAGGAGTGTGCTCACTTTTGTGAGATACTGTAGATAAAGAAATACAGGGGTGGCAAGATGAACATTGGAATGTGGCTTCCTTTGTGGGTTATATTGACAGGGATAAAAAATTGAAAGAGCATCTTATTAAGTATGCTGCTAACCTTATCAAAAAAAAAAAAGAGAGAGAGCAAGTTTGCCAGAGAGAAGAAGGCGATAATGAGCAAGCATACAAATGGTCCCCACAAGGGACATATCGTCAGAGGGGTTATCAGAATATAGGTTTCCCTATAACCAATCTTGATAGAGTTGAATCTGATACTTCTCTCTCTTCAGCTTCATATGTTCCCATTAGTCCACGATTCGATGGAACTTCAAATGTATCAAAAAAAAGAAAAAATTAGGGTGACAGCGGCACGCACAGACAATCAAGAACAGTGCACTTTCTGAACAAGGACAAATGGTCACATCCACAATGATCACAATCACATGGTACTGGTCACACAGAATACGGGTAACGCACTTAATAACACTTCTATGTCACTTTCTTCACCCACAGTAAGCATCAATTCGGTATCACTGCCGGCAGGACCTCTGTTTCAGCAGGCCCATGAACAATTCATCTGCACGGCACCTATATTTAACTCTAGTGTTTCCATGGATCCAAAAAAGACACCTATAACTGCACCTATACCATCACGCTTGTCAACTCAGACCCTAAAGTAGAAGGTCCCGACCTCCATTTAATTGGGGGACGGGAAACCTATGATCATAAATTTATCCTCATATCCATGGTCAAGATGATTCCACAGTCTTGCGACTGGGCCTCACCTTCTTCTCAGACCAAGAGGCAGATCAATTTGAACTAATAAAGGACCTACATTTATTTGCTGGACAACTCATGTACAAGGTCCTATATGACAAGCAGGGATGAGCCGAACACCCCCCGGTTCGGTTCGCACCAGAACCTGCGAACGGACCGAAAATTCGCACGAACGTTAGAACCCCATTGACGTCTATGGGACTCGAACGTTCGAAATCAAAAGTGCTCATTTTAAAGGCTAATTTGCATGGTATTGTCCTAAAAAGGGTTTGGGGACCCGGGTCCTACCCCAGGGGACTTGTATCAATGCAAAAAAAAACTTTTAAAAACGGCCGTTTTTTCGGGAGCAGTGATTTTAATGATGCTTAAAGTAAAAAAAAAAAAAGTGAAATATTCCTTTAAATATCATACCTGGGGTGTGTCTATAGTATGCCTGTAAAGTGGCACGTGTTTCCCGTGTTTAGAACAGTCCCTGCACAAAATGTCATTTTTAAAGGAAAAAATCTCATTTAAAACTGCTTGCGGGTTTAATGTAATGTCGGGTCCTGGCAATATGGATGAAAATCAGTGAGACAAACGGCATGGGTACCCCCCAGACCATTACCAGGCCCTTTGGGTCTTGTATGGATATTAAGGGGAACCCCGCACCCAAATTAAAATAAAGAAAGGTGTGGGGCCACCAGGTCCTATATACTCTGAACAGCAGTATACAGGCGGTGCAAACAAGACAGGGACTGTAGGTTTGTTGTTAAGTAGAATCTGTTTGTAATTTTTAACGGGTACATTTTTAACGTGTTTAGCTCCAGCCAAAAAATCTTTAAGCATTTTGGAAAACATAGGGAAGGGTTATCACCCCTGTGACATTTGTTTTGCTGTCTTTCCTCCTCTTCAGAAGATTTCACCTCACTATTTGTCCCAATGACAAATGTTTTTTGAAAATTTGGGGTTTTTTGTGGTACAAGGATTGGGAAGCATCAGTGGAAAGGAGAAATGTTTTTCCCATATTAACTCTTACAGGAGAGAATTTCCCTTCCTAGGGGTAGATTTCATCTCACTTCCTGTTGTCTCCTTCCGTTTGCAAGTAGGAGTCGTTTGTAAGTCAGATGTTTGAAAGTAGGGGCCTGCCCCATATACTCAGCAGAAATTTGGGCCTTAGGTGTTGTTGTGGCCACAACACTGTAAGCCCTCACAGGGCCCTGCTGTGAAATATTAGATCAAGAATTGTAATTACATGCCCCTGTTGAACAAGGGCTGAAAAATTGGGCCTTTGGTGGTGGTGGTGGTGGTGCTGGTGCCACAACACTGTAAGTCCTCACTCGCTCTTGGCGGGTGCAGAAATGGGCCCTGCTGTGAAATATTAGATCAAGAATTGTAATTACATGCCCCTGTTGAACAAGGGCAGAAAAATTGGGCCTTTGGTGGTGGTGGTGCCACAACACTGCAACCCCTCACAGATACTCTAGTTGTAACGCATAAACGAGCCCTGCTGCAAAGTATTGCATCAAAAATTGTAATTACACGCCCCTGTTAAACAGGGGCTGAAAAATTGGGCCTTAGGCACTGGTGGTGGCGCCCAGAACCAAAAATGTTCTTACAAGCTATCAGCGTGATGATTGAGGAGGAAGAGGATAATTACTCAGGGATAGTCACTCAGCATCAGCATAGGCAGTCTTTGAAGGGATCTGAGATTTCAAAAAAAATTATTCGGTTACATCAGCATCAGGTGCTTGGTAGCTGGTGGTGATCCAAGACTGATTCATTTTTATGAAGGTCAGTCGATCGACCGAGTCGGTGGATAGACGCACCCTGTGATTGGTTACAAAGCCTCCAGCAGCACTGAATGTTCATTCCGAAAGAACGCTGGATGCAGGACAGGCCAGTAGCTCAATTGCATACCGTGCAAGCTCTGGCCAGTGATCCATCCTCAAGACCCAGTAACCCAGAGGATTTTCGGTGGGAAAGGTGTCCAAGTCAGATCTTGCCCCTAGGTATTCCTGCACCATGTAAAACAGACACTGGCGATGGTTGCTGGAACCGATCATACCTTGGGGCTGCGGACCAAAAAATTGTCTGAACGCATCGGTCAGACGGCCACCTTCTCCACCACTCCTTCTTTGACTGACCGAAGCCTCAGCAACACGTTGTCCAGAAACAGGAGTTTGCAACCTCCCAGTCTCTGGGAACGCGTTGCACAGACCTTTCTGCAAGGCCTCCCGAAGATGTTTCATCCTCTACTCCCTCTGCGATGGCAAGATAAGGTCCGCAACCTTACCCTTGTAACGTGGATCAAGGAGGGTTGCCAGCCAGTATTGGTCCTTCTCCTTGATACCACGAATACGAGGATCCTTACGCAGGCTTTGCAGGATCAAGGAGGCCATGCAGCGTAGGTTTGCTGAGGGATTCGGTCCGGAGTCCTCTGGGTCACTAAGGATGACATGGTCCGCAGCCACCTCCTCCCAGCCACATACAAGTCCATGTGTTTCTTGGGACTGATCCCTTAAAGACTGCAGCGACCTGCACATGTGGAGCTTTGGGGTGTGATGCAGTCAAGGTGCTGCCCTTAGGCTGGCCCCTGGAGGGCATCCTGCCTCGTTGGTGATGTGCCACCTCCTCCTCTCTCCTATCAGGCACCCACGTTGAGTCAGTGACCTCATCATCCCCTCCCTCCTCATCACTGGAGCAAACCTGGCAGTATGCTGCAGCAGGGGGAGCATGACTGCCAGATTGTTGTCCTTCTTGTGCACCCCCTCTGGCCGTGCTCACGTTACTGCCTTCATCGAGCTCAGTATCATCATCAGAGCCTTCCAAACGCTGGGCATCCTCCTGGAGCATGTACCCAACACTGTGGTCAAACAGTTCGAGGGACTCCACAGGAGGACATGGTGGGGCTAGGGAAGGAGTCACTGATGACATTGAGCCAAGGGAAGAGGCTGCTGCTTTGCCAGACAAAGTACCCTGGGCATGGGTGAGAGAGGATGAGGAGGATGAGGAAGGCTTGGTCATCCACTCGACCAAGTCTTCCGCATGTTGCGGCTCAACACGGCCAGCTGCCAAAAAAAAGGCCAAGCGTGTCCCACGACCACGTGCTGATGAGGATGCACCGTCTCCACGACCAGCACTAGACACAGAGCCTGATTGCCCTCTCTTATTGGCTTGTGACTGTCTCCCTCTCCTTCTTGGCCTTCCAGACATACTAATGGCCTGTAGCTGCACTAAGCTGGTATGTATGTATGTATGTATGTATGTATGTATGTATGTATATATATATATATATATATATATATATATATATATATATATATATATATATATATATATATATATATATATATATATATATATATATATATATATACTGATACTGCAGCTAGCAAAATCAACTGCCTGCCTGTAGTATGAGAACACCACCAACCTTCTACAGGTAGCTTTAGCTGAACACTGTGCAGAACTCGCAAAAAAATAACTAGTAGGTTTTTCTGGACACTGTGAGGAGGACGCACCACACTAACTTGTAGTTTTAGCTGAACACTGAGCAGGACGCACCGCACTAACTTGTAGGTTTAGCTGAACACTGTGAGGTGGACGCACCGCACTAACTTGTAGTTTTAGCTGAACACTGTGAGGTGGACGCACCACACTAACTTGTAGTTTTAGCTGAACACTGTGAGCAGGACGCACAGCACTAACTTGTAGTTTTAGCTGTACACTGTGAGCAGGACGCACCGCACTAACTTGTAGGTTTCGCTGAACACTGTGAGGTAGACGCACCGCACTAACTTGTAGTTTTAGCTGAACACTGTGAGGTGGACACACCACACTAACTTGTAGTTTTAGCTGAACACTGTGAGCAGGACGCACCGCACTAACTTGTAGTTTTAGCTGTACACTGTGAGCAGGACGCACCGCACTAACTTGTAAGTTTAGCTGAACACTGTGAGGTGGACGCACCCCACTAACTTGTAGGTTTAGCTGAACACTGTGAGCAGGATGCACCCCACTAACTTGTAGTTTTAGCTGAACGCTGTGAGCAGGACGCACTGCACTAACTGTAAATAGTCTAGCTGCCTGACTGTGGTACTAATAGGATCAAAAGAACACCAGCAATTTTCTTCAGGTAGCTGTAAATACTGTAACAAGACAAGCCTGCCTGTCAGTAAGAAGATAACAGGAACGGATCTAGCTGAACACTGTGAGCAGGACGCACTGCACTAACTTATAGCTTTAGATGAACACTGTGCAGAGGTCTCACTACACTAACTTGTAGGTTAAGCTGAACACTGTGAGCAGGATGCACCGCACTAACTTCTAGGTTTAGCTGAACACTGTGAGGTGGACGCACAGCACTAACTTGTAGTTTTAGCTTAACACTGTGAGCAGAACGCACCGCACTAACTTCTAGGTTTAGCTGAACACTGTGAGCAGGACGCACTGCACTAACTGTAAATAGTCTAGCTGCCTGACTGTGGTACTAATAGGATCAAAAGAACACCAGCAATTTTTTTTCAGGTAGCTGTAAATACTGCAACAAGACAAGCCTGCCTGTCAGTAAGAAGATAACAGGAACGGATCTAGCTGAACACTGTGAGCAGGACGCACTGCACTAACTTGTAGCTTTAGATGAACACTGTGCAGAGGTCTCACTACGCTAACTTGTAGGTTTAGCTGAACACTGTGAGCAGGACGCACCGCACTAACTTGTAGGTTTAGCTGAACACTGTGAGGTGGACGCACCACACTAACTTGTAGGTTTAGCTGAACACTGTGAGCAGGACGCACCCCACTAATTTGTAGGTTTAGCTGAACACTGTGAGGTGGACGTACCCCACTAGTTTTAGCTGAACACTGTGAGCAGGACGCACTGCACTAACTGTAAATAGTCTAGCTGCCTGACTGTGGTACTAATAGGATCAAAAGAACACCAGCAGTTTTCTTCAGGTAGCTGTAAATACTGTAACAAGACAAGCCTGCCTGTCAGTAAGAAGATAACAGGAACGGATCTAGCTGAACACTGTGAGCAGGATGCACTGCACTAACTTGTAGCTTTAGATGAACACCGTGCAGAGGTCTCACTACGCTAACTTGTAGGTTTAGCTGAACACTGTGAGGACGCACAGCACTAACTTGTAGTTTTAGCTGAACACTGTGAGCAGGACGCACCGCACTAACTTCTAGGTTTAGCTGAACACTGTGAGGTGGACGCACCGCACTAACTTGTAGTTTTAGCTGAACACCTTGAGCAGGACGCACCGCACTAACTTGTAGGTTTAGCTGAACACTGTGAGCAGGACGCACCCCACTAACTTGTAGGTTTAGCTGAACACTGTGAGCAGGACACACCCCACTAACTTGTAGTTTTAGCTGAACACTGTGAGCAGGACCCACTGCACTAACTGTAAATAGTCTAGCTGCCTGGCTGTGGTACTAATAGGATCAAAAGAACACCAGCAATTTTCTTCAGGTAGCTGTAAATACTGTAACAAGACAAGCCTGCCAGTAAGAAGATAACAGGAACGGATCTAGCTAAACTGAATACAGTGTATATATATATATATATGCAACACCTGGGATGCATATATATATACACAATACACTGTAAGTGCAGCTAAATGACTGACTGTTCTGCCCAATATATCTAACTCAAATCAAATGACACTGTCTGTCTCTCTCTATCTATGAACGCCGGAACACACACTACACAGGGCCGCCGTGCAGGCGGCCTTATATAGTGTGGGGCGTGTGCTAAATCCCCTGAGCCATAATTGGCCAAAGCCTCCTTGGCTTTGGCCAATTACGGCTCTCTGTTCAGACGGCGCTGTGATTGGCCAAGCATGCGGGTCATAGTGCATGCTTGGCCAATCATCAGCCAGCAATGCACTGCGATGCCGCAGTGAATTATGGGCCATGACGCGCCACACGAATTTGGCGTGAACGGCCCATATCGTTCGCAATTCGGCGAACGGGCGAACAGACGATGTTCGAGTCGAACATGGGTTCGACTCGAACATGAAGCTCATCCCTAATGACAAGGACCATAAGGATAATCAATGCCCTGTCGAAGAAAACTCAGGGCTCTTCAGGACTTGATGGAGCTTTGGGATGAGAGAAATCCAGAGGAGGTGGGGTAGACATTCAATGCATCAAGGGTGACCGTCGGCGCATCCGCCCATCAGCGGAGACCTGTCTTTGATCCACCCAAGTCATATATACCCAAATCTAAATCCTTTCCCAACTTACAGGGGAATAACAACATTTGGGCCTTCATCATACAAGTGACTAAGGAGATTAAGGCCACAAATTGGAGGTTGGGACCCCAGCCCAACCTTCCATCTCATCTAAAACAGGCATTAAATTCACTGAGGATCAATAGGAATATTGTTGTGAAACCCTCAGATAAAGGTGGAAATATTATTATTGTGAATGTAGAGAGCTATGAGAGGATGTGTTATATCATCCGCAATAACCAATGATATAGACCAGTACCAACATCGTACGTGGCACAGAGTACCAAGCAGTATAGGGACATTCTCTTACGAGCTTATAATGGAGGAATTATTGACATTAATACATTCAAATTTTTGGACATTACGAACCTTCGTACCCCAACATTCTTTGCACTGCCCAAGGTGCATAAGAATGTAATATCTCCACCAGGGTGACCAGTTATATCAGGCTGTGGTTCATTAACTGAAAACGCTAGTCGGATTATAGACGAGTACCTTTATCCACATGTAAAGAGCTTTTTATCTCACGTAAAAGATACAATTGAATTGCTCAAAAGCATTGATGGACTTTATGGCCTGGATGGAGCTTGGCTAGTTGCCATAGACATTGAGGCTTTGTACAACTCCATTTCACATACACAAGGAGTACAAGTAATACGTGAATTCCTTGACTAACGTGATTTAGACTATCACAAATACAATGATTTCATAACAGAAATGCTCAGTTTCATTCTCACATATAATGTTTTTGTGTTCAAACGATCCCACTACCTCCAGGTGCAGGGGGTGGCTATGGGGGTGGGATGAGCTCCATCCTATGCCAACCTGTACCTGAGGGGGTGGGAACGTGATCTCTTTGCCGATGAACAGAAAGTCACAGAACTCAGTAACATATTATCCTGTCACCACTATATAGACAATGTCTTTATGGTTTGGGCAGGATCAAAAGATGAGCTAATTCGATTTTTGGATAGCCTACAACACAATAGCTATAATTTAAAATTTACATACAGTTACAACCAGGAGAGAATCACGTTCCTAGATGTGGAGATATTTTTGAACGAAGCAAGGGTTTTCTGTTCCACTTTGTACAGAAAACCCCCTGCTGGAAAAACATTACTACATGTGATCAGTTTGCATCCAGAACAACTAATTAAAAGCATTCCATACAGTCAGTATCTCAGATTGAAACGTAATTGCACATGAGATGAAGACTTCCGGAGGGAAGCCAGTATGTTGCGAGAGTGTTTCCTTGCGAGAGGGTACAGTAGGACATGCCTCAGGAGGGCGTACAATAAGGTCAAAACTCAGGATAGAAATTCATTGATCTACAAACCGAGAATGGTGGCACAATCCACATCAACTAGAATAATCACCAAATATAATAGACAACATGGGAATTTGCGGAACATCTATAAGAAGTTTTGGTACCTTCTCACTGCAGATCAGAAAATCAATAAATTCATTAAGCCCTACCCCGAGATTACATTTAAAAGATCAAGGTCCCTCTAAGACACTATGGTGGCAAGCCACTATAGTGGGGACGACACAAGGAAAACACACAAACCAGACACATACTTATGTGGAAAATGCAACTACTGTTCCTTCATTTTGAGAGGTGAGAATGTCCTTCTCCCCAACACCACTACATGGACGCCCAGGCACAGAATTACCTGTCAATCTATTGGTGCGATCTACATAATGAAGTAATGTTGCTGAGCTTTCTATATGAGTTAAACAAAAAGCCCCTTTTTTGCAGAATCAGGGATCATATCTCTCTGATTTTCATGTAGGATTGTACCATAATCACAACCTTAAAATGAATGGTCTCTTTGCTTTTGAACACGTCTCCCCACATGAGAGAGTAGGAGACATTGATAAAAAGCTATTACAGCTTGAAACCAAGTGGATCTATTTGCTACAAGCAACTAGATTTCCAGGATTGAACGAGGGTATCAGCTACAAGCGTTTCTTATAGTCCCCCGTGTGTCCCTGAAGTGGCCTCTCTTCCTGTGACCCGAATAGGTTTGACTCAACTCTAACCATCTCCTTCTTTTTCCAACTTTAATATGGGGACCATGCTCAGTTGTCAATTTAGGCACATGCCCAGTGGCGGTGCATCCATAAGGGGACACGGGCGCCGCCCCCTCTCTCCAGCCACCCCTTCTATGACCAATGGATAGATTCATGAATAGCATGAATCTGTTCACTGCCACCCCCTATTCAGGCGCCCGGACCCTTTTCAGGTGCTGGGCCCCTGAATTACAGAGGCGGGGGGTGTTTTTGAAGCACCTGATTAGAGCCATAGGCTCTAATAGGCGTCAAAAAAGGTGACCTGTGAGTACCATGCTTGGCACTCTCAGTTCACCCAGGTGTGTTAGAACAGCGAATGAACATTCGCTTTCCTAGCATTAAACCTCCTCTCCGCCAATTAGGTGCTCGGGTCAAAAAATTTTGAGCACCAGCCGCCACTGCACATGCCGCTTTGGTCAAATTCTTTTTCACTTTCCCCTTTGTGCAGAAGGGTATCTAGCATGTTAATTTATAATGTGATACTTTGTAATAACTATGTTTATATATATGTGTGATCTGTAGTAAATTGTTCTGATATGTATTTATCTATGGATGCATTTGCGTATCCGGCAGGACCCCCTCAGTATTTTTCATTCATTCAATTGTTATTTTATTTTTTTCTGTGTGTTACCTTCATGGAATTTTTGGAGTATCGCCCTTGGCAACAGCAGTCCGCTTGATCTGCCTGCCCAATTGCCATTAGATCCTTGTATGGCCCCAGCACCCTGAGCTCCCAATCATCAGGGGCATTCATGTGCACCTGCCACTGTGGGGCTGTGTATGGTTGGGGGATTACTGGCCTCTGCCGTGTCACGGTCCGTGGACATGAAGCTGTATGGTGGTATGTGTCCCTCCACCTGGAACACCATCCGGGCGTGTCCATGCGTGGTGAAGCCATCTCCCGTCAGCTGACGCCTTGGAGCAAAGTTTGGAGGAGGGGCGGTGTACTCCCTGTGACGCGGCTCCTCTCATTCGTGTCTGCTTTGCGTCATTAGGGTGTGATGTATTACATCGCATCCGTCTGACACAATGGAGATGGGTATAAAAGGACCCACATGGAGGAAGCCATTTCTCTGGAGTCCCTGGGAGCTACACACAGCGCATGACGGCAACAGGTGGTTTATCTCGTTATATCCATAGTCTGAACAATGGACTGTATTTACAGTGCACCACCAAGATAGGAAGCTTCAGCGTTCCCATGGCTTTTCTTTCTCCCCCTTTACACTTATAGGTTTTTTAACCACCATTCCTGGTTAAATGTATGCCTCCCTTTCCCTTGAAGTTAAAGAACCCATGGACTGCATACCATACGAAGGCAAGTCTTCATAAAAATAGAAAACGGGGATATGTGATCAAGTAGGAACCATGTGTTTGGGATTTGCCATAGCCAGAATCACTTCACATTTTTACTTTCAGAACATTGAAACTGGCCTAGTTTGGGTCAGATAACTACTGTCATCGGCATCAAATCATAGGCTCCCAGCTACTGTCAGAAACCATGAATCAGACTGAGGCAGACGTACAGTTAAATCACACTTGTTTAATAATAAAAATAATAATAAAAAGGTAAACAGAGTAAACGTAGTCAAAACATAGCCAGAGTTCAGGAACCGGAATGGATAGTCAGACAAGCCAAAACGTCAGGGAGCCAGAGATGAGCGTAGTAGAACAGCAAGCAGGATCTGGAGCCAGAAAGAATGTCAGCCAAGCAAGTCTTTAACAGGAATACAGGAGAGCGTCTCTAGCCACATGCTGACCAGCCGCCGCAGTTGTACTGCGGCAGAATGGCACAGCTGGGTGAAACAACGTTATGTAACGTCGCTTCACCTTGTGGCCATTAGGGGGCTCACCCCCCGAACCGATGTGAGTGCACGGCGGTCTCAATCACTGCCGGGCTCCCACGATCATCACTGAGACACGGAGGAACGGGAAATGTGTGTTTAAACACACAGTTTCCGGTTCCCTGATGGGACAAGTGACAGATCATCTGTTCATACAGACTATGAACAGCGATCTGTTATCTTCCCTGCACAGTCCCCATCCCTCTTCAGTTAGAACACTCCCTAGGACACACTGCCCCCTAGTGTTAAATTAATAATTAAATGCTATAAAACTATCCCCTATTTTGTAGACGCTATAACTTTTGCGCAAACCAATCAATATACACTTATTGCGATTTTTTTTAACCAAAAATATGTAGAAGAATGCATATAGGCCTAAACTGAGGAAAAAAATGTTTTTTATATATATTTTTGGGGGATATTTATTATAGCAAAAAGTAAAAAATATTGCATTTTTTTCAAAATTGTCGCTCTTTTTTTGTTTATAGCGCAAAAAGTAAAAACCGCAGAGGTGATCAAATACCACTAAAAGAAAGCTCTATTTGTGGGAAAAAAAGAACGTCAATGTTGTTTGGGTGAAACGTCGCATGACCGCAAAATTGTTAGTTAAAACGACGCGGTGCCGAATCGCAAAAAGTGCTCTGGTCAGGAAGGGGGTAAATCCTTTCGGGGCTGAAGCGGCTAGAGATGTGACCAAGGCACAGGCAGAGATCATCTGAAATTGACGGCTTAAGTAGGCAGGACTGATGAGCAGGATATCATCAACAGGTGAGTCACTGTGGAGAGATAGGAGCTGCCAATTAGCAGACAGCTGAGCAGGCAGCTTTGAGAAGGAAGGGCTAGGCCCAGCCCTGACAGCTACCCATTTCAGTTCATATCCACGCTATTGCCAAATGACGGCAACAGCACGGACCTGCTTTGCCAGGACAACGTCTATTGATGTCGTCCCGTGTACAAGCGGCCTGCGCGCCCCCTGCAGGGTGCGTGCGGCGCGCTCGGTGATCAGCGAGTCTATGAGACTCACCTGATCACAGATCAGAGTAAGGGGTTGGTCCCAACCCCTTACCACATGATCAGCTGTCAGCCAATGACAGCTGATCATGTGATGTAAACAGAGTCGGTAATCGGCTATTTTTTTTCCTCGCGTTGACAGCGTGACATCAGTCCCAATCACGGTGATCATCTGTGCCCCTTGCCAGTGACACCTAGCAATCAGCAGCAGTGCCGCCTACCAGTGCCTACCAGCATCACCCATCAGTG
Organism: Aquarana catesbeiana; assembly: GCF_042186555.1. Classification (NCBI taxonomy): domain Eukaryota; kingdom Metazoa; phylum Chordata; class Amphibia; order Anura; family Ranidae; genus Aquarana; species Aquarana catesbeiana. The sequence goes on along the minus strand of NC_133326.1, from coordinate 484,036,501 downwards.
CCCACAGTGCCACCCATCAGTGCCAACAGTGCCACCCATCAGCGCCCACAGTGCCACCCATCAGCACCCACAATCAGTGCCAGAACAACAGTGCTGCACATCAGTGCCACCTATCAGTGCCCATCAGTGTCACCTACCAGTGCCCATAAGTGCCCATCAGTGCCGACCACTACTGCCCATCAGTGCCACCCATCAGTGCCCCCATCAGTGCCACCCATCAGTGCCCCCCATCAGTGCCGCCCATCAGTGCCCCCCATGAGTGGTACCTATCAGTGCCCATCAGTGCCACCCATCCGTGCCACCCATCCATGCCACCCATCAGTGCCACCCATCAGTGCCCATCAGTGACCATCAGTGCCGCCTTATCTGTGCCCATCAGTACCGCCTTATCTTACCTTTTCCATCTTTTTTTGTTTGTTTAGCAAAAAATAAAAATCCCAGCTGTGATTAAATACCACCAAAAGAAAGCTCTATTTGTGGGAAAAAAATGATAAAAATTTCATTTGGGTACAGTGTTGTATGACCGCGCAATTGTCATTCAAAGTGCGACAGCGCTGAAAGCTGAAATTTGTTTGTTTGTACAATGGTTATTCAAAGAGATTATATACATTAATATGTACTGATGCAGACATGCTATATTCATACTCTGATTGACTTTCAGGATACGTTGTTTTAAACATATGTACGTCACTGATCTATATTCCACTCTGCGGGTGATCTGGCATATTTTGGGCGGTCTTGGTCGGTGGGATGCACAGGGCCACCGGACCTTACTCCAGCCTCATCCTTTAACCATAAATCGCTCTGAGTCCTCAAAGCATTGAGGCAGGAACCATTGGTTGGGAATCCCTACCCCCTATGCGGATGCACCCATGTATGTATAGATATGTATTTATATACATGTTATGGTCTATATGTATGATTTTCTGTCTGAATTTGTAATTATAATTTGCTGATTTGTCTCTTTATCTATTTAGTAGATAAGAGTCCACACTTTTCCTGAGGAAGTTGCAAGCCGAAACATATAGAATAATAGCGTGGAAATTGACAAATGTGACTTTTTATCAATGTTTTTCATGAAATAAAAATATATTTTTTATATAATTATTGTGGTATATGTGTCTGTAGTATTAAGCACCTTTAAAGTCCCATACCTCCCAAATATTGTTTTCTGTTTATACATAAGGGATGTTGGTGCCATTTGTTGGAACCTGGTCTTGATCACTTAACCCCTTACAAATAAAAACACATATTTAATAAAAGAATTGTCAAAAACGGTGTTTGTGTTTTTATTTATTTTCAACACTTTTTTTGGTGAATGAGTAGGGGTACAATGTACCCCTACTCATTCACATGGGGGGCAGGATTCAAGGGTCCCCTTGCTAAAGGGGCCTTCCAGATTCCGATAAGCCCTCTGCCCGCAGACCCAAACAACCACAGCCCAGGGTTGTGGAGAAGAGGCCTTTGTCCTCATCAACATGAGGACAAGGTGCTTCAGAGGAGGGGGGGTCAGAGCCCCCCTGCCCCAAAATACCCTCCCATGTTGAGGGCAAGTGGTCTGGTATTTTTTTCTTCTTTGGTGTGGAGTTCCCCTTAAAATCCATACCAAAGGGTCTGGTATGGATTGCGGGGGATCCCCACGCATTGTTAATCACATTTTTCTATTGCCAGCAATGTTTTTTTTTTTCTTTCAGCTGTCAGCAGGGAAGCCCATTGACAGCCGATGACTCATCTGTTGTTAAAGAGGAAGTAAACCCTCAGCAAAAAAATGAAAAAACAAAAAACCCTGCAAGACAAAGACATAATTAGCTAGTATGCATAGCATCGGTCCATGTCTCCCCCTCCGACCGCCAACATGTTGTCCCGGAGTGACTTCCGGGTATCGCGGCTCTGGCGCTGTGAACGGCACAGTAAAACTGAAGCAACGGCATATAGCGCCATTGCTTCAGTTGTCTTAAGTTGAATAAAATGGGGGGGTTTGGTGCTGGGTTGGTCTAAAGGGGAGGGTGAACCCACATCCCAAGTTAAACTAGCTAAATAGAAATTGATCCTCTTACGGGACTTTAAAGGGAACACCTACTCATAGGTCATAAAGAGTATGGAGGATGTAAAGATTGTATGATAAAGTGTTTATTAATAGTATAGATCTTTAAATGGATCTGTGGTACATGGGGTAAATATGCAGCATACGTGATACATACATAAAGATAGCAATACAAAATGCAAACAATTCACAATCATAGAACTCCAATACACATGGAACACATATGCGGGGAGTACCCAACGCATTTCGAGATATACTCTTCCTCAGGGGTATCAGATTGGAATCAGCAAGCAAAGGGTATGTCTATAAATTAAGAAAACAATTATAAACGAATTGTAAGGATATTGTAATCGAAATATATAAACATAAATGTATAAAGAAAGGTAATGGTTGAAGTACGAGTATACAATATATATGGAGAAAAACGGTAAATTACTGACCATGTAGTATTGCTTGGAGGGCATGTGTCTAATGCTGCATCCATATAAAAAAAGGGGGGAGATAATGGGGTCTGGGGGGAACGTAACACCACTGGACGTAATGGTGTGTCCTGTTCCTGGTCCACAACCCGCAAGGCTTGTGTGCCCACCCAAGGCGCGGCCACCAGGGAGAAATTCCCCAACAGAGGGCGTCAAAAAGGCCACCAGTGATACGAATTGATCCTGGGAGGCTCCAGTCTGTAGGGAGCAAGAGGTGGAAGAGAAGGTGGGGTAATGAAGGGGCAAAAAAGTTTTACATAGATGCTATTATTAATATTACAAAGTGACCCCAAAGGCATGGCAACCCAATAAAAGGTAGTGACAACAAGAATAGGTAAAATACCTGAGTCAGCCCGTCAGTGGTTTACTGGAGAGAAGCTGGGAGGGGTATAAGCAGTAGTACGTCTGTGCATGGGTCCTAAGCGGCCGGGTGTGGTACCCCAGCTGAGTGGCCCCCAGGATCGGGGGGTCCCTGGTGCTGCAGACAGGGGAGTAATGTGGTGCCAGCCAGAAGATGGTTCAGAGCATTGCAGAGGTAGGATGATGGACAAAGGATGCCAGACCAGGGGGAACTTGCAGGGTCCAGTCTGCAAAAACAGTTAGAGAGGAGGTAAAAAAAAAAGGGGGGGGGACTGTAAACTAGGTATGTCCCTGGTGTGGCGAAAGCCCAGAGTGTGGCTGTCTTACCTTGTGGGGTCCCAGGTGTAGGATGGGTGTAGTGGACCACGACAGTATTGTTAGTAACACATCACAAGATGTACCCTCCTGGCTAAAAAAGGCTGGAGTTAAGGAAAGACTTGATAATCTTAACACAAATAAAATCACCAGAACTAGATGGCTTACATCTGAGAGTCCTCAAAGAACCCAGTTGGGTTTCAGCTAGACCATTGTTCCTAATCTTTGCGAACAGCATACTGACAGGAATTGTACCAGCTGATTGGAGAAAAGCCAATGTGGTACCGATATTCAAAAAAGGGCATAGACGTATTCCTGGAAACTACAGGCCAGTCAGCCTAACATCAATAGTGGGTAAATTATTGGAGGGGATTATAAGGGACTATATCAAATAATTTGCTGATGAAAACAGTATCATTAGTAGTAATCAGCATGGGTTTACAAACGGTCGTTCTTTCCAGACCAATCTGGGGAGACCTGTGGATGTGGTGAATCTGGTTTTTGCAAAAATATTCGATACAGTTCCCCATAAATGCCTAATCTACAAGCTGAGGTATGCAGGCATGGACCATTAGGTTTGTTCTTGGATAGAAAACTGGTTACTGGGGCGTGTCCAAAGGTTAGTGATAAATAACGTGTACTCAGACTGGCCTGGAGTGGTAAGTGGGGTACCCCAAGGTTCTGTTTGGAACCAATTTTTTTATTTATAGCGCAAAAAATAAAAACCGCAGAGGTGAACAAATACCATCAAAAGAAAGCTCTATTTGTGGGGAAAAAAGGAGGTCAATTTTATTTGGGAGCCACATCGCACGACAGCGCAATTGTCGGTTAAAGCAACGCAAATAGCGCTCTGGTCTTTGGGCAGCCAAATGGTCCTTGGCTTAAGTGGTTAAACTGATTATACATGGATTGAAATAGTTACATAGTTACATAGTCTGGTTGAAAAAAGACACAAGTCCCCCCATTTCAACTAATAGAAGGGAAAAAAAGTAAAAACTATACAATCCTATATATACAATCCTATACCCACAGTTATATTCGGCAGGTTCAGCCAAATTCGGCAGGTTCAGCAGGGCCTGGCCAAATTTTCATCCAAGTATGAGCACTGTGTTTGAATAGAAGTCAGTCTATCGAACGACTTCTGTCTAACCAACCTGTTGGAAAAAATGGCTCAATCAGCACTGCAGCCTAGTCTGCAGTGCTGATCAGTTTATCCTGACAGCAGGGAAGTCTCCCTGATGTCAGAATACAAAGACACAATGGGAGGATTTCCCCATCCACCTTGAATGTGTGAATGGGGGAATTGGGTCATTTTTATTTATTCAACCTGCTGCTTGACCAAAAAAACGGGCTCATCTATGGCCACTTCCAGCCAACATTAGTGTGAGTAGCTAACATCGAAAAGGTTGTGTATTTGCTCAGTGTTCATGTTTCTTTTTATGATCCATAATATAGCACGTAAATATGCAAGGCAAGCTACATTACACAATTACCAGTTCTCTAACAGTAGAGAACTCAGCTTCAGGGCTTTGTCTGCTTCTAATTAATTTGTAGGCAGTATTCACTTTTTGTAGTACGGAAGCATTTCAGTGCACATAATGTAAGTAAGTGTTTTCTGGATGTGTTTTATGATGTTGCATTCACTCCCTCTAAGGTAAATAGTTGTTCTATATGAAAGTGTCAGTTTCAATTCTAAGGAGTTCCTGTTTGACTGTACAATATAACAGTCTCCCGGGGAAAAGCATTAGTGCCTATTCAGAAGCAAGTGCTGTAGGGTAATATTTATCTGAAAACTCATTAACATATTCCTGGCAGGAAAATGAAGCTCCCTTAACTGTTTCTTCTCTCTATAATGATATTCAAATACATAATACTTTGGTTCACAAACATAAGATGAAATGCAGCTCTGCTTAATAATATATAGATACTATTATTATTACTATTATTGTTAGTCTTCATCCTGTTTAAACAAAAAAATTGAACAGCCTATCAATTCAGTGGTTAATGTCTTTTAATAAAATGTAATCTTTTCCTGTCCAATCAGTTCTTTCAGATGTACCTATAAGGCCCCTTTTACATGGGGCAGACTCCGCTTAACTCCATTTTTCTCAGCAGGGGATCTTTCCACTGATCCCTTGCTGAGCGGAGCGGCTGGACGACAAGGCCATGTCCATTCCACTTATGTGGAGTGGACATGGACACAGCCCGCTCTGCACTATGAGCCGAATGTAAAAGGACCGGCTGTCTGTTTACACCCGATTGCCCTCCGATCCAATCCGGCCATACGGAGGGGAACGGATCCTCTTCTGTTTGTTTTTGCTGGATCGGTTTAGAGGTAACCAGGTGTAAATAAATAGGTGGACCTGATCAGACCTTTCATGTGAAAGGGGCTTTATATGGTTGCTATACACCCACCGACTCATTATCTGAGGCTACAATTAATTTTCTACTAGTCTTAAAGCCAGCTGAACTTATATGTTTACTCAACCCCTTCAAGCCGACGTAATGCAAACATACAGCCTTCGGGTAGAAGTGGTTGTACTGGGGTGATGCCTGCAGCTGCAGGCATCACCCCAGTACCGTTATTTAGAGCCAACAGTCGGCTTTCTTGTAATAGCAATCAATGCGGCTCGGCTGTTATTATAATCAGCGGGAGGCGACGTCCCTCCCGCCATCTTCCGCGGCTTGCCCAGGCTCCCCTGTCCCACCAGGAGGATCGAGAGATGAGCCGGCACATCTGCTGGCTGGCCGAAGACCCGAACAAAGCTGGAATCGGCTTTGATCAGGTCTCAGATCGAGTAACCCACAAGCGATGTCATGACATCACTTCCTGTTTGCTGGATCCTTAAAGGTGCCAAATTTTAAAAAAAATTACAGTATTCAAAACTGCCAAACTTGGCATTTTGAATGCTTTTAAGTACAAAGGAAGGATTTGGGGTCTTATAGTTTACTTTAATTGTGACAGCAATAGAAGTGATCAGATTTTTTTTTAAAGGGGCAGTGTAAAAATAAATAAAATAAAAAAATTAAGAAAAAAACATTTAAAAAAATTAAAACGCCCCATCCTTCTGAGCTCGCACGCAAATGTGATTGTATACGTAAGTCGCACCCACAAATGTTAAGTGGTGGTTAAGTACAGCGCTGCGCTAAAGGGAGTGAACAGCAGCCAACACACCTGTAGACTCAGGGTTAAACTAACATTCAAAATTCGAAAAAGTGTGGCGCTATAAACTCCATACATAAAAACTAAAGAATGAACACTCTAAAATATTGAGTGATTATAAGACAAACATTCCAGTGTAAACCAAAAAGTGCTTATGTGAAGGGAATGTGATTGATAAACAAAACTTAAATGCATTCATTTAAACCAATAATAAGTGAAAAAAATCAGCTCTGTAACTCCCATAGCTCTGATACCAAAGGAGTACAATGAAGAATGATTTGCTTGCCCTGATGTGTTTTCTAAGCTGTCTAAACTGCCTATGGTGTACCCAGTGAAGAGGAAGCCGTGCTGATTCCCTTCCCCCTTCTCTGTGTGACGACGACATCTGACCAGCTGTCACATTCAGACCTGTCGGTCATCAAGCCTTTTTGACCTGTTTTGGCATATGCTATTTCAGGCCAATACTTCTGGTAAGCCTTTATGATTCCTGGTGATGGTTCCGGCACTGATTCCAATCCTTTGTGCACGTTTGGTCTCCATGTGGCCTATTCACCCACCAGGTTGCTTGGTCTAAACAACCCTTCCGCATGCCCAGGAAACACCTGTCCATCATCGTTTATGCACTATCATCACAGTTTTTTCACTTATTATGACATGGACTTTATTTATATTATCATTTTGTGACGGTTTTTTTTTTTTTTTTCACTTATTATTGGTTTAAATGAATGCATTTAAGTTTTGTTTATCAATCACATTCCCTTCACATAAGCACTTTTTGGTTTACACTGGAATGTTTGTCTTATAATCACTCAATATTTTAGAGTGTTCATTCTTTAGTTTTTATGTATGGAGTTTATAGCGCCACACTTTTTCGAATTTTGCACCCACAAATGTTAACAGTGTTCAAACCACACATGTGAGGTATTGCTGTGATCATTAGAGCAAGAGCAATAATTCTAGCACAAGACCTCTGTAACTCTAAACTAGTAACCTGTAGAAATTTTGAAAGCGTCATCTATGGAGATTTTTAGGAACTGTGCGCAATTTTAAAGCATGACATGTTCGGTATCTATTTATTCGGCGTAACATCATCTTTCACATTATACAAAATAATTGAGCTAACTTTACTGTTCTTTTTTTAATTCATGAAAGTGTATTTCTTTCCAAAAAATTGCATGCTGCGCAAATACAGTATGATATAAAATATTGCAACGATCGCCATTTTATTCTCTAGGGTCTCTGCTAAAATATATATATATATATATATATATATATATATATATATATATATATATATATATATATATATATATATATATATATATATATATATATATATATATATATATCGCTCGGGGTTCTAAGTAATTTTCAAGTAAAAAATTCAGATTTTAACTTGTAAGCAACAAGTGTCAGAAAAAGGCTTATGCCGTGTACACACGGGTGGACTTTCCGACCACACTGGTCCGACGGACTGAATCCGGCGGACAATCCGACCGTGTGTGGTCTGCATCGGACTTCCAACGGACTGTTTCGATCGGAAATCCGACGGGCTTTAATTTTTGAAGCCTGCTTCAAATCTTTGCGTCGTAACTCCGCCGGACTCAGTTCCTAACAGAAAGCCCATTCGTCTGTATGCTGGTCCGACGGAACGAAAAAACGGCGTGGGGTCCCCCCAAAATCCATACCAGACCCCTATACAAGCGTGCAGCCTGGCCGGTCAGGAAAGGGGGTGGGGACGAGCGAGCGCCCCCCCCCTCCTGAACCGTACCAGGCCACATGCCTGGTCACTGGGTGATGTTGACCATGCCCTCTTATGACGTCACAGTCCCAGCATGCCCCGGGACTGTGACGTTATAAGGGGGCGGGGTCACCACCTATATAAGTCATCGCGCACCACCCACACACCATTACAGCAGGAGAGAACGTCGTGTCAACATCGGAAGAAGAGAAGAGGGAAGAAGGCGAGGCAGAAGTCCGGGCCACCGCTAGCAAAAGAGTGGCAGAAGATAGCGGAGGAGCCGGCAGAAGAACCCGACAGCGGGAGAAGAGGTCGAACACCAGGAGAAGAGGCCGGAGAGCGGGAGAAGAACCGGACACCGGGAGAAGAGGCCAGAGAGTGGGAGAAGAACCGGACACTGGGAGAATAGGCCGGAGAGAGCGGAAAAGTCGGAAGAAGACCCCCGAAGTTGGAAGAAGACCTCTGGAGCTGTCTAATAAATTACTTTAAAAACCTGTCTAGTGTGTTTTTTTTATTGACACTTTTTCCCTAGGTGAATGGGTAGGGGTACGATGTACCCCATACTTATTCACATAGGGTGGTGGGCCTGGATCTGGGGGCCCCCTTATTAAAGGGGCCTCCCGGATTCCGATAAGCCCGCCCGCAGACCCCGACAACCAACGGCCAGGGTTGTCGGGAAGAGGCCCTTGTCCTCATCAACATAGGAACAAGTGCTTTGGGGTGGGGGGCCCGCAGGGCGCCTCCCACCCCAAAGCACCCACCCCCCATGTTGAGGGCATGCGGCCTGGTATGGTTCAGGAGGGGGGGGCGTGCTCGTCCCCACCCCCTTTCCTGACCGGGCGGGCTGCGTGCTCGGATAGGGGTCTGGTATGGATTCTGGGGGGACTCCACAACGTTTTTTGGAATAGGGGGTTCCCCTTAAAATCCATACAAGACCGAAGGGCCTGGTATGCCCCGCAACGGGGCTCGCAAGGTGTCAATCTCACCGATAAAAGCGGCAAGATTGACTTCCTTTTCTAGTCCTGTCGTACCTGAGTCACGTTCAAAATGAACGGACTTGTTCGTGTGTGGGCAAGTCCGTTCATTTGGAAAGTCTGCCGTAACTCCGTCAGGAAATAGGTCCGCCGGAAAGTCCGGTCGTGTGTAGGCGAGGCCGTCCGTAGTCCCATCGTGTGTAGGCAAGTCCATACGTAACATTTTTAAATTTTTTTTTCTCTTTTTTTTGTCTCTTTTCAACTAATGAACCAGTCTGTAACACACCCCTTGTATTAGAGTGCCTAAACTCTGGAGGAAGGAGAAACAGAAAACACCTTTAGACAGCAACATTGTCAGCCTGGAGTGAGGGGAGTGTTACACACTAAAAAAAAATTGAAGCCAAACTCCAGCTCACACCTGTTAAGCTGTTACAGCAACAATCACTTTCCTCTTGGGATAAAGCTTTTACAAAAATAAATAAAATGTAACCATTGTACGCACCCCTGTCAGTGGTAAATGGTTTGCCTCAACAATGTAACTGCTACATCTTCAGGACAGCTTGTTCTGTTGAAAAACAACATACTTACTGGGTAGATCAGCTAGGAGAAAATAAAGGAAAGAAAGGCCAAAAAAGTAAAACTGATGCAGTCATCACATCTAAGAATTGGTAAGCTGCAATATAATGAATGTTTGCTTTTAGGTTTAATACCACCTTACGATGAACCCAGTGGAGACTACTACATTTGCTTGAAGAATGTATCTCCAGCCAAAACATTTTTTACTTAGTTTTTGTGTCTATTTCCCTGATGGGGAGGTTTTCACACTCCCTATTTCAAATAGGCTATTTGTCATAATGACTATTATCCCAAAAACAAGTGATGGGAAATCCAAAATTTTACAGTTGCTACTGAAATAGAAGAGGTGATTATGTTTCCATAAAGCAACAACAAACAAAGATCAAATACTTACATAAAAGAAGGCAGGATGTACATCTCAGGAGCTTATAGGCAGAGAACTCTGAAGTGCCCCCCCCCCCCATAAATAAATAAATAGATAGCATAAAGAATACATTTCTTCTGCACTTTAAAATTCTCAAGAAAATAAATGCAAAAATTCTCCATCCTCACAGTCCAAATCCCCCTCCCAGCACAAATCTTTGCCCCCCCTCCTCCCAAGCCCACCTTTCAGCTCAACTCTCCCCCCCTGCCCCCCCCCCCCCCCCAATTCCCCACAAATCACTCCTAGCACACTTCCTCTTTCCTTCCAAATCCCCCTTCCTAGCATAAATTCTCTCCCAAAATCCCCTCAACACAAATCCTATGCCCCAAATACCCCCTCCTAGCTTAAATCCTCCCCCCAAAGCACCACTCCTAGCATAAACCCTCCCCCCAAATCCACACTCCTAGCGTATATCCCCCCCCCCAAATCCCCCTACTAGTTTAAGTTATCCCCCCAAATCCCCCCTCCTAGTACAAATCCTTTCCCCCAAATACCCTCTCCCAGCACAAGTCCTCTCCCTCCATATCCCCTTCTAGTACAAATCTTCCTCCCCAAATCCCCTCTCCTAGCACATTCACTCAAATCCCTCCTCTTAGCACAACTCCTTCCAAATACCCTTCCCAGCACAAAGCCCTGCCCCCCCCCCAATTCTCCACTCCTAGCACAAATCTTCCCCAATTTTGCCCCCTAACATATACGCTTCACCTCCTCACTCCCCCCCATTCCTCCTTCTAGCACAAATTCTCCCACCTCCCCACCACTACCCTTCCCAGCACATACAGCCCCCCCTCCAATCTGAGGAGGTGTGGACTCTTTGTGCCCCCCCAAGCCGCCCCCCCCCCCCATGAACATTGTACCCACGCCTGCTGCAAGTCCAGACAGGAGAAGTATCAGTGAGGAGGGATCTGGGATATAAGCGCTCCTCCATACAGCAGATAACACAGGATCCTCTTAGATTGGATGGTACACGGCTTGATTAACTGTCCCATACCTCCTCCAAGGATTGCTAATGTGGGTAGGGGGCGGGTAATCAAGCCGTGTACCTTACAATTTAGGAGGATCCTGTGTAATCCGCTGTATGGAGAAGCACTCCACTGACAGGAGCAAGGAGAGCACAAAAAGACTACACTTCCTCCAAGCTGGAGGCGATCAGCCTGTGGCACCGCTGAGGTGCTATGGAAGCCCAGGTTTCTTTGATAGCGGCCTTCAGTTCATCTGCATTGTTGGGTCTCATGTCTGTCATCTTCCTCTTGACAATACCACACAGATACTCTATAAGGTTTAGGTCAGATGAGTTTTCTGGCCAATCAAGCACAGTGATACCATGATCATTAAACCAGGTATTGGTACTTTTGGCAGTGTGGACAGGTGCCAAGTCCTGCTGGAAAATGAAATCAGCATCTCCATAAAGCTGGTCAGCAGAGGGAAGCATGAAGTGCTCTAAAATTTCCTGGTAGAGGGCTGTGCTGACTTCGGACTTCATAAAACACATTGGACCAACACCAGCAGATGACATGGCTCCCAAAATCATCACTGATTGTCTTTCTGAAGCTCTCCAAAAGTGGTCCTTGGCTCTTGGACAACTCTTCTGATAATTATTTTCACTCCTCTGTCAGAAATCTTGCAAGGATCACCTGGTTGTGGATGGCTTATGGTGAAATTATGTGCTTTCCACTTTCGGATTATGGCCCCAACAGTACTCACTGGAACATTCCGAAGTTTAGAAATCCTTCTGTAACCAATGCCATCAGTATTATTTGCAACAATAAGGTTGCAAAGATCTTGAGAGACTCTTAATGGGATGTTTCTTTTGTGACACCTTGGTAATGAGACACTTTTTTCCTGTTCAATGTTTTTATTAAAATTTCAGTAGAGACATTACGGAAGATAAACAGTGTTATCCATACAATAGATCATTGGAAACAGGCTCACATGAATGTGTATAGTTGGCAAAACTGTAATAGTAAACTTGTGGGAACAATGTATTTTATTCCAAGAGTTATGCAGAAGGTTTAGTTATTGTCTAGCTCCCCCAGACACCCCATTTGGGGTCACGCTGTGTCATGGAGGGAGGACAACTGGCCTGACCTGAACTGTCTGAAGTGTATATAAACGTATGCGGTAAATTGTAGACAAACAAATGTTCAAGTATGAACTAAACATGTGTAAAAACATTGGAATAGCCAGCGTCAGTGAGTCAGGAGAAGGTTGTGCCCTTAGGAAGGAGCTGACCATTTATGCTAACTAGAGATGAAATTCCAGAGAATCAATAAACTGACTTGTGCGCTACAATTATTACCTGTAAAGAAACCATATAATTACTAAAGGTGAACTTAAAGTTTAACAAAGCTGTAAACTTAACCTGGCAATGAGTTTATTTATAGAAAAGAGTAGTAGAATGTCAACTACCTACTGGAAAAAGGACTCAGGGTATTTAGGAAGGAGAATAGGGTAAAGAGGGGAGGAAGAGAAGATTGGTAAAGAGGTAGGGTGGAGGAGAGTGGAGAAGATGAGGGGAGGTGTGGGGTCCCAGGTGTTTCTTATATGTATCAGTCAGATTGGACAAGAGATACGTTGGAGAGGATGCCTCTTATGGGAGTAAAAGGGATTCATCAAAATTGGGTGGGAGAAAGTGTGTCACCCAAGGGGACCAAAGGTCTACATATTTGGTGACCTTGTCAGATACGGTGGCCTCTATTTTAGCGTCGATCATCACTTGTGTGATCTTGTTTTTGACCGCAAGGACACAGAGGCTGGAAGTTTTCCAGGATTTGGCGCTGATTTGTTTGGCAAGAGGATGATTTGACCTGCAAGAGGAGTTTGAACTGGCCTTGGGATAGATTTGGCAGTTTGAGATTTAAAAGTGCTATAGTTGGGTCAGGTTGTAGAGCTATATCAAAGAGGGTGGAGAGCATGTTGAACAGGTTGAACCAAAAAGTTTGTTTGTGCAATTGGGCATGACCACCAGATATGGTGGAAGTTCCCTTGAGCGGAACAGCCTCTAAAGCAGGTGGAGAGGTAATGTGGAACATATGTGGCAATCCTGGTTGGGACCAGGTACCAACGGGTCAGGACTTTGTAATTAGTTTCCAATGCCACAATGTTTTGGAAGGAGGATTTTGTGGTCTTCCATATGTGATGCCAGTCTACATCTTCTAATGTGATGTCCAAGTCACTTTCCCATTTGGAGGTGTAGGAATGGATAGGAGAGAGTCCTGTGTTAAGCAGTTGGACGTAGAGGGTAGAGATCAGGCTTCTCCTGTGCGGGTCATTATTGCAGGCTTGTTTAAAGAAGGACATGGAGAGGGAGACAATCTCTGGGAGTCAAGGATGTGAAGAAATGTTTTATCTGGAGGTATCGGAAGAGGCCGGAATATCATTAGATTCCCTGAGGGTCTGAAAAGGCTTTATGCCATTGAAAGTTATAAATTTATGGGCTTGGATGAGGTTTGTGGAGGACCAATTATGAAAGGAGGATGGGAAGGTCCAGGCCGGGTAAAATGAAGGGTTGCATAAGAAGGAGAGCATGGGGTTATGAGGAGAATGGAGTGAGTGTTTGGACTTAAGACGGTCCCAGAGAGTGAGTGGCGTATAACTGATTTTTGTATAGTGCGGCAAACGGAAGGGTGAAGCCAGAGGAGGTTTGCGACAGAGAGGGAGTCGCATTTGACAGAATCCAGGGCCACCCAAAGGAGTATTTCAGTGGTGGAATGGTACTTGGACAGTTGGGCAAGTTGAGCAGCATAGTAGTACTTTGTGAAGTGTGGAAAGCCTAGGCCTCCCCTGATCTTTGGTAGGTATAGTGTAGAATGTGGAATTCGGGGTTTGTTGGTGTGCCATATATAGGAAGATTTTCGTCGCTGTAGTATGTGGAGGTTGTATCTTGGAACCAGGATGTGTAGAACTCGAAATAGATATAATATTTTAGGTAGAATTGTCATTTTGACTGTAGTTATTCTACCCATCCAGACGAGTGGGAGATGAGACCATTTGGTGAGGAGGTTGGTGAGGTGGGCATGCATCAGGGGATAATTGGGTAGATTAATTGAGTAGAGGCCTGAAGGGTTAGCTGTAAACTTAATGCCTAGGTATGTGATGTCACGGATAGACCAAGGGAAAGGAAGGGAGGTTTGTAGATGCGTCAGGTCGGCTGTTGGGATGGAGATGCTTAGGGCTGTGGACTTTGTCGGATTAACCTGTAGGCCGGATATTTGGCCAAAGTCTTTCAGGAGTTTAAGTAGGTTGGGTGCGGAGGTCAGTGGGGATGACATGAAGAGTAGGACATCGTATGCAAACAGACACAATTTATGATGATGGCTATCGACTTCTAGTCCTTTGATATTGGGGTTATCGTGAATCAATTGGGCTAGGGGCTCAATAGCTAAGGCAAAAAGGAGTGGTGAGAGTGGTCAACCCTGCCGCGTGCCTCTCTTGATCTGAAAGGTCTCAGATTTGTGGCCCATATAGCGGACAAAACCATGGGGTCAGCATACAGTGTTTTTGAAAGTATATCCTTATTATTTAGTAGATTATAGAACAATGAAATGCCTTTGATCTTGGTGGTAGGATTTGTGTAGTATTGGAGTAATTTCCATGGCATAGCTATCGTTGTTTTCAAGTTGGATCGTAGTAGGTGTATAATCCTATGGTATGTGTAGTATTCTGAGTTGGCCAGGTTGTATTCTATTTGTATAGACAGAAAGGTTTTAGGAGTTGAACCAATCATTATATCTTCAATTCTACCTATCCCCTTTTCAACCCAATTTGAGATGTTTAGATCAGGCATGATGTGTGCTAAGCTATGGGTAGGCATTGATAGCGCAGAGGTATTAGAGTTATGAGGGGAAGTGTTCAGCAAGGCACTCCATGCATGTTGTGATGGGTGTCTGATGGTGGGAGACAGTGATGGGTATCTGAGGGTGCTTTGTTGGCTAGCCAGAAGGAAGTGATATAGGTCACCTCCCTTAACTTGTATTTTTTTCCAAATCTTTCCATCTGGTAGCGGGGCTTTGAGGGAACCATGTTTTAATTTGTGCCAATAATGAAGTAGTGTAGTAGTCTTTGAGTATTACTAAGCCAACTCCTCCTGCCTTTCTAGTGGTGGACAGTTTGGAGAATGCACATCTCGCCTTCCTTCCCTGCCATAGATAGTGGTTGATCATGGATTGGTCTTTAGTAAAGAAGGTATTAGGTACCTGAATTGGGATGGTCCTAAATAAGTATAGGAATTGTGGTAACAGTACCATTTTAAAGGCTGCTAGTCTACCGGACCAGGATAGTTCAGTTTTTGCTATTTCTTGGAGTTTGGGGCGTAGTTTGTCTAGGAATATGGAGTAATTTGCTTTGAACAGTTCATCCGTCTTGGGCGTTAAGGTGATGCCTAAGTAATTTATACATGTGGTGTTCCAGGTGTATGGGTACAACTGTTCCATTCTACGTCTAGTTTTAGGGGGTACATTGATGCCAAGGATGTTGTTTACCTTATGATAGGATATACCATTGAACATTTTAAGTGTTTGATGTATCGAAGCCAATGAGATCTCCACGTCTGTAATCATGAGTACAACATCGTCTGCAAATAGGCTAATGGTATGTGCTGAATTGCCAAATTTATGTCCTGTGATTTGAGGGTGGTCACGTATGTAACTCGCCAGAGGTTCCATGAGTAGATTAAATATTAATGGCGATAGTGGGCACCCCTGGCGAGTTCCATTTGTGATGTTAAATGGGGCAGAAAGTACCCCCCGAGGTATAAACCTGGGCAGAAGGTTTGGAATATAAGGCCATAATTGCAGAGAATATAGTACCGTGAAATCCAAACTTCCCTAGTACCCTGGCAAGATATCCCTAATGTATTCGATCGAATGTCTTCTCTGAGTCCAAAGCTAGCAGCAGAGAAGGTGCTCTTCCCAGATTTGCGTGATGTATTATATTAATTAGGCGCCTAGTGGCATCAGTAGTTTGATGTCCTTTTGTAAATTCGGATTGATCCATATGAATAAGCTGTGGAAGTATATCTACTAGCCTCGATTCAATCAACTTAGCGTACAGTTTCAGATCATTATTAAGCAGTGATATGGGCCTATAATTCTGTGGAAGAGATGGATCCTTTCCTGGTTTGGGCAATGTGATTATAAGCGCTTTCAACATTTCTGATGGAAAGGAGGAGGAGGCAGCTGCAGCGTTGAATATAGTGGTTAGATGAGGTGAAAGTATGTACTTGAATGCTTTATAGTATTCCCCTATATATCCATCATGGCTGGGGGACTTGTTTAGTGGTAATGTATCAAAAGCTTGTGACACTTCCTGGATTGTGAAAGGTGAGTTCAGGTGCATTAGTTGTGCTGGAGTTAGTTGGGGAAGAGACACTTACTTTAGGAAGTCATTTATAGCCTCGGGGGTTGGTTGTATGGTATGCGGGTCGTCCGCTAGATTGTACAGAGATCCATAGTAATGGCTAAATGTGTCAGCTATGTTTTCTGGGTGGTAATGTTTGTCTTTAGTGAGCAGGTATGAGATGAATGGTATTTTGGTTTTGTACCTGCAGCCCCGTAGTCGTTGTACTAGAAGTTTCCCCACCCTGTTACCATTCACATAATAATTCATGTTTAAACGTCCAGTAGACTTTTCAAAATTTCCTAATATTAGTAATCGAAGATCATATCGGAGTTGTGATAGTTGTTTAGACATTGAAGGTGTAGGGGTTTGTTTGTTTCTAATTTCTAATTATGAATTTTGTTCGTGAAAGTTTGTAGTTGCTGTTGGTGCTGTCTCTTCCTCCTTGCCCCCAATTTAATAAAGATACCCCTCATGAACGCCTTGTGTATGTTTCAAAGCGTAAACTTATCTACAGAATTTACGTTTTTGTTAAAATACTGCAATAAATGTTGTTCCAATATGTTTTTGGTATCTTTTTCCTGCAAAAGAAGTGGGTTAGCTCTCCAAACTGCAACAGGATTCGAGGAGAATGAGTTACTTATTGTCAGTACTACAGATGCATGGTCCGACCACGTAATGTCATTAATGGATGCAGATTCTGTTCTGGATAGAGTCCATTGATCTACTAGAAATAGATCAATACCCGAGTATGACTTATGCGGCGAAGAAAAAAAGGTGAAATCTCTTTCCCCAGCATAAAGGCATCTCCAGGCGTCAAATAAGTTTTGTTGATGTATAGCATTTTGAAGCATCTGGCTTGTTCTGATGGGAGTGGAGGTAGAGTCAAGGTGTGCGTCTGTGATAAGGTTGAAGTCTCCACATATTACCAGAGCTCCTTTTTGATGAGCCCGGATTTTCCAAAAGGTTTTGTTGATGAAGCATATTTGGTTAGAGTTTGGAGCGTATTTGTTCACAATAGTGAACGTTGAGGAGTTGATATCACGAATTAAAATTATGTACCGTCCATGGGGGTCTGCAATAACTTCATGGAGTTGGAATGAAACAGTGTCCCTTATTGCAGTAAGAACTCCTCTTTTTTTTGAGTCTGTATTCGCAGCAAAAATATAGGGGAATTGCTTGTTTGTGCATTTTGGGGGGGAGGGGGGGGATATGCTGCTGAAATGTGTTTCCTGGGCGCATAAGACATCACTTTTGAACTTTTGAATTGTTGGGCTTCTTTCCATAAAGATTTGTGCTTAACAGGATAATTAAGTCCTTTAGCATTTATGGAAAGGAATGTCACCCCCATGTGGATAAAAAAGGTTTAGTTGTTTGGCATTCTGTGTACATAAAAGTTTTTTTGCTAGTAGAGAGCTCCCCCATGTGGTCAAGACCGGTATGAGCTATATTGTTAAGTGCTAGTGCACGCCAGAAATGTGTTGTACTCACATTATGAAGTGCAGGCATCGTTCCAGTACGGTTTTCAACCTGGATATGCTGGTGGGATCTTTTTGAGATCGTTGATCTGTAGTGGATAGTAGCAGCTTCGTCTGAGAGCTGTAAGGGAATCTGAAAGTTCCGACTGTGTTGAGAGAATAGAACAGAAGAAAAAACAAAACTGAAGGTAAACATGAAAACTTGAACTGTGAACAAGGTTTTTAAGTATTGTAGGTGAACAAACTGAACCAAGCATGGGTATTTTGTACCTGAATGCAGCATCTTGCTGCTCAAGTGGTCTTAGAGGGGTGAGTTTGTGAGCTGAGAGAGGCTACACTCCCCATAGAACTGAAGATAACACCTGTTTACTTTCCATGTGATCAGTGTTTTTCAGCATTCTAACCTTTTGCCATTCAGGATCTGTGTGATGAATGCCCCTTAGGGGAGTTAGGTCTGCTGTCAGGCTCTGGATGTATCTGCCATTCTTTAAGCAGGGAGAGGCCTTTTTCCAGTGAGTCTATTGTGAAGGTATGGCCTTCTTTGGTGATTGTGATTTTCATGGGAAAGCCCCATCTATAGTTGATCTTATGATTCCTGAGGGCTTTGGTGATTGTAGTGAGGCTCCATCTTTTCTGGAGGGTGTACTGCGATAGATCTGCAAAGAATTGCAGATTTTGATATTGTGAGGGAATATGCTCCTTGGTGCGCATTACCGACATTCATTTTTCTTTTGCATGATAAAAATGCAAACGTAGTATGACATCCCTTGGGATCTGTTCAGGGAGGTATGCAGGTTTCCTCCATGTTGGCCATTTTGCGTTTAAGCCCTTCTATTACCTCCTCTTTTTCATCATGGGCATCTACCAGATCGTTTACAGTATCTGCAAACTCCCCCATCTTGTTTTCAATGTGTCCCACTCTTGACTCTACAGCCTGTATCTCCTTATTAAACTTTTGCATGCATGACATCATGTCAGTTTGGATCGAGCTCCTTAGGGACAGTAACATGTCCTTTAGTACTGTATCCATAACTGGTTGATTATTAGGGGGGAATACCTCAATGCTGTCAGGCAGCTCTCTAGTGTCCTCCCCAGAATCAGTGCTGGAACGAGCTGCGGGGCAGCATCCAGAGCTATCCATCCGGAATCTGGCCTTAGCTGGGCTTGCAGACTGAGGGGTGTTGGGGTAGGAATGCTGGCTGCAGGGCGACCCACTATTTTTGCTATTAGATGCAGATTTAACTGGGATGGAGTGTGAGCTATGGGCCGGGGTGGATGTATGGCCGGTGCCATCTTGCCTACCTCCATGTGTTTTCCATGACACAAAATCCGTCAGCTTCTGGGGTCTCCTGAGTTCTTTCCATTTCCTGGCCATTGTCCCTGAGGTTGTGGTGTGCAGACTGCTCCATTTTTGGGGTGAAAACACCCTCTGATAAGTCACTGTGTGCTGCTATTTGTCTGTGGGAAGAGGAGCTCAGCTCTCACGCTGCCATCATGTTCCACGGCCGGCCACGCCCCAGGGCCTCCCTAACACACCCATCACCATCACCCCACATCCTCTGGCAGTAGTCACAATCTACACAATTTAGTCTCCATTACTCTTCCCAAAACCAGCCTCCTGGAATGCCCGCCCTGTCTGCAACAAACTCACCGCTGTTCATGACCTCTTTGTCACTAAATCTTTTAATCTACTTGCTGTCACCGAAACCTGGCTCTATGAATCCGACACTCCTGTCTGTCTCGGACTCACTTCCCTAGGCCTAATTGGACACAAGGGAGGTGGAGTGGGATTCCTCCTATCCCCACAGAGCACCTTCCAGGTTCTTCATTTTCCTCCCTCTTTTTCCCTCTCTTCATTTAAAGCTCACTGCATACGTCTATTCTCTCCAACTTCCCTAAGAATTGTTGTGATCTACTGACCCCCTGGACCATTATCGACTTTCCTTGATGAGTTTTTTGCCTGGCTCCCCTACTTTCTCTCTTCTGAAATTCCCACAATCCTTCTCGGTGATTTCAACATCCCTGCTAATACAAGCACTCCTGCTACATCTAAACTTCTTAGTCTAACCTCCTTATTTGACCTGAAGCAATGGGTACAGGCTTCTACTCACTCTGATGGCAACACCCTTGACCTTGTATTCTCCTACCTATGCACTCCATGCAACTTTTCCAGCAATCCCTTTCCTCTCTCTGACCACCACCTTATTAGTTTCTCTCTCTCTCTCTCAGTCTTCCACCACCCTTCCATCCAATCGCCTAACCATCACCCGTATAAACCTTTGCCGCTTCAACACATCTCTCCTCTATTCTGCTACTGACCACCTCTATGACAAAACCTCACCCTTGTCCTGCCCCACCCAAGGCACTTCCATCTACAATACATCCCTGTCTTCCACCCTGGACAAGCTCGCTCCCCTCACTACACACAGAATCAGGCCCCTACAACCCTGGCAAACAGATGACACTAGAGTTCTCAAAAAACGTAGTCATTCTCTTGAGCGTCTGTGGCACAAGACTAATGCTGCGTACACACGGTCGGACTTTCCGGCGGACTTGGTCCGGCGGACCAGAGTGTGCCGGACAATCCGCCCGTGTGTAGGCGCCAGCGGACTTTTCCGGCGGACTTTTTCCCCAAAGTCCGCCGGACCAAGATTTGAAACCTGTTTTAAATTTATCCACCGGACTCAGTTTCGGGCGGAAAGTCCGCTCGTCTGTGTGCTGGTCCGACGGAAAGCCCGCTCGTGTGTATGCTGGTCCGACGGACCAGATACGACGCGAGGGCAGGGTATTGCATCTCGCGCTCGCTGCAATAGGAAAAACAGATTTTCCTACTGCGGCGAGCGCGGGGCATACCAGGCCCTTAGGTCTGGTATGGATTATAAAGGGGAACCCCCTACGCCGAAAAAACGGCGTGGGGTCCCCCCTAAAATCCATACCAGACCCCAATCCGAGCACGCAGACTGGCCGGTCAGGAAAGGGGGTGGGGACGAGCGAGCGCCCCCCCCCTCCTAAACCGTACCAGGCCGCATGCCCTCAACATGGGGGGGTTCTTTGGGGGAGGGGGGCGCCCTGCGGGGCCCCCCACCCCAAAGCACCTTGTCCCCATGTTGATGAGGACAAGGGCCTCTTCCCGACAACCCTGGCCGTTGGTTGTCGGGGTCTGTGGGCGGGGGGCTTATCGGAATCCGGTAGCCCCCTTTGATAAGAGGGCCCCCAGATCCCGCCCCCCCACCCTATGTGAATGAGTATGGGGTACATGGTACCCCTACCCATTCACCTAGGGAAAAAGTGTCGATAATAAAACACACTACACAGGTTTTTAAAATAATTTATTAAACAGCTCCGGGGGGGTCTTCCTCCGGCTTCGGGGGTTCCTCCGGTTCCTCTTCTCCCGGCGTCCGGTTGGTTCTTCTCCGCTCTCTTCTCCCGGTGTTCCAGTTCTTCGGCCGGCTCCTCTGCTGTCTTCAGGTAGCTCTCTTGCCAGCAGAGGTCCGGGCTTCTGGGCTTCTGGGCTTCTTGGCTTCTTCCCTCTTCTCTTCTCCAGATGTTGACACGACGCTCTCTCAGGCTGGACTGCTCTCTGAGGGCTCCGTTGTGACTTATATAGGCGGAGACCCTGCCCCCTAATGATGTCACAGTCCCTGGGCATGCTGGGACTGTGACGTTTTAGGGGGCATGGTCACCGGGCGATGTTGAAGAACCAACCGGACGCCGGGAGAAGAGGAACCGGAGGAACCCCCGAAGCCGGAGGAAGACCCCCCGGAGCTGTTTAATAAATTATTTTAAAAACCTGTGTAGTGTGTTTTATTATTGACACTTTTTCCCTAGGTGAATGGGTAGGGGTACCATGTACCCCATACTCATTCACATAGGGTGGGGGGCGGGATCTGGGGGCCCTCTTATCAAAGGGGGCTCCCGGATTCCGATAAGCCCCCCGCCCGCAGACCCCGACAACCAACGGCCAGGGTTGTCGGGAAGAGGCCCTTGTCCTTATCAACATGGGGACAAGGTGCTTTGGGGTGGGGGCCCCGCAGGGCGCCCCCCTCCCCCAAAGCACCCCCCATGTTGAGGGCATGCGGCCTGGTACGGTTTAGGAGGGGGGGGCTCGTCCCCACCCCCCTTCCTTACCGGCCGGGCTGCGTGCTCGGATTGGGGTCTAGTATGGATCTTTGGGGGAACCCCACGCCGTTTTTTTAGGCGTAGGGGGTTCCCCTTTATAATCTATACCAGACCTAAGGGCCTGGTATGCCCCGCGACGGGGCTCGCAAGGTGTCAATCTTGCCGATAAAAGCGGCAAGATTGATTTCCTTTTCTAGTTCCGTCGCACATGAGTCACGTTCAAAATGAACGGACTTGTCCGTGTGTGGGCAAGTCCGTTCATTCTGAAAGTCCGCCGTACCTCCGGCGGAAGTCCGTCGGAAAGACGGGCGGACTTAGCCTGCCGGAAAAGTCCGGTCGTGTGTGGGCAAGTCCGTCCGTTTTAAAGTCTGGCGCACCTGGCGGACAAAGTCCATCAGAAAGTGTGCCGGACCAAGTCCGTCGGAAAGTCCGACCGTGTGTACGTAGCATAAGTCTCTCAAAGACTTCAACCAATACAAGTCTGCCCTCCAAAAATACTATTCTTTCCTCCACACTGCCAAGCAGACCTAATTTACCACTCTTATTAACACCTTCTCATCCAGTCCCCATAAACTCTTCTCTACCTTCAACTCTACTTCTTCCTGCACCGCCTCCACCCACTGACTTACTTACTGCCCAGGAGATTGCTCATCACTTCAAAAACAAGATTAATACAATTTGTGATGAAATCTTCACTCTACAGGTATCTGCCCCAGCTAAGACCCCATGTCAACACATACAATTGACACTCCCCTTATTCAAACCTGCTACTATAAACAGAATTGCTAAACTCCTTTCTAACGCCCACCTAACCACCTGTCCCCTGGACCCTATTCCCTCTCAAATACTACGGTCACCCTCTGACTCTATCCTACACTCTAACCCACATCTTCAATCTCTCCCTCTCTTCTGGCATCTTCCCCAATGCTCTAAAACATGCATTGGTCAACCCCATACTTAAAAAGCCACCTTGGACCCTACCAATCTTAACAATCTATGCCCTATCTCCCTGCTCCCCTTTTCCTCTAAACTCCTTGAACGCCTGGTTTACAACCAACTGAGTGACCACCTCACTAAGAATAACCTTCTTGATCCCCTTCAATCTGGATTTTGTCCTCAACACTCCACAGAAACTGCTCTTTTAAAACTCTCAAATGACCTACTAACCGCAAAAACCAACGGACACTATTCTGTACTAGGGATGGGCCAACACCCCCCTGTCCGATTCGCATCCAGAACATGCGAACAGGCAAAAAGTTTGTTTGAACACGCGAACACCGTTAAAGTCTATGGTACACAAACATGAAAAATCAAAAGTGCTAATTTTAAAGGTTAATATGCGTTGCATGGATTCCCGTTGCATCAGAGGGGGGCGGGGTCACCCATACACATCACTAGGAAACCCCGGCGTTTCCCCTTGTCAAAGGGGGATGGGGTTGCGTGACGGGTGGCCCCACCCTCAGCTACATAAGAGCTGTCAATTTAGCGCCGCGTCATTAGCTGGGTGCCTCCGGAGGAAACAGGATCCTGTGCATGTTCCTCGCTTGAGTCGCTGGAGATCATCCATCGCTGGAGATCGAGAATTAGATTACATCACTGGAGTAGGAGCATGGATTTATTGGATTACATCACTGGAATCTCTCTTTTGTTTTTTATTTTTTTTATTTATTTTTTTTTAATAAAGGATTTGTCCAAGCCATCGCCTGTGGTTTTTTAACATTTTGACACTTTCTTTTTCTGAAATGGTAGGGGTACAATTTATTCCTTTCCAATTCACATAGGGGCGGGCTGGGATCTGGGTGTCCCCTTTGTTAAAGGGGGCTTCCAGATTCTGATAAGCCCCCCGCCTGCAGACCCCCACAACCACCGGGCAAGGGTTGTGGGGATGAGGCCCTTGTCCCCATCAACATGGGGACATCCTCCCCATGTCGAGGGCATGTGGCCTGGTACGGTTCAGGAGGGGGGGCGCTCTCTTGTCCCCCCTCTTTTCCTGTGGCCTGCCAGGTTGCGTGCTCGTTTAAGGGTCTGGGGTGGATTTTTGGGGGAACCCCATGCCATTTTAAAAAAAATTTTGGCGTGGAATTCCCCTTAAAATCCATACCGGACCTGAAGTGTCCAGTATGGATTTTTGGGGGGAACCCCACGCCATTTTTCTTTTAATTTTGGCACGGAGTTCCGCTTAATATCCATTCCAGACCTGAAGGGCCTGGTAATGTTATTTTGGGGGACCCCCACGCATTTTTTTTTTTTTTTTTCAATGATTTTTAATGACTTTTATGTGTATTGTCGGGACCGACAATTCATTAATAGCAGGCACTAGCGCTAGTACTTTTAAATGACTTTTTTTCCTTTAGAAATGTCATTTTGCTCTCGGACTATTATAAATATGGGAAACATGTGCTACTTTACAGGCATACTATAGACACCCCCCAGGTACGAAATTTAAAGGAATATTTCACTTTTGTTGTTTCACTTTAAGCATTATTAACTCATTAACTCATGTTCGGCTCGAACAGATAACCCGTCCTTATTCTGTACTCCTACTTCTGGACCTTTCAGCTGCCTTTGATACAGTTGACCACCCCCTTCTCCTCAAAAAACTTTACTTCTCGGTGTCCATGACTGTGCTCTTCAGTGGCTCTCATCCTACCTATCCCAACGCACCTTCAGCTTCACTTACAATTCTACTTTCTCCTCTCCTCTTCCCTTCTCTGTCTGGGTCCCCCAAGGTTCTGTTCTTGGACCTCTCCTATTTTCAATCTACACCTCTTCCCTGGGTCAGTTGATTGCTTCCCACAGCTTTCAATATCATTTCTACACTGACGACACCCAAATCTATCTCTCCGCCCCTCAACTCACTCCATCAGTCTCCTCCCACGTCACTAACTTACTAACAGACATATCTGTCTGGATGTCACACCACTTCCTCTAACTCAACTATCCAAAATCTAACTCATAATATTTCCTCCCCCACATGCCTCTTTCTATGACTTCCCTGTCAAGAGCAATGGCACAACCATCCACCCATCCCCACATGTCAGGGTGCTAGTTGTTATCCTGGACTCTGAACTCTCCTTTTGGCCCCACATCCAATCACTCTCCAAAGCTTGCCGCCTTAACCTTCACAACATCTCTAAACTACGTCCCTTTCTAACCAATGAAACCACAAAGCTCCTGATTCACTCCCTGGTTATCTCTCGCCTTGACTACTGCAACTCCCTCCTCATTGGCTTACCTTTAAATAGACTACCCCCCCTTCAATTCATCATGAATGCTGCTGCCAGACTCTTCCACCTTACAAACCGCTCAGTGTCTGCTACCCCTCTCTGCCAATCCCTCCATTGGCTGTCACTCGCCCAACACATTAAATTCAAAATACTAACAATAAGTTACAAAGCCATCCACAACTCTGCCCCCAGCTACATCACTAGCCTAGTCTCAAAATACCAACCTAATCATCCTCTTCGTTCCTCCCAAGACCTCCTGCTCTCTAGCTCCCTCATCACCTCCTCCCATATTCACCTCCAGGACTTCTCCCGAGCCTCTCCCATCCTCTGGAATTCCCTACCCCAATTTGTCAGACTGTCTCCAAATCTATCCACTTTTAGGCGATCCCTTAAAACTTTACTCTTCAGAGAAGCCTATCCTTCCTCCACCTAACAACTGCACTTCTATTTTCTTCATCAGCTCATCCCCCACAACTATTACACTTTTGTATCACTTGACCTTCCCTGCTAGATTGTAAGCTCTAACGAATAGGGCCCTCTGAATCCTCCTGTATTGAATTATATTGTATATTATATTGTATTTGTACTGTCTGCCCTAATGTTGTAAAGCACTGCGCAAACTGTTGGTGCTATATGAAGCCAGTATAATAATAATCAATTGATTCATTGATTCTGGCGATGTGCTTCACATAAAGTCCCAACAATCCCCTATTCCCCTCTTTCCCCACTTTTTTTTCAATATGATTCAGGGATGGAGACATACAAACTGTAGTCGTTGTCTCATATAAAGTCCCAACACATTCTTTTATGAATGCTTATTAGGGATGGAAGCACACACCTTTGCAATTTATTTAGATTGGTTTAATCTGTGACATACATCTGCCAATACTTATGTTAACTATAGAAAGATACATTTACTCAGGGTTGCGATTGATGCTATGGGTGCCCCTTGTTTGCGTCATTCCGAGAAACTGCGACGCACTGGGGCCCTCCCCTCTACTCTCGTTCCTTGGAAGTTGGGGGGGATGGGAGGGTGCTCACT
This sequence comes from Aquarana catesbeiana, assembly GCF_042186555.1. Taxonomy (NCBI): domain Eukaryota; kingdom Metazoa; phylum Chordata; class Amphibia; order Anura; family Ranidae; genus Aquarana; species Aquarana catesbeiana. Next base: position 484,010,223 of record NC_133326.1, on the reverse strand, counting down.
GTTCGTTAACGCCAATCTTGACGCTGTGGGCCGACATTGTTTATCCATCTGCATGCGCCATGAGTGAGGAGTGTGGTGTCCAGTGCTGGGCGTCACTGGCCGCTCGAACACTGGCTCTGCCTTCCCATCAGCATGTAGCGTGACGTTGGTGGGGTCCTGTGGCGATGTGGCGGGTATATATTCCACACCCTTATGGAGCACATACCTTATTTGCTCCTTGCACCTTAATGGAACTATTCACATCTCTGGACTATGCTTTTCACTTCCTACTAAGAGTAATATTTTGCTTTCCTTTCATCCATGGTTTACATGTGTTATCTTTGATCCTATCACTTATTATATGGTGAGGCACTCACCTTTTTCTACTTCACACTTAAGAGCTGTTTTCTGTCTTTTTCTTGGGTCAAGGGGTTTCATATCTTACCCAATTATTTATTGTATAGTCACTTTGCTGATTTACACTTTATTTACAATTTTTTCACAGAAGCCCTAATGAGCATTTATCCAGCATACTACCACAGTTACCTATTGGAGACAACATCTTCATTGATGCTCACTTCTTGTTCTCTGTTTACCGCTGTGTTGCTGCAATTACCGCTACCTGGGGATAATGTTCCCATAGCGCCTCCAGCTACCAATACTACCCATGTTGCTAAATACTTTTGTTTACTTATAGGTAAAACTGTTGGGTTTAAGATGTGGTTCCCCCTCCCCCCTCTTGTTATTTTATTTACTATACTATTTGGTATTTATATTTTATTACAGACATACCTATATTACATCTGCTCCCGATGAGTGGAAGTTATCCACGAAATGTGCGTAGAGCTATTTATCGATGCATTGTCACAGCTATCCTGCGTCTACTATGAGACTACCTTGAAGAATTTTGAATCAATTTTACAATATCATGTGTGCAATCAATCATGTCTATATGCAAGTTTGGGTTACATTTAATACCTTTTTAATATATATCATGAACTATGTAGGAACACTTGAGTGTGTGTGTGTGTGTGTATATACATATGTATTATTTTTATGTTATTTCTTATATGTAATTTACTGTCCCACATGTACCATTAAATATGTTAGTATATATCAATTGATTCTGGCGGTGTGCTTCACATAAAGTCCCAACAATCCCCTATTCCCCTCTTCCCCCCCCTTTTTTTCAATATGATTCAACTCATAGTAGTCGTATCTTATAAAGTCCCAACACATTCTAATATGAATGTTAAAAAACAAAAAGTTGAGTGTGTACAAGAAAAGATAGCCCTTTAATTTAACTTTTGCTTTCCAATCTGTGCCAGAAAAATAATACCTGGAATCTGATAGCTACTAACAATAAAAATCTATTTTTACTAAAGCCTGGACAATCTATTTTCACTTTTCTTGTTCCGTTATATCTATTTTCACTTTTCATTAATAGTAGTTTATACATTTCATGTGCAGAGAAAATATTAAAACTCAATCATAAAAGACATTAAATAAGATCATTTGAAAGAAATATCACATTACTAGATCATTTTGCATGTTTCTAATCAACATGCATTAATAATTCAACTTCTAACACCAACACAACAGGTCATTTCTCTCAAAAGTAAATGAGGACCTGGTGACCCCTGACCTCTGTTCTCCAATCATTCATTCCACAGCCTCACCACAAAATTAGTTTACTGCCAGGCGCCTGATCCCTCCTTACGTTTCAGCAAACAGACTCATTAGACATGATGAGAAAAACGCAACCCCACATGCAAATCGGCAACTCATTTCTGAATCAACAGAATTTCTGACCATCAGACAATTAGCAATTCATTTTTAATTGCATGTGAATTCACCTACACAATTATCAGAGTCAATTATTCAAAATTCACCACAACTGACAGAGTACATAATGTTATTATTTCAGTCATCTTGCAGATATTGTTGGAATGAGCTAGAATTTTCTGTGCAAAGTTGCATTGCACTTCTAGCGCTATTATCGGACAGAGTATACAGTATAATTAGGATTACTGCTTTATAAACACATTAATAGCTCCTTGCATTTTGCCTCTGTCAACATTGACACTGATCATTTTGACTAATTTGTGTCATTATGCAGAAACAAATGTACATACGGTATTAGTATAGCCCTTTTTCAATCATTTATTTATTGTTTGGACATGTTGTTAGACGCTGGAAAACTTTTTTTTTTTAAAGTGACATATTTATAGCTACAGTACACATCCTTTGAGCACATGCATTTGTGTAGCCACCCTGTCCTAAACAGGCGTGACTTTCTAAATTTAGTCGTGCTGGGTGGTAGTCAGCCCAAGCTGATTTATAGTCCATTTGATTTTCCCCTAAACTCAGTGTATATGTGAAACAGGTAATACACTGCTCAAGGAAAGCAACTCCCCCGCTGCTCAGTTGCCTCTGCATATGAAGTAGGTGCCAGCCCTGCATGCATCAAAAACACATGGAAGAGAAAAGTCTGGATGGCCCGCACTCTGATGCAATCACCTTTATTGGTTCCGTGCAGTAAAAATGAAAAACCATACTGCAGATGGTGGTGAACAAACAGTAACAGCGAACGTGTTTCACACCTCAACTGGTGTTTAATCATAGCTGGAGTGATAGACACACACATAGGAAAACATATGTAAAGAGCTAGATAAGAATTAACCAGTAAATTGAAATTAAAATTAAAATATAATCATTGTATATCTTGATGATCTTGCAGTGACCTATATTTCAAATATATGTACATATGCATGCCAAAGCATTATCATGTGTGTATCAGTAATACATATCAATGTATACAAATATTTTAATGTTATTAAATGATAATATTATGGTAATGAGCTCATGCACCCATGTTCACCCATTAAATTAAAAATGAAAACAAAAATTGAAAAAGTTAAACAGTATGTATGTATGCACATACTGTAGATAAGTATGATCCTGACCTGTCAGGTTCCAGGTGTGAGGCCAAGTTACTTTGGGCACTGCACCCCTGAGAGTGGTACAGGGGGTGCAGTGCCCAAAGAAGCATGGTTTGGCGGTTAGATCAGATCAGGTCATACATGGTAGAACAGGCAGAGATAGGTTCAGATAGCAGAACTGGAACAACCTGGGGTCATACACAGTGGATTGGTGATAGCAGAGTCATGAGCCGGGGTTAACACGAGGGAACAGGCAGGAGCAGAGTCAGGGTGCAAGCCAAGGGTCAAGCCAGGAGATCAGGATAAGCAGGTAACAACAAACCGGGTCGGTAGCAGAAGGTTCAAGGTTCAGGATACACAGGGCACAGGAGATACGGAAGCTGATGATAATCCAGCAATCTGCATGTGTCAGTGGCAGGTTTAAATAGGGCAGAGGGTGCCAACATCTGTCACGTTGTTTGTGCCGTTGCGCATCTGCGTGTGCGCATGACGCTGCCATGACAAGTGCTGGGGGGATTGCCAGTTCTTCAGCCATTTCCTGACAGTGCCCCCCCCCCCCAAAGAAGCAGCCTCCGGATGGCCAGATGAGCCCATCTTTCAGGGTATCTGTTGCAGAATCTTTGCAAAAGCCTAGGGGCGTGTATATTGCCTGCAGGTTCCCAATAATTTTCCTCTGCTGAGCACTCCTTCCCCTAATAAGAAATTGAATTGTCCTACCTCCCTTCCGACAGTCCAGGATGGCTTCCACTTCAAACTCTGTTTCATCTCCCACTGAGACTAGAGGCGACAGAACTTCTTCTCTCCCAGGGAATGGACTAGGTATAGCTGGTTTGAGCAAGGAAACAAGGAACACCGGATGAATCTTATAAAATTTTGCAATGCAAGTTCAAATGCCACCGGGTTAACTTCATGCTTTATTTCAAATGGGCCAGTGAATTTTGGCCCCAGCTTCCCGGACGGACAAGAAAGCCTGAGATTTGTTGAAGAGAGCCATACTTTATACCCAACTTTAAAGATAGGATTTCCTCTCTTCTTCTTATAATACTGTCTCTTATAGTCCTCTTGGGCCTTTTGCAGAGTTGCCTGGAGAGTTTGATAGTTGGCCTGGATGAAACTTATCCTGTCTTGAACTGCCGGAACTGAAGCTTCCGGAAAGAGGTTAGGCAGGAATGAGGGATGAAACCCATAATTAGCCCAGAAGGGTGACTGGTTGGTGGCCGTATGTACAGAATTGTTGTATGCAAACTCACAGGAGTAAAGAGATCCAATCATCTTGAGAAAAAGAGCAGAAACAACGTAGGTATTGTTCTAAGGTTTGATTTGTTCTTTCAGTTTGGCTGTTGCTTTGTGGGTGATAGGCCGAAGATAGGCACACTTCAATTAACAGCATCAAAGAGCTCTCTCCAACATCTAGAGGTAAATTGTACACCTCTATCAGATACAGTGTTGTCTGGTAGGCAATGCAGTCTGACTATTTCCTTTACAAACATTTTTGCCGTGTCCATGGCGGACGGTGTGCCTATCATAGGCAGGAAGTGTGCCATTTTGGACAGGTGGTCCACTACCACCAGCTGGTAAACTCTTCTGAGAGAGGTAAATCCATTATGAAATCCATAGATATTTTCTTCCATGGTTGTCCTTGAATTGGCAGTGGTCATAACAGTCCCCAAGACTAAGCATTGGATCCCTTGTTTCGCTGGCAGGTTGTACAGGAGTTAACATAATTCCTACAGTCTGGTTTCAAAGTGGGCCACCACAAAGACAGTTGGATAAGTTCAGTTGTTTTTCGCATCCCAAAGCCAGCATGTTGATGATCATGAAATGTTTTCAAGACATGGATTCTGGCTTGCTGTGGAACAAAGATTTTGTCTTGGTGCCAAAGGAACCCCTCCTGACTTCTTAAGAAGAATGCCTCTGGTTCCGTGCATTGGAGGGAAGCCTGTTCGATTGAGGCCCTCAGATCAGGTTGGATTATAAGAAAGTTCTGTGGTGACAAGATCGTGCTAGGAGCTGTTTCCTCTGGAGTATCGGGAAACATTCAAGACAGGGCGTCAGCCTTCCCATTCTTGGACCCGGGCCGTAGGATATGTGGAAGTTGAACCTGGAAAAGAACAGGACCCATTGAGCTTGTCAAGGTCTTAAACGTTTGGCAGTGCAAAGGTATTCCAGGTTCCTGTGATCTGTAAAAATCATAATAGGGTGAGTGGCAGATATCTCCACTCTTCCAGGGCTGTTTTAATAGCCAATAGTTCCCGATCACCGACTTCGTTATTTCTCTCCAGTTGGCTCATTTTTCGTGAGAAGGCCACAGGGTGAAGTAACGACTGTGACGGAACTGCCTCTGTGTCAGGCTAATTGCCAGCTCCTATCTCTCCACAGTTACTCAGCTGTTGATGATATCCTGCTCATCAGTCCTGCCTACTTAAGCCGTCCAGCTCAGAGGATCTCTGCCTTCACCTTGGTCATCACAGAGACTGCATTCCTGTTAAGACTTGTTTGGCTGACATCCCTTCTGACTCCAGATTCTGCTTGCTGTTTTACTACGCTCATCTCCGGCTCCTTGAAGTTTGGCTTGTCTATCTGTTTCTGTTCCTGAACTCTGGCTACGTTTTGACTACATTTGTTCTATTTACTTTTATTATTATTAAACAAGTGTGATTTAACTGTACTTCTGTCTCGATCTGATTTCATGGTTTCTGACAGTAGGCGAAGACAATGAATTCAGAAGATGCAGTCAATCCACTTGTTTTTCCAGATTGGATGAACTGGATCACCGCATGGATCAGTTTGCCATAGCGTTACAAACGCTCCTGAGTTGCACGGCTCACCTGGAATCTCCCACTGTGGCTGCCCCGGTACAACCTATGTTGCAGGCCGTCCCTGCTGCTGCTCCAGTTTCTGTGCAGGCACCCGCCTCGAGTATTACCTCTATAAGAGATATGTCTGGTTCCGCTCCGATTCCCCAGCGATTTAGAGGTGATTCAGTCCAATGCAGAGGGTTTCTTAACTAGATTGAGATATACTTTGAGATGCTGCCCCAGGCATTTCCCATGGACAGAAGCAAAGTAGGTTTTGTGATATCTTTGCTTTCTGAGTGAGCCTTGGCCTGGGCAAACCTTCTATGGGAGACACAAAAACCTGTTGTCTTGAGTTACCCTGAGTTTGTGGCTTCGTTTAAAAGGGTATTTGATGTTCCAGCATATTCCGCTTCTGCTGCCAAGTGCCTCATGTCCATCAAACAGAGTACGAGAACTGTTGCCGACTACGCCTTTGAATTCCATACTCTGGCAGCAGAGGTTATTTGGAACAATGAGGCCCTCAAGGTCTCTCAGATACCATCAAGGATGAGATAGCAGCCCGAGATATACCCACTCAGCTGGAGAAGTTGATCATGTTTGCCAACTTCATTGACTCCAGGCTCAGAGAAAGACTCTCTTTTAAGGAGTGCTTGCGGAAGCCTCCTGTATGTTTGTCTTTGAGCTTTGCAGTCCCACCCGTGCCTCCCTCACCTCCCAAGCCTCCTGGTACCAAGTCGGTCAGTGGAGGTGAACCCATGAACTTGGGTTTCATGCGTCTCTCCATGGATGAGAGAACCTTTCGGAGGAGGGGAGATTGTGCCTTTATTGTGGCCAGGCAGGTCTTTTTTTCAATTCTTGTCCTACACGTCCAGGGGACGCCTGAACCTTGAGGTCCTGTCACGGACAGACCTTAGGTGGCGTTGTTTCATCCCCAGTTATCCAGAAGGATAAGCCCCTGGTTTCGGTCACCCTTTCTTAGGCTGAGTCGTCCGTCGAGATACAGGCTCTAATCAACTCTGGGGCTGCAGGCCTGTTTATTTATGCTGCCTTTGTATCGAAGCACTCAAATCCGCTGCAGTTGCGTGACACTCCACTTGCCATTGAGGCTCTTGACAGGAGACCCCTACAGCCTGCCCATGTGACTCATGAGACGGTTCCATTGTCCATGGCTGTAGGGGCTCTTCACCATGAGTTAATCCAATTCCAAGTTATTTCCTCACCTAAGTTTCTGCTGGTTATTGGTTATCCTTGGTTACAGAGGCACAACCCCTCTTTTGATTGGCTTCGTGCTGAGGTTCTCTCCTGGTTGTCACAATGCAGTAAGACATGCTTCCAGAAGGTAGCCAAGGTCCTGTGAACCTCTTCACTCTCCTCCCTGCCGGAGGAGTACCGCAATTTTAGCGATGTCTTTTACAAAGGTCAAGCCAGTAGTTTGCCTCCACACCAGCCGTATGATTGCGCAGTTGACCTTCAACCTGGTGCCATACCCCCTTGTGGTCGGGTTTACCCTTTGTCGGTCTTGGAGGATAAGGCCATGGAGGAATATGTTGCAGACGTACTTTCTCAAGGTTTCATCTGCAAATCCTCGTCCCCTGCTGGTGCTGGTTTCTTCTTCGTGAAGAAGAAGAGTGGTGAACTGAGACCTTGTATTGATTATAGGGGTCTTAATCGTTTCACGATTAAGAATGCCTATCCGATTCCATTGATTACAGAGTTATTTGACCACCTCAAGGGAGCAAAGGTTTTCACAAAGCTTGATTTGAGAGGGGAATACAATCTTGTGAGGATTAAGGAGGGCGACAAGTGGAAAACTGCATTTAATACCAGAACAGGCCATTATGAGTACCTCGTAATGCCTTTTGGCCTTTGTAACGCCCCAGCAGTTTTCCAGGAATTTATTAACAATGTCCTCCAAGATTTGTTGCAGTTATGTGTGGTGGTTTATCTCGACGATATCCTCATATTTTCCAAGTCCCTGGAGAGCCACCACACAGATGTCTGTCGTGTGCTTCAGAAACAAAGAGAGAACAATCTCTATTGTAAAAACTGGAGAAGTGCGAGTTCCATCATGAACATCTTAAATTCCTGGGCCATTTCCACTGCTGGTTTTTCGATGGACCCAGAGAAACTTTCGGCAGTCCTACAGTGGCCCCGACCCGTGGGTTTACGTCTTCTGCAGTGTTTCCTGGGCTTTGCCAACTATTATCAGAAGTTTATTCGTAACTTCTTGTCTCTGGTCAAGTCCTTGACTGATATGACCAGAAAGGACGGTAACCCACAGAGTTGGTCTCCAGAGTCCATTAAGGTCTTTGCCTTTGTTTCTGCTCCCATGTTGGCACATCCTGATCCTACGTTACCTTTTATCCTTGAGGTTGATGCTTCTGAGACTGATGTTAGCGCTCTTTTGTCTCAACGTCCTACCTCTGAGAGCGCTATGCATCCTTGTGGCTACTTTTTCAAGAAATTGTCACTTGTGGAGTTCAATTACGAGATTGGTGACAGAGAGCCATTAGCGATCATTTTAGCCCTGAAAGAATGGAGACATCTCCTCAACGGTACCACTGTGCCAGTTCCATTCTTATAGACCATAAGAATCTCACATTCTTGTCTAAGACTAAACACCTCTCTCCCAGAAGGGCGCGATGGGCTCTCTTCTTGTCAAGTTTCAATTACATCGTCTCATTCTTACCCAGTACTAAGAATGTAAGGGCTGACACTTTGTCATGACAATTTTCCTCCACTTCCAAGATGGAGTCAGTTCCTGTGATTCCTCTTGATCGTATTCTGGCTACGGGTTGCACCAGTCTCACTTCTCCTTTGGGTGACAATTCTTGCCGCTCAGGTCCATGCTCCTCCTGAGAAACCTTGTGACCGCTGCTTTGTCCCAGAGAGTCTCCGTAGTGCCGTGCTCCAGACTTACCATTCTCCCAAGGCTGCTGGCCACCCTGGGAAGAATCAACTCTTTTGGACCATTTCCCAACAATTCTGGTGGCCTAGTCTACACGCTGATGTAACCGCCTTCGTAGCTGCTTGTTCTATGTGTGCTCAGAGTAAGACTCCAGGACACCTTCCAGTGGGCCTCCTACAACCCATACCCAATGGAGAGAGGCCCTGGACCCACCTGTCTATGGATTTCATTGTGGAGTTACCCAACTCCCAGGGCAATACAGTTATCCTTATGGTGGTTAACCGGTTCTCAAAAATGTTTCATTGTGTTCCACTTAAGAAGTAGCTCACTTCTAAGGAACTGGCTTCCATTTTTGCTCAGGAGATCTTTCGCTTACATGGGCTACCCAAGGTGATTGTCTCTGACAGGGGTAGTCAGTTTGTGTCCTGGTTCTGGCGAGCCTTTTGTGCACAGTTGGGTATTCAGCTTGCTTTTTCCTCTGCGTATCACCCGTAGTCTAATGGGGCTGCAAAATGAGCCAATCAGTCCTTGGAGCAATTCCTACGTTGCTATATGTCTGACCATCATAACAACTGGTCAGACCTATTACTGTGGGCAGAGTTTGCTCACAATAGTGCCTTGAATTCTGCTTCCTGATTGTCCCCATTTATGGCGAACTATGGTTTCCAACCTTCCATGGTGCCTGACTCATTTGTTCCGCAGAGTATTCCTGCGTTAGAGGAGCACCTCCGTCATCTTCATTTCACTTGGGCACAAGTCCAGGAGGCTTTGCGGCATGCTAATGATAGGTGCAGACTGCATGCTGACCGCAGACGCCTGCCTGTGCCTTCCTACCAAGTTGGGGACAGGGTCTGGCTGTCATCTCGCAACCTCCGACTTTGTGTGCAGAATTAACCCAGTGGCTTATGCATTAGACCTTCCTTCTAACATGCGTATTTCGGATGTATTTGATGTCTCCTTATTCCTTCCTACCAAGTTGGGGACAGGGTCTGGCTGTCATCTCGCAACCTCCGACTTTGTGTGCAGAATTAACCCAGTGGCTTACGCATTAGACCTTCCTTCTAACATGCGTATTTCGGATGTATTTGATGTCTCCTTATTAAAACCTTTGGTCTGCAACCGCCTTACCACCTCAGTGCCACGTCCTTACCCTGTACAGGTTGGGAACCATGAGGAGGATGAAGTACAGTCCATTGTTGACTCCCGTAGGTTCCGTGGGCACATACAGTACCTGGTGCATTGGAAGGGGTACGGTCCGGAGGAACGCTCTTGGGTCACATCCTCGGACGTACATGCCCCTATCCTCCTCCGTGATTTCCATAGACGGTTTCCCCTCAAGCCTGGTGGTTCTCGGAGGGGGAGGGGTCGTTGAGAAGGGGGTACTTTCAGGGCTGGGCTCAGCCCTTCCTTCTCAGAGCTGGCCGCTCATTTGTCGGCTAATTGCCAGCACCTATGTCTCCACAGTTACTCAGGTGTTGATGATATCCTGCTCGTCAGTCCTGCCTACTTAAGCCGTCCATCTCAGAGGATCTCTGCCTTCACCTTGGTCAACATCACAGAGACTCTCTCCTGCATTCCTGTTAAGACTTGTTTGGCTGACATCCCTCCTGGCTCCAGATCCTGCTTGCTGTTTTACTACGCTCATCTCTGGCTCCCTGACGTTTGGCTTGTCTGTCTGTTCCTGAACTCTGGCCATATTTTGACTAGGTTTGTTCTATTTACTTTTATTATTAAACAAGTGTGATTTAACTGTACTTCTGTCTCGGTCTGATTTCATGGTTTCTGACACTGTGGCTATTTCTGAGGCATCGACTTCCAGGACATAGTGCAGAGCAGGATCAGGATGCTGTAGGATTGGTGCAGAGATGAACAAAGACTTCAGTTTGTCAAAGTCAAGTTGTGCTTCTGGAGGCATTGGAATTGGGCATGCTGGCGGGTTACTTGGGTAATGGGTGAGATGATGGCAGAGAAGTTCTTTACATATCTCCTGTAGAAATTTGCGAAGCCCACAAATCTTTGCACACCCTTTTTATCAGATGGAGCTGGCTAGACTAGAATTGCTTGCACCTTTTGTGGGTCCATTACCACCCCATCAGTGGAGATGATAAGCCCCAGGAATTGTATTGACCTTTTCTCAAAATCGCATTTTTCAGCTTTCACACACAGTCCATGTTTTCTCAAGGTGTACGGCACTTTCTTCACATGTGTTCTATGAAGCTCAAGGGTGGCTGAAAATATGAGGATATCATCAAGGTAGATCATAACAAAGTGGTCTAGATATTCCTGAAAAATATCATTAACAAAGTGCTGGAACATGGCTGGGGCGTTGCAAAGTCCAAATGGCATTACAAGATATTCGAAATGTGTTCTGAATGCTGTTTTCCACTCGTCCCCCTTTCGGATGAGATTATAGGCCCCCCATAGATCTAGTTTGGTAAAAATCTGAGCTGTACGGAACCTTTGAAAAAGTTCAGGGACAAGAGGAAGTGGGTAGCGATTTTTAATAGTGATTTTATTCCCTGTAGACCACACATGGTCTTAGTGTCATGTCTTTCTTTTCAACAAAGAAAATACTGGCACCATCAGGAGAGGAGGACGGGTGGATGAACCCTTGTTCTAAGTTCTCATCTATGTATTGCCGCAATATCTCAAGCTCCATCTCGGAGAGGGGAAATATGCATCCAAATGGGATCTTGGCCCCTGGGAATAACTCAATGGGGCAATCATATGGCCGGTGGGGTGGAAGAGCATCGGCCTTTCCTTTATCAAATCCAGGAACTCCTGGTAAGCTAATGGTACATTCTGGTTTCTGCTGGGTACAGGTTGGACTTCCAGGCAACTAGTAGAGTCTCTGAATTCGGGAACAAGGCAGTGTTGCTGACAGTAGGAAGAGATGAATAGAACTTCCTTCTTGATCCAGTTGATCTGAGGATTATGTGCCTGCAGCCAAGGGATTCCCAAGATGACCGGGAACATAAGTGAACACAGGACATCGGAGTGTATGAATTCCTGATGGCCAGAATGAGTTGAAACAAGGAGGGGTGCAGTTTCTTGCGTGACAGGCCCAGAACTGGGCATTGAGCCATCAGCCAGATGACCTTCCAGTCTTTGCTTTTTATGATGAAGGGGTAAACCAAGTTTTGTTGCCAGGGTCAAGTCCAGAAAACAATTACATGCCCCAGAGTCAATTATGGCCAGAAGCTGGACTTCCTCTTCTGCCACCTGCAATGAGACAGGGAGAATAAGGTGAGATGGAGAAGTCCCTGATACCTGGAAGTATACTGGGGTATATGAAGATGGCTTACTGGGTCTTATGGGGTAATTGCGTAGGAAATATCCATTTCCTCCACATTAGAGGCAGAGATTAGCTTGCCAGTGACAAAGTCTCTCATCAGGGGTCAGTGCAGAACAGACCAAGCCGATTTGCATAGGTTCAGCTTCAGGTGCAGGTGCAATGGAAGGCACAGGTACTGATGGAGCAAGAATTTTAGGCAGCATACAGGCAGGTCTGAAGGTATGAGATCATTCAGGCAGTCATTCCCATAGACATCTATCAAGCTGTATAGCCAATTGAATGAGGCCTTCAAGTGTAGCGGGAGCCTCAACTCTGGCCAACTCATCCTTAAGGGATTCAGATAGTCCCAGCTGGTATTGGTATCTCAGAGCTGCCTCATTGGGGTGTCTACTTTCCAAAATAGGGTCATTTGGGGGGAGGTTTGTGCTATCTAGGCATTTCATGGCCTCCGAAACTGTGATAGGTAGTAAAGAGTGAAATCACCATTTTACGCCCTTAGAAATCCTAAAGGCAGTGATTGGATTTCAGGGTCCTGTACAAGGCTAGGCTCCCAAAGAGTCCCACACATGTGGTATCCCTGTACTCAGGAGAACCAGCAGAATGTATTTTGAGGTATAATTCCATATATAACCATGGCATGTTCGAGCAATATATTATTTAGTGACAACTTCGTGCAAAATTAACTATTGCTTCTAAATCGAAGACATAAACATAATGTACCATCGTCCTATCAACTAGAAAATTGGGGCAGACATTTTGAGGCAACTATGGACTCTTGTGGTACGGCAAAGACTCACATAAACATATGTTTAAAAAAGTATACGTTTATTGCGACAACAACATCATTTTAAAAAGGTCCTATGAGGAGAAAATATACAATGCATAAATATTAAATCTCTGAAGAGAAACTAGACAATTGGATGTGTATCCATCCACCAAAGGAACCATGGATCTTGTTCCATGCCAGTTCAACCTCGACATGTTTCATGGTGTGACCGATTCTTCAGGAGTATGTTTCAGAAGATAGTATATGTTGATTTCTCTACAAAAAAATAGACAGTATATAATCAAACTTCAAGGACTAACAGCACACATATAAATAATAAAGATAGCATGGATTAGAACATAGAAACAATCAAGTATTTGAGTTGGCCCTTGTTTCTATGTTCTAATTCATGCTATCTTTATTATCTATAGGTGTGTTGTTAGCCCTTGAAGTTTGATTATGCTTTCCCAATTTCCCAATGGCGCTGTTTATATTCAGCGAAACCGAAGTCATGAAATGCTCATAGCTTCCGGTTTCTTAGGCCATAGAGATGACTGGAGCCATTCTAGTGTTCAATCAGCTCTATGGTCAGCTGGTGGGACAGGAGAGCCAGAGAAAACCATGGAAGACGGTGGGAGGGGGGCATTTCCTCCCACTGCTTGTAAAATCAGTCTAGTGGCTAATTAGCTGCTAGGACTGCTTTTACATGAAAGCTGACCGCCGGCTGAAAAGAATGATACCAAGATAATACCTAAACCTTCAGGCATCATTCCGGTATAACTACTCAATACCAGTACATCGCTGGTCCTTGTTGGGCACATATTGTTATGTTCTTTTTCTCAAGCAGCCTGTGGGCTGAACGAAAAAAGAGATTGATCGGTGGGTATGCCCAACATTAGAATATCGCCCTGCATCTATCCACTTCTAATGATGGGCATACATGCATCGTTTTTATTTTTAACTGTGGTGGGGAAATCACCGCCTACAGTGCTGGAGTCACTGATTTACGTATCGTGAGAGCAAAAGCTGTTGTTGTCAAGATAAATAAATCAGTGCTGCAGCTGAATGGCGTACCTGAAAAGAAAACAATGATAACAATAAAACATTAACTCATTAAAACAAACATTCTGTGCCAAAAAAAGAGTAAAAAATATATGCCAAAGCATGGAGGCAATCCGCCCCTAATGTTAGGGGCAAATTAGTCGCCTGCCACCAGATGCAGTATGCCACCATTACCTGACACCAGATGCAGTGTGCCACCATCGCCTGCCACCAGATGTAGCTTGTCACTTGCCACCGTCACCTGCCACCAGATGCAGTGCGTCACTTGCCACAGTTGCCTGCCACCAGATGCAACCTGTCACTTGCCACCATCTCCTGCCGCCAGATGCAGCGTTTCACTTGCCACTGTCGCCTGCCACCAGATGTAGTGTGTCACTTGCCACCGTTGCCTGCCACCAAATGCAAAGTGTCACTTGCCCCATCACTTGCCACCAGATGAAGCATGTCACTTGCGACCGTCACCTGCTGCCAGATGCAGTGTGTCACTTGCCACCGTCCCCTGCGACCAGATGCAGCATGTCACTTGCCACCATTGCCTGCTGCCAGATGCAGTGTGTCACTTGCCACCTTCACTTGTCACCAGATGCAGCGTGTAACTTGCCACAGTCGCCTTCAGCCAGATGCAGCGTGTCGCTTGCTACTGTCACCTGCCAGATGCAGTGTCACTTGTATCATTGCCTGCCACCAGATGCGGCGTGTCGCTTGCCACCTTCGCCTGCCACCAGATGCAATGTGTCACTTGCCCTCGTCTCCTGCCACCAGATGCAGCATTTCACTTGCCAGATGCAACGTGTCAATTGCCACTGTAACTTGCCATGGTCTCCTGTTGCCAGATGCAGCATGTCACTTGCCAGATGCAACGTGTCAATTGCCACCATCACTTGCCACCAGATATGGCATGTCACTTGCTACCAGATACAGCGTGTCACCGTTGCCTGCCACCAGATGCAGCGTGACACAATCGCCTGCCACCAGATGCAGCCTGTCACTTGCCACTGTCACCAGATGCAGTGTGCCACTGTTGCCTGCCACCAAATGCAGCATGCCACCATCACCTGCCACCAGATGCAGCTTGTCACTTGCCACCTTTGCCTGCCACCAGATGCAGTATGCCACCATCACCTGCCACCAGATGCAGTGTGCCAATATTGCCTGTCACCAGATGTAGCTTGTCACTTGCCACTGTCACCTGCCACCAGTTGCAGCGTGTCACTTGTCATTGTCGCCTGCCACCAGATGCAATGTGTCACTTGCCACCATCACCTGCCACCAGATGCAACTTGTCACTTGCCACAATCACTTGCCGCCAAAGGCAGCATGTCATTTGCCACCGTTGCCTGCTGCCAGATGCAACATGTAACTTGCTACCATTGCCTGCTGCCAGATGCAGTGTGTCACTTGCCAAAGTCGCCTGCCACCAGATGCGGCATGTCACTTGCCACCATCGCCTGCCACAGGATGCAGCGGGTCACTTGCTACCATTACCTGCTGCCAGATGCAGAGTGTCACTTGCCACTGGCACCTGCCTCCAGATTCAGCGTGTCACTTGCCACCGTCACCTGCTGCCAGATGCAGTGTGTCACTTGCCACCGTCACCTGCCATAAGATGCGGCATGTCACTTGCCACCATTGCCTGCCACCAGATGCAGTGTGCCATTGTTTCCTGCCACCAGATGCAGCGAGCCACCAACGCCTGCCACCAGATGCAGCATGACACCATCGCCTGAAACCAAATGCAGCATGCCACCATCACCTGCCACCAGATTCAGCCTGTCACTTGCCAACATCACCTGCCACCAAATGCAGCATGCCACCATCACCTGAAACCAAATGCAGCATACCACCATCGCCTGCCACCAGATGCAGCCTGTCACTTGCCACCATCGCCTGCCACCAAATGCAGCATGCCACCGACACCTGCCACCAGATGCAGCTTGTCACTTGCCACCATCGCCTGCCACCAGATGCAGTGTGTCATTTGCCATCATCGCCTGGAAACCACCAGATGCAACATGTCACTTGCTACCGTTGCCTGCTGCAGATGCAATGTGTCACTTGCCACTGTCCCCTGCCACCAGATGCAGCGTGTTACTTGCCACTCTCTCCTGCCACCAGATGCAGCATGTCACTTGCCACCATCTCCTGCTGCCTGATGCAGTATGTCACTTGCCACCAGATGCAGCGTGTCACTTGCTACCATGACCTGCCACCAGATGAAGTATGTCACTTGCATGGTCGCCTGCCACCAGATGCGGCATGTCACTTGCCACCATCGCCTGCCACCAGGTGCAGCGTATCATTTGCTACCATCGCCTGCCACCAGATGCAGCATGCCACTGTCTCCTGCCACCAGATGCAGCAGGCCACCATCGCCTGCCACCAGATGCAGCGTGCCGCCATTGCCTGACACCAAATGCAGCATGCCACCGTCGCCTGCCACCAGATGCAGCCTGTCACTTGCCACCATCGCCTGCCACCAGATACAGCATGCCAATGTCACCTGCCCCCAGATGCATCATGCCACCGTCGCCTGCCACCAAATACAGCATGCCAACATTGCCTGCCACCAGATGCAGCTTGTCACTTGCAACCATCGCCTGCCACCAGATGCAGTATGCCACCATCACCTGCCACCAGATGCAGTGTGCCACCATTGTCTGCTACCAGATGTAGCTTGTCACTTGCCACCGTTGCCTGTCACCAGATGTAGCGCATCACTTGCAACCATCGCCTGCCACCAGATGCAACATGTCACTTGCCACTGTCTCCTGTTGCCAGATGCAGTGTGTCACTTGCCACCATCACCTGCCACCAGATGCAGTGTGTCATTTGCCATCATCGCCTGGAAACCACCAGATCCAATGTGTCACTTGCCACCGTTGCCTGCCACCAAATGCAACATGTCACTTGCCACCGTCAATTGTCATCAGATGAAGCATGTCACTTGCTACCATCGCCTGCTGCCAGATGCAGCGTGTCACTTGCCATTGTTCCCTGCCACCAGAAGCAGTGTATCACTTGCCACCATCGCCTGCTGCCAGATGCAGCATGTCACTTGCCATTGTTCCCTGCCACCAGATGCAGTGTATCACTTGCCACCGTCACCTGCTGCCTGATGCAGTGTGTCACTTGCCACCAGAGCCACCAGAGCTCTCTCTCTAGGACTTTATTCCTGTTTTAATTTCGACAGAAATGAGTTTTGATGACATTTCATTCCCTATTGAAATTAGTCATTTAGGCTTTACATTTTTGTTTAAAAAGCAGTCACCCCTTGAATTGAGGCCATTTTGGAGATGTAATCATAAAGCAGAAGGGGTCTGTGCAAGGGGTGTCAATTATGGTTCACAAGAGCAGTTAATTAACAGTCATATATTTGTGCTTCAATAGTATGTCACAGACAGATTCATCTTTTGTCCAAATACATTAACAATAAAGAAGAATGAGAGATCCTTAAAAAAAAACTCTGTGTGATTAACTGTAAGGTACATACTGCATTTATCATGTTTACTTCAATGTTCTTTTGTTTTTTTTTTTTGTTTTTTTTTTTGTTAAAGCGGACATAACTGTCTCTGAGCACCACAAACTGAAAATGCTGTTTATTAAATTTGTAATATTAAAAGCAAAAGGTACCCATCCATCCATGTTTCCGTGCTTTATTTTGTTGAAAAACACCCCCTAGCATTTCCAGCCATGGCCATCTTCAGTAGATTGCTTCCCTTGAAGCAGATGATTCATGTAGCATATACTTGCTAGAATCAATCCGCCCTTAGCTCAAGCATGCAAGCAAGGGGGTGGGTATGCTTAGCTGGGAATGCCCCTCCTCCAGGTGAAAAAACAGAAATGACCTTGAAGAATTCTGGGATATATGACATCATGTTGGCCTAGGCCAGGAACCAGGAAGCAACTGAAGAAATGTAAAATGTGTTTAAAACAATAACATTTATACACATGCCTATATATTTTATAATGCTAGCAGCATAAGGATTCAAAATAGGTCATGTTGATTGAGAGAGTTTAATTTCACTTTAAGTTAGCATAGTAGTTAGATAACTATATAGAGTTTGAAATTTGTGACGGCACCGCAGTGTATTTTTTAAGATATTTGGGCTTCATGCACATGGACACTTGGAGGCTCAGACACAGTCTAGCTGAAAAATCCCAGGATTTCCTGTGACAAGCAAGCTGCAGATAGCATGTGTCCTGTGCTTCCCTGTGGTGATTTATAAAAGAGATTGAGTTTTCCCAGAAATCTTTGTGGCTACACAATTCCAGGTACCTGTTATAAAATAAATAAGTATAAACCCAACTAAATTAAATTGCAATGGATATTTTTCTTCATTGCAGGTCTTAATCACTTGCCGATCGCCTTCCGCATATATATATTGTGGCAAGGTGGCTCGGATGCGCAAACCGATGTACCCGTGCGTGAGATACAGTGGGCGTGCATGAGCCGCTGCGTGCCACAGGGGTGCGCCCGTGGGTCAGGCGGACTTGATTCCACTGGCCACCCACGATCGCAGTACAGAGAGGCAGTACGGGGATCTGCCTATGTAAACAAAGCGGATCCCCATTCTGACAGGGTACAGCACTGAGATCTGCTGTCCCTAGTGATCAGGAACAGCGATCTCTGTTGTCTCAGTAAGCCCACCCCCCCCACAGTTAGAACACACCCAGGGAACACAGTTAACCCCTTGATTGCCCCTAGTGTTAACCCCTTCCCTGCCAGTGTTCTTTATACATAGATTAGTGCGTTTTTTTAGCTCTGATCACTGTAATAATGTCACTGGTCCCCAAAAAGTGTTACTTGGGGTCAGATTTGTCTGCCTTAATGTGGCAGATTTGTTAAAAATCGCAGATCACCGCAAAAAAGTCCATAAATCTATCCCATAGTTTGTAGACACTATAACTTTTGTGCAAACCAATCAATACGCTTAATGCGATTTTTTTTACCAAAAATATGTAGAAAAATACATATTGGCCTGAACTGATGAATACATTTTTTTGTTATTTTTTTTTTTTGGATATGTATTATAGCAGAAAGTAAAAAAATATTGTTTTTTTTTTTTTTTTCAAAATTGTCGGTCTTTTTTTGTTTATAGCGCAAAAAATAAAAAACGCAGAGGTGATCAAATACCAGCAAAAGAAAGCTCTATTTGGGGGAAAAAAAGGACATCAATTTTGTTTGGATACAATGTTGCACGACCACGCAATTGTCAGGTAAAGTGACGCAGTGCGGTATCGCAAAAAATAGCCTGCTCATTAAGGGGGTAAATCCTTCCAGGGCTGAAGTGGTTAATGGGATCAAATGCAGGGCTTTTTTTCTCAGGTGCAGGTACTCCACCCTTCAGAGTGACCCCTTGTCTCCCCCTCTACCTACCTCTGAGTATTATACATTGGTTCCAACCCCTATGCACCTTCCAGTACCACCCCTTTTAGAGAATACAGAACCAAGTATCGTTGGGGTGCTAGGTAATTTGTATGGAATTTGTTGATACCCTACAGGAAGCAACAATAGACCCCCCCAATAATAGACTACCCTCTGCAACAATAGACCTCTCTCAACAAAATTCCTCTCAGCAACAATAGATCTTCCCCAGCAACAATAGATCTCCCAGCAGCCAGCATCCATAGACCCCTCCCTCAACAGTAGAACACTCCCAGCAACAATATATCCCCCAGCAACAATATATCCCTCAGAAGCCAGCATCAATAGACCCTCCAGCACTCTCCAGACCCCTTGCCAATACATACATTCAGTGCTGAATGTGTCAGAACTGTGTTCCCATGCGTTCCCACACTCTTTAATTGTGTAGATGAGATTAAAAGTACTCACATCTCAGGAGGCAAAGATGAGCATATAAAACAATCCAAAGGCTGTAGACCATGCATGGAAATCAATGGTGGTGTACACAATGAATCAAGCAGTGACATCGGCACGTACATAGGCTCCGCCCTACATGTTTCGTTACAACTGACGAAACAAGCATTGTCACGCTTGATTAGTTGTGTAAACCACCATTGATTTCCATGCATGGTCTACAGCCTTCGGATTGTTTTATATGCTCATCTTTGCCTTCTGAGATGCGAGTACTTAATATCTCCTCTACACAATTAAAGAGTGTCTACGGTATTACACTATCTGGATGTTTCCTTTATTACATATACGAGGTACATCCTTGTCCCGCATCTATTTGAACTACTGGACAGTACCTGTTCCTGGAGGATTCATATTGGCGTAATTGCTGAAGATCTATTTATTGAGCGTGTTTGACTCTGTTATAGAGTCCTGTCATTCTGGTAAGAATCCATCTTATACTGGGTGGTGGAGCACGTTGGTGATTGCTTGATTTTTTATACTTCATTAATGAATTTTCGTTTTTTTCATCTATTCACCTGATTTTATTGGGACTTTATTATTCTCTTTGCTATTTCCAATTTTTTTGCTTTTATTATGTATGGATATACATATATTTATTTATAAGCGCTGAAAATGTTTTTGTTTATTTATTGCGCAGTACATTTAACTGTTTACTATATTTCACTATATTTAGAATTTGCACCACATTTGTCAGCTCGATTTCTTCCTAATTTTTATGGATATAGTGCTTTACCTCTAACATTTTTGTACTGTAGGTCCTAGGCTGAGTGACTTCTCTACACGTCTTTTATACTAAAGAAAAAAAAAAAAAAAATTTAAATATATATATATATATATATATATATATATATATATATATATATATATATATATATATATATATATATATAGGCGGTGAGGGGTGGTACCAATCTCTGCTTATTTGCATCTAGATTCAGCAACCTAGATCTCTGGATCCAGCAATTGTTCTGATGTGTTTTTTTTCTTAAGGTAAATGCTATGCAATCTTTGATTATATGCACAGCTTTAATTGCATGGGTTTTTAACATACTTACTTTAGGTAATGTATGAATTTTCACCAAAATATTGAATTCACATACAGTACATACCTTAGATATCACAATGGGGTACAATCAATTTTTGTATGGTATAGTTATCTAGTGAAAGCTCTTAGTTCGGAGGGGCAGGAGGCGGAGCCTAGCAGAGCAGACACGCATTGTTAGAGCTCCACACCGCTGAGGAGAGAAGAGAAGGACAAAGCGGAGCCTGCAGGCTCAAAAGGTATCCATTTGAACATTTTTGCCCCAGGGAACAAACTGTGAAAGTTTGGGCAGGAAATATGGTACTGGGAGGAAACCGTGGCAGAAATAAAAATCACCTCACAAAGAGCTCACAGGCACTCACTGCAGCTGAAGCAGCTCCAGTCACCTCACAAGATACAGCATCAGGGCGCTCTCACAGACAGAAAATGTCACAGCAAGACTCTCCATTTGAGTCAGATACAGAACAAATCCTCTCACAAACTTCTCCACAAGCCTCCTCAGTATCCCCAGTAATATTATTACAATTTGAAAAGATGCTTCATAAGGCTTTAAAACAAACCTCAGACCAAATAACAAAAAGCCTAACCAAAGAAATAAGAGAGCTGGGAAACCGCACCGCAGCCTTAGAAATAAAAATGGATGAAATTGAAATTACAACCCAAGAAAATATAAGAGAATTGGAACAATTAAAAAAAGAGAATTTAATACTTCAAACTAAGCTCGAAGATTACGAAAATAGAGCCAGACGTTCAAACTTGCGCATAAGGGGAATACCTGAAACTGTGACAGACCTGCAATCTACTATTACTGCTCTATTACAAGAACTAAAGCCAGATATCCCTATTGAACGTTTAGAACTGGACAGAGTACACAGAGCCCTCACAGCCAAAAAGAAAGATGGACCCCCACGTGATATAATCACAAAATTTCATTATTACAGAACGAAAGAACAAATACTAATTGCTGCAAGAGAAAAAAAAGAACTTAATTTTCAAGGACACAATTATCACATTTTTGCTGACCTATCCCAACTTACTATTACTAAAAGACGATCCATGAAACCCCAACTAATGGAACTGCAACGCCACAACATTATGTATCAATGGGGCTTCCCCTTTTCAGTCAGATTTAACTACCAAGGTACAATTTACAGAAGCAGATCAGCAGATGAACTACAACAAACCCTTTTAAAATTAAATCTGACAGAACCCACAAGCAGCAACACTCCCACATGCAGAAGAATGGCGTCATCTTCACCTTCAGGCAGCACCCAGAAAATTTCAGAACAAAATGGGAATCATCATTCTCACAAAAGAGGCCGTTATGCCACATCATCCATGGACCAAGAAGATTCAATGGACTGACATCCTAATTCCTGATATCTCTTCATTTATTATACTAAAAGATGGTTCTCTATAAAAAAACTATATTTATAACTGAATGTAACTGCATTCTGATAGTCACACACTGTATGGGATCATGTTACATTCCAGTTATATTTCTTATTACTTCTGATTCATATAGCCTTAGAATATATAAGTGAAATAAGGAAATTCTTGTTCAGTTATATATTATCAGGTAATAACAATAGATTTATTACTTTTTAGGACATATATGTTCAATAATCCAGAAGTAATGGAAGCTTTTTCTTTCTTTTCTTAAAACAAATATATTATTACCTAACTAGTTCCTAGAATTATGTTTTTGTTTATTCTAATCTGAAGCAATACAACCTCAATTTTATGAGTTAACATATCTAAACAGTTACATATGAATAAAATATGTAATTGTTTACTCTAAAAGGGTTAAAATCCCAAAATAATTCAAACTATCTTCATCAATACCAAAGTTATTAACAGTACCTTTCTAACTGAATTATTTAGCCTAGGGCAAGACTAACCATATACAACCACCCTGGAATAAATAATTTCAACAAAAACTATATTCTGCACTCCAATTAATGAAACATCATTTTGATGTCTTTTGACATAGCACTTCTCTCCTGTAAGCGGAAGATCCGTGTACCCCCATTAGCCCTCCTCATTCTCCCAACCATATTATGTGGGAGTGTGACAAAGGCACTTATTCCCCTGAGAGAGATATTTATTCTCTTTCACGGGTAAATTGTGATTACTTGCAAAAAATAATTTATACAATGTATCATCTAATCTCATATGTTTTTTGTTTACTCTTTACTCCAGAATTCACTGGTTTCTTTTCTATCTATTCATCTCTTCAGTCCACACAGGTTGATCTGCGCAGTCAGCTCTGCATAACAAAAAGTAAGTCAAAACTATTTGATCTATTGCCATGGCACCACTGAATATACTTTCCCTGAATGTTCAGGGAATAAATGTCCCTCAAAAAAGGACCAAAGCCTTCCGTACTTTCCATAACAAGAAGGCTCACATAGTATGCCTCCAAGAAACACACTTCACCAAAGATTCTACTCCAAAATATATTTCTCCTTTTTATCAACAAATTTACACGGCTTCTGCCTGTACCAAGCAAAGGGGAACTCTAATTGCATTTCACCGATCCACACCATTCACCTTATCATCAGAAATTAAAGACCCAGAAGGTAGATACCTGATACTCATGGGTTATATAATGGATACAGCAATCACGGTGATTTCCTACTACGCTCCTAACAAACAACCTACACCATTCCTCTCACATATATTACAAGTGATTAATACACACAAAATAGGAACAGTGATAATGTGTGGGGATTCGAACCAGGTCCTCCTCCCATTTCTAGATAAATCACCTTTTACACCATCCAAAATAACCTCTAGATTACCTTTTTCTCAACTTCTTTCCAAATACAATCTAGTAGATTCGTGGAGAGAAAGTAACCCAATGAAAAAGAAATTCACTTATTTCTCGCACCCTCATCAAACCTTCACCAGAATAGATCATATTTTTCTAACAATAGGAATGATACCAGAAATTATTGCATCAGATATAATTCCGATTCCGTGGTCTGACCATAATGCAGTATACACTACTATAGCCTCAGCCATACCAAAAGCACATGACCCAACGTGGTACTTACCGGACATAATGCTCAAACACCCACTACATCAGATGGCCATTGAACAAGCTTTAAAGGAATACATATCAATTAATAATACAACAGACATCTCCCCAATAACACTGTGGGAAGCTCATAAGCCTGTCTTGCGTGGTACAATACAAAGACAAATGGCACTAAACGGGAACGCAAAAATCTAGCAAAAAAACTAGAACTCAATTTTAATGCAGCCTACATATCATTTCAAGATAATCCATCTCAGAGTACAAAATCTCATCTGGAAAAATCTAGATTGGAATACGATCTATTTCTCACTGAGTCAGTTGATAAATCCCTCAAACGCTCTAAACACAATTTCTACATGAATACAAACAAACCAGGTACATATTTGGCTCGGGCATTAAATTCAACTAACAAATCTTTCAAACCAATACGTTTGAAATTATCAAAAAATGTTTACACTTGTAATCCAGTTAAAATAGTCCATAAATTTCACTCACATCTCGCAACTTTATACAAGACAAACAATGAATTTAATCCTACAGAAGCTGAATCCTTCTTCTCAAAAATAACCTTACCTGAGTTATCTCAGAATCAAAAAAGCAGTTTGGATGAGCCTATAACTATAGATGAAGTTGCTAACGCCATAAAAGACCTAAAACTTAACAAAAGACCAGGCCCAGACGGCTACTCGGCTCTATACTATAAAACATTCTCAGAAATACTCTCTCCCATTCTCACTGAAACTTTTAACAAACTTCTAGATGGACATTCTTTTCGGCAAGAAACACTAATGGCAATTGTTTGTATGATCCCAAAACCCCTTTCTGATGATACTTCCTGTGTGAATTATCGGCCTCTCTGTTAAACCTCGATATTAAATTATTAGCAAAAATAATAGCAAAACGCCTCAATAGCATTATAGGAAAATTAATACATAGAGATCAAGTAGGCTTCATGCCAAATAGACAGGCAGGCGATAATATACGTAGGGCAGTGTTATTGGCACATATTGCTAAAAAACGGAAAATCCCTTTATGTTTTCTATCTCTCGATATTAAGAGGGCATTTGACACAGTATCCTGGCAATATATGCAATATTCATTACAAAAATGGGGTTTTGGACCCCACTTTTTAACATGGATCAAAGCATTATATAATAAACCCAAAGCCTATATAAAATATGCTGGATATAAATCTGAAGCCTTTAATATCGAAAGAGGTACCCGACAGGGTTGCCCATTATCTCCCTTATTATTTGCCCTTATACTCGAACCCATGGCCCAATACATCAGAACAAACCAAACTATAACTGGCATTGAAGTAGGAGGTATTACACACAAATTATGTATATTTGCAGACGATATATTACTTTTTCTATCATCACCACAGGTCTCTGGTCCTAACTTAATACCAGCTCTTGATGGATTTGCAGCCCTATCCGGCCTTATGATTAATCCTAAGAAATGCCTAGTGCTTAATATTTCACTCACAAACATGGAATTGATCCCGGCTAGGGCTGCACTTCCATTCACATGGGCAGAAAAATCAATCCCATATCTTGGAATTCATTTAACAGCATCTCATTCTGACTTATTCTCAACCAATTATCCTCCTGTATTAAGACAGATCACAAATCTAATAAAACAATGGTCGCAGCTTCCTTTATCCTGGATAGGGAAGATTAATGCAATCAAAATGACTATTCTACCCAAATTGCTTTATCTATTCAGAGTCCTCCCTATTCCAATTCCTTCCTATTTTTTGAGAATAGTACAAAAAAGAGCAACTTCGTTTATATGGGGCTCTTCTAAACCACGTATACCTATACACACACTACATCTTCCCAAAAATAAAGGAGGCCTGGGATACCCTAATTTTACTAACTACTACAGAGCAGCACATTTGGCCAGTCTGTCCAAATACCATGCAAAACAGGAAATCCCATTATGGGTATTTATAGAGGCTTCAGAAAATGACCCTCTATTAATATCAAATTTATTATGGCTTGATCCTAAAGACCGCTTTAAAATTCATAATCCCATAACTAAACACTTCTTATCTCTCTGGGATAAACTAAAAACCAAATATCAGTTACAATCTCCACACAATCCTCTCCTTTCTTTTATCAGAAATCCGGCCTTTTATCCGGCATGGATCTACCCAAATTCTTTTAAAGCTTGGACAACATCAGGCATTCAGACACTAAATGACTTCATAGCATCTAAATCATTCCTTTCATTCCCATCGCTTAGAGAAAAATATGATCTACCAAACTCTGAGATATTTAGATATCTCCAAATCAAAAATTTCTATACACCATTCCTAAAGGGGGATACACCATTATCCCAATTATCCATTTTTGAATCAATCTGTACAAAAGATCCATTTGCTAAAGGTACAATTTCATCACTTTATAATCAATTATATGGAGTAGCAAATCTTAATAGACCCTCTTACGTTCAGAGGTGGGAGGAGGACCTGGGACGAAATTTAGAAGACACGGACTGGTCAAATATATGGCTCACATCTAAGTCATCTTCACCCAACATCTTGGCACTAGAGACAAATTATAAAGTCCTAACTCGCTGGTACCTTGTACCCGCTAGAGTGGCAAAATATTCACCTAATACCTCAACTCTTTGTTTTCGAGGATGCCCAGAAATAGGCACATATTTACACATATGGTGGACATGCCCAGTAATCCAAACCTTCTGGAAGGAAGTCTTCGTGATTGCATCTAAAATATTTAAAAAAATAATACAACCAGATCCATATTTAACTTTACTTAATCTAACACCGGAATGGTTAACACTCTCTCAATTCAAACTTATTATCCAACTAATAACGGCTGCAAAACAAACAGTGGCCAAGGCATGGAAATCTCCTACATTGGTACTAGCAGAAACAATTCACAGAATGAATAATACAATGTCCCATGCTAAGATGGTAGCCATCGATCAAAATCAAATTCCAAAATTTGAAAAACTTTGGCATCCTTGGATAAAACAGTTCCTGTCAAATTTCAATGACTCTGTCCTGTTGCCATGGTAACAGATTAAATGACTTACAGAGACACCCATTCTAAGGCTTCAAAGAGAACTAAAAAGAATAATAAACTGACGAGCGGGACAACCTTGTGGACCATACCTCTACCTTTCAACCCTTTTTCTTCTTTCTCTTTCCTTTTCTCCACCTTACGATTAAAGCTCATTATCAGAACTTATTTGACCTATATACACTCTACTTGTAAACAATATGTATAGTAGGTATAAATCATTTAAATACCTACAAAAGTAACTAAGGAAATGATATATATCTTTAATTTAGGTTTACGTGAACCCAATGTTAAATATTTGAAATTTCATGATATTTACCTATATAAACCCTACTGTAAAACAATGAGCTTACTTTATAGATCCTTGTAAACTTACTTTATGTATATTTATGTATCTTTATAACATTGTATACTCAATAAACTTCTTTTGACAAGGAAAGCTCTTAGTTCTCATTAGGTATTATCATAACTATGAAAAAGTGTCTTTTTTTCTGCACTGGACTGCACAAACTAGACTTGAAAAGCTAATTCTTCCTTGGGTGGCTTAAACCTGAGATGAAATGTATGCAGGATTCATGCCTAGCAAGGAGAAAAGGGGGGTAATCTCTAGTATCCTGCAGGCAGTATTAACATATGTAGCTAAGTGAGGTAAGCTGCAGCTCTGGGTGGGCTATAACGTCCATGTCTGAAGGAAGAGGTTTGTACTGTTCTGAATTTAAGCAACTGAAACAAAAACAAACATGCTTGAAACTTGTGTATAAAAAATGGATACCAAAAAATGACTCCCAAAATCATCAAAAAAGTCCACCAAGAAATTAATATGCGTATCATTAAACAGTCCAAATAATAAAAAGTCCAAAAACAGTGTGAGATTGGTGAAGCTGCAAATTGACCAAGTGTTCAAATGATCAAGTGACTCTTGTGCTTAACAGATCAGGTGAATCATGTGCTCCCTCTAATGGGTCCCCACTCACCAGCTCCCGATACCCCTGCAGGAGTGATAGGCATATATGAATAACCATGACCAGGGATTGCAGGATCTAACTTTGGGGAGCTACTGACCAGTTCTTTGGATATCGATCGGTGAAGTGCTGAGCAGGAGACTTGTTCAGGCACCCTGGTCTGGTGGAACAGCTATAGAAGCTAGTGAGGAATGCCATAGCAGGCTACGGGCAGACCACTGGAAAAGCCATCAAGGGAGACAACCCACGGTTATCCATATGCCTATCACCCCTGCAGGGGTATCGGGAGCTGGTGAGTGGGGACTCATAAGGGGGAGCACATGAGTCACCTGATCTGTTGAGCACAAGAGTCACTTGATCGTTTTAACACTTGGTCAATTTGGAGCTTCACCAATCACACACCGTTTTTGGACTTTTTATTATTTGGACTGTTTGATGATACACATATTAATTTCTTGGTGGACTTTTTTGATGAATTTGGGAGTCATTTTTTTGGTATCCATTTTTTACACACAGGATTAATTAATTCTGGTCACTTATATATATTTGTTATTTATGATTTGGTTTGGTTGCAGTAGTACTTGTAGATCACATGTTGGCATTTATGACTGTAGCACTACCATTTAACTATTTGAGCACTTTAGTGTGTTAGTGTGCACATATGTGTTTGAATAACTAGGGAATAGGTTTTTCCCACATATAGGGAGCGCCATTCACCCCACTTCACTTACTCACATTAATGAATTTGTCATGGTTATGCAATAGAGTTTGTTTGTCAGCTTACCTGTCTCCATGAGTTCATCTCCAAAGACCAGCTGTCTCTCACCTGACTGCTTTTATTAACTCTCCTCTAGCATGGCTCCACCCCAGCTCCTATCAGAGAACTCTATATTAACCTCTGCACTGCAGGTCAGCCCTGCTGAACAACCTTTGTGTGTTTGGCTCCTGTTCCTGCCTGCTGTGTGCTCTACGTTTATTTCTGTTACCAACCTTGGCGTGTTCTATACTATTCCTGTCTGCTCGTGACCCTGACCTTTTGGCGTGTCCCCCACTATCCCTGTTTGCCTGTGACCCTGAACCTTGGCATGTACTCTGTTGTCCTTGTCTGCTTGTGCCCCTGACCTTGGCTTAATCCTTTACTACCCTATCCTTCTGTTGCCTACTGTGGGTGTGACCTGGGGGACCCTGGGGGTCGTGACCTGGAGCCAGTTGCAGCCCAGTCCATCCTCACCACTAGAGGCTCTGTGAACACCTGCTGGCTCTTAGACTCCGCGCCCCAGGGAATCCTACAGTCTAACTCCGGTGGGATTCGTGTTGGTGTTCCAGCGGCCCTGCCTGCCTTATACCCGGACTCCCATTCGCAGCAGTCAGCCGTAGGGTCCACTGCCTTGCGGTGCACTCCTGATCCCAACGGCTTGCATCTATCACCTAGCCACAAGGTGACCTGACAATGGGTTAGGAACCCCCTCACCCGGTCTGATGACCATTCTGTCTGGGGGACCCCCTTTGTCCCCTGCTGATGTGGCTGTGTAGATGGTGGTGACCCAGTCCGTCCGCCTGCAGGGTCCACTGACCTGCCTCCTCATGATGCCCAGCTCTCTGGTGACTTGCGTCACTTTCCAACATGGGCCAATCCAGCTTGGGCCTGCGTAGATCAACCCTGTTCCCTCTCTCACATTTTGACTCCAACACAGGCTCTCTCATCTACCCCCCCGCGATTCCAGGCTTTCTCCTATTTAAATCTTCCCACCCCTCTCTTGGGCTACGTAGTTCAGTTTCACTTTTAATTCTATAAAATATCAAACAACACATGTAATATAAATATTGTTCTGCTTTAGTAAACAGACCCATTTTTGCTCTGGAATAAACTGATTTTAAGTAAGGCCTAAAATCGAAATATCCTTGATCTTTAAAAAAACAAAAAAAGGGGACTTTTTTAAACAGCTAGTTTAACCGCTTCCCGACCGGCTCACGCCGATATACGTCGGCAGAATGGCACGGCTGGGCAAAAGGACGTACCTGTACGTCCTTTTGAATTTCCCGCCGTACCATTGCGTGCGCGCCGGCCGGGAGCTCCGTGAGTCGGGTCACGGGTCCAGCGGACTCGATCGCCGCGGGGATACCCGCGATCGTCTCACGGAGAGCAGGAAAGAGGAGATGCTGATGTAAACAGCATCTCCCCGTTCTGCCTAGTGACAGTGTCACTCGATCTCTGCTCCCTGTCATCGGGAGCAGAGATCAGTGTACTGACACACACAGCCCAACCCCCCTACAGTTAGAAACACCTCCCTAGTACTGACTATTTTTATAGCTATTTTTATAGCACTGATTGCTGGTCCCAAAAATGTGTCAAAAATGTCCGAGGTGTCTGCCATAATGTCGCAGTCACAATAAAAATCGCTGATCGCCGCCAAAACTAGTAAAAAAAAATTATTAATAAAACTATCCCCTATTTAGTAAACACTATAACTTTTGCGCAAACCAATCAATAAACGCTTATTGCGATTTTTTTTTTACCAAAAATATGTAGAAGAATACGTATAGGCCTAAACCGAGGAAAAAAAATGTTTTTTTATATATTTTTGGGGGATATTTATTATAGCAAAAAGTAAAAAATAATGCTTTTTTTTCAAAATTGTCGCTCTTATTTTGTTTATAGTGCAAAAAATAAAAATCGCAGAGGTGATCAAATACCACCAAAAGAAAGCTCTATTTGTGGGAAAAAAAAGACGTCAATTTTGTTTGAGAGCCATGTTGCACGACCGCGCAATTGTCAGTTAAAATGACGCAGTGCCAAATCGCAAAAAGTGCTCTGGTCAGGAAGGGGGTAAATTCTTCCGGGGGTGAAGCGGTTAAACATGCAAATATGTAAATGAATGCTTGACAAGAGAATGCTTGACAAATCTGTCTGAAAAAGAATCTCTATACCTGTGAATTCATATGTAAACATGAGGTGCAAAAAAATTGTTATGAAACTATCCACAATGGTAATCCATATTCTTCTTCTCAAGAGATTACACATTAGTTTAAATTTATATTTGTCATCCTCAGTGGAAGTGTAAAATGCCTTTAATTTAAAAATAATTTCATGCAAAATTCATCCTTGAATTTATGTTTGTTCCACCAGGATTTAATTTCATTTTGCACCTGTAGCAACTTTATTATAGAGCTTGTGAATCTGGATGTTTTTTTTTCCTAAATTCTTCAAATGACAGCAAGTAACAAGTGTCTTACAACTAAACTCTGGGCGTACACATCTGAAATACATATATGGTAGCTGTTTTGCATGTAAAAGGATTTGTGATCCTGTGCTGTCAGTTTTGTAACTACAGTGCAGTGTCAGAGCCTCTACTTTCAGTGCTGGCTCGGGACACACCCGAGCCAGCTGATTGTAACAATAACCACTTCAGCCCCGGACCATTTGGCTGGCCAAAGACCAGAGCACTTTTTGAGATTCGGCACTGCGTTGCTTTAACTGACAATTGCGCGGTCATGCGATGTGGCTCCCAAACAAAATTGACGTCCTTTTTTCCCCACAAATGGAGCTTTCTTTTGGTGGTATTTGATTGCCTCTGCAATTTTTATTTTTTGCGCTCTAAACAAAAAAAGAGTGACAATTTTGAAAAAAAGCAATATTTTTTACTTTTTGCTATAATAAATATCCCCAAAAAATACATTAAAAAAATCAGCATTTCCCCATTCTTCCTCTCTGTGAGACGTTTGCGGGTATCCCCGCGGACATCGAATCCGCGGGATGCGCGGTCAGACTCACGGAGCTAGCGACGCCTCGCGAGATCACGTATATTAACGTGATTTGGTGCAGTGGAGCAAACCTGCCACAGTAAAACTGCGGCGGCTGGTCCGCAAGTAGTTAAGGAGCAGAAGCACAATGATAAGATCATTCTTCTCATGCTCTCTCCTTCTGTCAGCATTTGTGCACTACATTAGAGTTAATTGGTTGTTAGTAATGGCCCTCCCTCTACCAGTCTCTGTTGGGTAGAGTAATATAGGTCACTGAAATAAAGATAAATTTAGATAATGTAAGTGGGGTGCAGTGTGATGCGGCGGCAATAATTCACACAGTCAGGTGCAATATAAAACTTGTATTGAAGTTATGCAGCTACAGTTCACAACAAACCCGGTGGAAAAACTTCCCAGCGACGTGAACAGAGCAGGTTCCAGCTAGACTGACAGCATCTGTAGAGTGGGGCAGAATGCGGTCAGGCCATCTTGTGCCCAGTTGCGAAAATTTCCAGAAAAGCAGTGACCCTCTGTTTTCTCTCCTCATCAGTAAGCTTTCCCTACTGCTAAAACTGTCCCTCACAGATGGGGTACATGTCCCTACTCTGCCAACTCGCAAAATGTGCACCAAACCGGGAAGCCAGTGCGTTAAATAGGCTCTGCCTGACCCAAAATGGCTGCCCAAGTCACATGGGGCAGCATCCAAAAGGATAACTTCCTCAGTGACTCAGGAAACCATAGAGGAACCCTGTTCCTCTTGACTTACTCGTCAACAACAGTGCTGCTGTAGGAGAGCACCACTTGCAGTTGAGAAAATAGACTGCTCCTGCCTACACACTTACATCATTACATTTAAATATGTATTTAAACATTTTTTAATGAAGATATATGTATGTTCCCTTTAAATATTTTCAAAGAATACAGTTAAATATTTGTTATTTTTTTATTTGCTTAATTGATCCTTTTACCTTTGATTGAAAAATGTCATATGTAAGTGCAACGTTACAAATGCACTAGAATCTTTTTATAATATATATTAATAATAATAATAATATAAAAGGCTTAAAGAAGAACTCCAGTTTTTCCTCCCCAAAACAACAGATGTATTATGCATATACTGTAAATTAATCACAACCCTGCTATCAGTTTGTGTGTAGCTTACCTCCTTTAGCTGCTACAGCAGGTTTCTGTGTCTCTATGTCTGTCCTTCTCCTGGCTGAATTTCAGAGTTCTCTGACTTCCTGTTTCCTTCCTTCACCAGTCCTGGTACTAAATGTCCCATGATCCTTTGAGCCTCTGTAGCTTCAGGCTATGGAAGTCACTTGTACCAGTTCTGAGAGTTGAAGTGGGTTACTGTGGGTGTTTCTTGACCTTCAAGTGGGTGATAAAAGGTGTAAATGTGTCATACCTTCTCCTATGTGATTTCTGTCTTGCAGCATGCCAACAAATAATGACTTACTGCAAGACTACAGAGGAAGGGCTATGGGAGGTTATTATGAATGTGTTTCCTTCATATGTAAATTAATCACTTCACAGAGAGCAGGGCTCTGGGAAGGCGGGATCTGAGGGGTAAGACTCTCCCTGGTTACACTGGTTGTCATATTTAACTTGACAGGATTGAATTCTAATTGTAATCCATTCAATACTGCCCAGCAGCAGCACAGCTAGCTTTCAGAACAGGCTGTGTATTATTATTATTATTATATAGGATTTATATAGCGCCGATAGTTTACGCAGCGCTTTACAACATTAGGGCAGACAGTACAAGTACAATACAATTCAATACATGAGGAATCAGAGGGCCCTGCTAGTTAGAGCTTACAATCTAGGAGGGAGGGTCAAGTTATACAAAAGGGTAATAGCTGTGGGGGATGAGCTAATGGAGAAAATAGTGCAGTTGTTAGATGGAGGCAGGATAGGCTTCTCTGAAGAGGAAAGTTTTCAGGGATTGCCTAAAAGTGGATACATTTGGAGACAGTCTGACAGATTGGGGTAGGGAATTCCAGAGGATGTTGCGAGGCTCGGGAGAAGTAGTGGAGGCGGATATGGGAGGAGGTGATGAGGGAGCTAGAAAGCAGGAGATCTTGGGAGGAACGGAGATGGCGATTAGGTTAGTATTTTGAGACTAGGTTAGTGATGTAGCTGGGGCAGAGTTGTGGATGGCTTTGTAACTTATTGTTAGTATTTTGAATTTAATTTGTTGGGTGAGTGATAGCCAATGGAGGGATTGGCAGAGAGGGGTAGCAGACACTGAGCAGTTTGAAAGGTGGATGAGTCTGGCAGCAGCATTCATGATGGACTGAAGGGGGGATAGTCTATTTAAAGGTAAGCCAATGAGGAGGGAGTTGCAGTAGTTGAGGCGAGAGATAACCAGGGAGTGAATCAGGAGCTTTGTGGTTTCATTGGTTAGAAAGGGACGTAGTTTAGAGATGTTGCGGAGGTTGAGGTGGCAAGTGATGGGATGTGGGGCCAAAAGGAGAGTTCAGAGTCCAGGATAACACCTAGCACCCTGACATGTGGGGACGGGTGGATGGTTTTGCCATTG
The DNA here is from genome assembly GCF_042186555.1 of Aquarana catesbeiana. Taxonomy (NCBI): domain Eukaryota; kingdom Metazoa; phylum Chordata; class Amphibia; order Anura; family Ranidae; genus Aquarana; species Aquarana catesbeiana. The sequence continues at coordinate 483,976,209 of NC_133326.1, read as the reverse complement.
CTCTTAACAGAGAAGTCAGGGGAAGAGGCACGTGGGGGAGGAAATATTATAAGCTTGGTTTTGGACAAGTTGAGTTTGAGGAAGTGGTGTGACATCCATACAGGTATGTTGGTTAGTAAGTTAGTGATGCGTGAGGAGACTGATGGAGTGAGTTGAGGGGTGGAGAGATAGATTTGTGTGTCGTCAGCATAGAAATGATATTGAAAGCCGTGAGAGGCTATCAGCTGACCCAGGGAAGAGGTGTAGATTGAAAATAAAAGAGGTCCAAGAACAGAACCTTGGGGGACCCCGACAGAGAAGGGAAGAGGAGTGGAGGAAGTAGAATTGTTAGTGATACTAAAGGTGCGTTGGGATAGGTAGGATGAGAGCCACTGAAGAGCACAGTCACAGAGACCGAGGGAGTAAAGTTTTTTGAGGAGGAGGGGGTGGTCAACCGTGTCAAAGGCAGCTGAAATATCCAGAAGTAGGAGTACAGAATAGTGTCCATTGGTTTTTGTAGTTAGTAGGTCATTTGTAAGTTTTAAAAGAGCAGTTTCTGTGGAGTGTTGAAAGCGAAATCCAGATTGAAGGGGATCAAGAAGGTTGTTTTTAATGAGGTGGTCACAGTTGGTTGTAAACCAGGCGCTCAAGTAGTTTAGAGGAAAAGGGGAGCAAGGAGATAGGGCGTAGGTTGTTAAGATTGGTAGGGTCCAAGGACGTTTTTTTTAAGTATGGGAGTGACCAGTGCATGTTTTAGAGTATTGGGGAAGATGCCAGAGGTGAGGGAGAGATTGAAGATGTGGGTTAGAGAGTGTAGGATGGGGTCAGAGGGCGACCGTAGCATTTGGGAGGGAATAGGGTCCAGGAGATAAGTGGTTAGGTGGGCGATAGAAAGGAGTTTAGCAACTTCGTCTGTAGTAGCAGATTTGAATAGGGGGAGTGTCTGTTGACATGGGGTCTTAGCTAGGGGAGATACCTGTAGAGTGGAGATTTCATCATGAATTGTATCAATCTTGTTTTTGAAGTGATTAGCGATCTCCTGGGTAGTGAGTAAGTCAGTGGATGGAGGCGGTGGAGGACAAAGTAGAGAGTTGAAGGTAAAGAAGAGTTTATGGGGACTGGATGAGAAGGTGTTAATAAGAGTTGTAAAATAGGTTTGCTTGGCAGTGTGGAGGAAAGAATAGTATTTTTGGAGGGCAAATTTGTATTGGTTGAAGTCTTTGAGAGACTTAGTCTTGTGCCACAGATGCTCAAGAGCGTGACTACGTTTTTTTGAGAATTTTAGTGTCATCTGTTTGCCAGGGTTGTAGGGGTCGAGGCCTGATTCTGCGTGTAGTGAGGGGAGCGAGCTTGTCCAGGGTGGAGGACATGGATTTATTGTAGATGGACGTGGCTTGGTTGGGGCAGGACAGAGGAAAGATTTTGTCATAGAGGTGGTCAGTAGCAGAATAGAGGAGAGAGGAGTTGAAGTTGCGAAAGTTTCTACGGGTGATGGTTAGGCGATTGGAGGGAAAGGTGGTGGAAGACAGGGGGAGAGAGAAACTAATAAGGTGATGGTCGGAGAGAGGAAAAGGATTGTTTGAGAAGTTGCATGGAGTGCATAGGTAGGAGAATACAAGGTCAAGGGTGTTCCCATCAGAGTGAGTAGAAGCCTGTACCCATTGCTTTAAAGCGGGGGTCCACCTATCTATCATTTTTTTTTTTTTGGAGTTCATTCAAAAACTTTTCTTCTCATCATTATCTACTCACATGTTCTGTGTAATAAGTCCGCCTGTGTCCGATTTCGTTGTAAAGAATAACTTATAAAATTCACTGAAGGCGGTTTCCATCTTCATTGTGGGCATTTGAAGCCAACAAGCATGTATTTCCTGGATGCAGTGAATGCTGTGCTCCCAGCATTCACCGAGATGTTGTGATGATGCTGTTGCACAATGCATGCTGGGAAGCCTGAGACTAGCTCCCAGGGGACTGTGGGAGGTCTGGGAGAGGCTAGAAACACGCCTACTCCCATGGGAGGAAAACCAGGAAGTGCTAAGAAGATTAGAAAAAAAAAAAAAGGTAATTACGGCGATTTAAATTTTTTTACACAGCATGTCAGCATCTAGGCAAGGAAGAGAATGCATAGAGATAATGTTCAAAATTTGGGTGGAACCCCGCTTTAAGGTCAAATGAATAGGTTAGACTAAGAAGTTTAGAAGTAGCAGGAGTGTTTGTATTAGCAGGGATGTTGAAATCACTGAGAAGGATTGTGGGAATTTCCGAAGAGAGAAAGTAGGGTAGCTAGGCAGAAAACTCATCAAGGAAAGTCGATAATGGTCCAGGGGGGCGGTAGATCACAGCAATTCTTAGTGTATGAAGGTGTCCTTTTATTGAAAAATGCTGTAATCTGTGAGACGGTATTTGGGAGGTTTGGTCTCTTCCTTTAGGTGTGATAGGGCAGGATTGAATGCTAATTAGGATGTATTCAATTCCACACACCATCAGACCTGTCAAGGAAGGTACATCATTTGCAGAGTCTGAAAGACTACAGAGGGGAGTGTTATAGACAGTTACATGACACAAAGCCACAACTAAACCCAGAATATCAGGGGATCTGCAGACAACAGAGCACCATGGTACAGAGGGATGATTTATGCTGGAATTGATCATTCCATTCCGTTCTAGTGAATAGAAAGTTGGAGTTTAGCTTTAAATTCTCCCCCATATTTTTCTATTTTGTATTCTGTATGCCAAAAAAGGAAAATACAGTTTACAGCCTTTATGTGTCATTGGTTTTACTGTACTTACATGCACAGTGCTCCCCTCTAAGTATGCTTTGTTGTACAGGGCTGAAGTAATTCCTTTTAAAGATGATAGATGATTTATGGATCCCCCCTTCCCCCCTCCTTCTAATGAATGACATTACAAACAAACTCTTTTGACAAGGCGCGCCAGTTTCAACGCTTCGTTATTCCTCTATTTTCAGGAGGCAGGGTCCTTCTTCAGGTGTTCATGTCACTAGATGCGTGTGGATAATTCCAATAGGCTGCCCAGTGGAAGGGTCCCCTCATGATTCGGAAGAGGAGGCTGCAACAATAACTTTAGTGGCAGGGGGCTGTTGGGGACCGGCCAGCACAGGCACATGGGCATCTCTGCATAAGCAGTCCTCAACACCTAGAAACAGTGCCAGGGAGGAACCCAGATGCCCAGCTTAGGTGTGTTTATCTTGTTTCACATGGTAGTAAAAATAAGACGTGCAAAATGAGTTGGAGAGGGGTTTAGATATTTCCCCAGACATAAGCTTTAAATCAAATGCTGCAAATTTAGTTAAAAGAGAAGTGCAGGATTAAAAAAAAATAAGCGCACATACTCACCTATGTGAATGTAGCATGTGTCCAATGTTGCACCTGTCCCCCTCCACCCCTAAAACTGAGAATTGAGCAAAGACCACTGTCTCTCACTTCTCAGTCTTCAATGAGCAGAGAGCTGGTGACTATCAGTCACCAACTCTCTGCTCTACCCCACCAGCAATGGAGCGCTAAGCTGTGGTGAGGGTGGAAATCTCTGGCTGAGACTCTCGGCTGCACTATGAGAGGCTGAGCCAGCTGTCGGTCAGGCATCTGGGTGGAGCCTGACATTAAAGTCGGGATTGCTGCAGAGTCAGGATTGGTTGAGTGCCGTCAGCCGACTGTCAGGTGAAAATGGGTCAAAGTAGAGCAGAACAAAGTGCATTCCTTTGACCCACAGGAGAAGTAGGGCCTAGAGTGCATTGACCCTACTTCTTCTTTAATTTCCAGTGCTTTTCATTTAGTTAATGACACTATGGGGGTTATTTACAAGAGGCAAATCCACTTTGCACTACAAGTGCAAAGTGCACTTGAAATTGCACTGAAAGTGCACTTGGAAGTGCAGTCGCTGTAAATCTGAGGGGTAGATCTGAAATGAGGGGAAGCTCTGCTGATTTTATTATCCAATCATGTGCAAGCTAAAATGCTGTTTTTTATTTTCCTTGCATGACCCCCTCGGATCTACGGTGACTGCACTTCCAAGTGCACTTTCAGTGCAATTTCAAGTGCACTTTGCACTTGTAGTGCAAAGTGGATTTTAGTAAATAATCCCCCATGTCACTTTCTTTAACAAAATAGACATCTTAAAGTCTATTTCACAGCCATGTCAATAGACATCTTAAAGCAATTTCACAGCCATCTTGCAAAACAGTGGCAAGGGACAATTTAATCAGTGATTCTTCAAAAAGAGCGCAAATGTTGCATGCCCATAAACTTTTTCAAAGACAGAACATCACAAAGCTTAATTATATTGCTTTTTTAATGCTTAATTGTCTTAGTTGTTAACCTGTCTTCAAATGGGAGCATGAAAAGCAGATTTTACAATGATAAACAGGGCAGATAATTTGCTGAACTCTGTGAGGCTCTAGCACAATAGCAAGAAAATTGCTGTTTCAAGTGGAGTTGTGTGTTTTTAACTGTTTTTTTCTGTTTCGGCTTAAAATAGATTTAAATCCAAATCACTAAAATCTCATAAGCTTTAACATAATAAATGAGTACTTTCAAAAGTAATTTTCAATATCTTAAAATTTGCAGACTTTAATGAAATGATACTTGATGACACTGCGTTTCCTGTTATAGGGTGACAATGCTTTTTAGGGCCAGGTAGTGATGTGAGAAGTTCTACTGTATGTGTTCTGAAAAGTGCATGTAATTTTTGGCACTATATAAAATAAATGATATTCATATGATCAAAATTGTTTGCATAATCCATAAATAGATCATGTATTTGGGGAGTGTGCAAGCATACAGTACATGTGTACACTCTCAGCAAATGACCTAAGGATCTGCATTGTCTCAACAGTCAATGTGTTTTTCTAGCTACAGTACTTATGTTTTTAATGCAATAAAGTAAGTTTTTTTTTTTTTTTTCTTTTTATCAAAGCCTACCAGGAATTCAGTCTAATGACATTACTACATTACATAGGCACACATACACATATGGCCCCTTTAGGAACCACACAGCACAGGCTTTACAGCTATATTGACTCTTTACTCATTGCAGAGAGCCCTGTGGGAGGGAGCAGAGAGACTATAGGATTGTGATTAGCTGCATTGGTAGCCAGGTAGGGATCTGCCCACAGGACAGAAGGGGAGGGTACAGACTGAGCCAGGGAAGAAATTAAAAGGAAAACAAGGCTATGGTGGAGACATGAGACCCACAGGGAGACCTGAAAGGAGAGTTTAGGCTAGACAGGGGTGCCCCAGTGTGCTATGCTACCTTTCTTCAAACCTCCAGAAGACAAGCCAGTGGTTCAGAGGTGGCTAGAGACAGGGTGACCTGCATTGGAGCTATCGTCACCCAGTCTGAGGAGCTTGTATCTATCACCATCTGGTCTGTTGAGGCAATTTTTGGACCACAGACTGCTGTCAGGAAGACACCTGACAGGCATCAAATGGGAGAGAGGCTTTTGTCTACCTTTGTGTGTAGTGCACCTAATGATTTCTACAGGACCTTGCCGCTGCCAAAGGAACCCTTTTTAAAGGAGTCCTTCTAATCCCTACACTTCTAGTCATCCTAGTAAACTTTATGATAATTTCTCCTTTAGATTACCAAAAAGGTAATTTGAAGGTCAAGTGCTCACATGCAGGGGTTAGATAGGGCTTAAGCATTCGAGATAGACCACATTAGAGATAGACCACTTGTTTCTATAAGATCTGCTTAATCAGTGTTCACATTTTAGGACTAATGCCAACCTAAATAAAACACTTTTTATCACTACTAGTGATGAGCCAAAAGGTACCTGGGCTCAGGAAGGAGTGTTCGGCATACTTTCCTGAAGTTCAGAGGCTGAATCCATATTAAATTAAAAACCCATGATAAAATAAAATGAAAAAATTAAAAGTACCTCCATCTCCCTGAACACACATATGAAAGCAAAATGTATATGTAAAGGGCACACATATACAAATACACTACACGGTATATATCATAGCGTACAGCAGAATGAGAGCAAGAATTCTGGGTCCCTCATTTATAGTTAACTCTAAACTGATGATCTGTGAAGATATTTAAAGTGACACCTATTCATAATTTTGAGTACTGTAATTATTTTGCCATTTTGCAGGTGCACATAGTTTTCAGATCTTGAAATAGCTTACATCTTTTTACGCGACAATATCCCATCTTTAATTGTATACCAAAAATTAGGAATACATTGAGTTTTGTGAACTAAAGTTCATTTTAGTGTATTTTCCCAAAATATATATCTGATAAACAATTGCACAGATATCAAATGGCATGGAAAATGCCAACTACCAACTTTTAATTCTGAAGGATCTCTGCAATCAGAAAATATATCATGTTCAGGGTGTGGAACATGGGAATGATACCAGCTAATTGGCATAGTGCAAATATGTTTCCAATATGCAAAAAGGGTCTAGATGTATACAAGGCATTGCAGACCTAACATCAACAGTTTTTAAAATTTTTGAGATAATGCTAAGGGATGCCATTGAAGAATTTGTTGAGGAACATGGTATTATTAGTAACAATCAATATGGATTTCTGAAAGACCAGTCTTGAAAAAACAACCTGTCAACATTCTACGAGGAAGTGAGCAGTAGTTTCGATAAAGGAAGGGCAGTACTCATAATGCTTGGGGTAGAGAGTTCCAGAGGATGAGAGGGGCTATAGAGAAACCCTGGACACAGGCACGGCAGGAAGTTACAGATGAGCTAGAGAGCAGGAGGTATTGGGTGGAGCACAGAAGTTGGTTTACTTGATATTTTGAGATATGGTTGGTGATGTAACTTGGTGCAACTTTGGCTAGTTGTGGATGGCTTTGTAAATTGTTGTTAATATTTAGAATTTTATTTGTTGGGTAACCAGAAGCTCGTAGAGGGATTGCGGGGGAGAGGTGTCCAACCCTGAGCGGTTGGTAAGGTGAATCTGCAGCATCACTTATAATAAATGGAAGGGGTAATAGCCTGTGTAGAGGTAGTCAAGAGGGTTGGAAGCCAGATCCCCAGTCAGTCAGGCGACCAAAAAAAGGAACGTATTGGACTATTCCGGTACAATAATAGTGGGTAATAGTATAGAGCCTATAACGACGGTAATAAAAATTATTGTTGTTATTGATGCAGAGAACAAAAAATAGTAATAAAATAAAACATAATAAAAGTACAAGTATATCACCAGTGGGATCATTGGTATACAGTACAACACAAAATCTCAGATATCATATTCCTCGACTAGTTTCGTGGACATAAACCGCTTCATCAGGAGGGAATCTAGAGAGGATTTATTCTGACTAAACAGTCTGAACCTAACAAATAGAAAATATACAATGGAGTTTAGCAAAATACATAATGAATACAGTTATATTCCAGCATCAACATTCACAAACGGGTAATGCAAAATTGTGGGGGGAACAGGGGCGAATCTGCTTACCCAGGTCCCAACAGACCCCAGGCGCGCGGTCCAACCGCCCGAAAATGATCTCCCACGGCGACCTGGGGGAGCTAACAAAATGACGGGGGTCATAAGCATGAGATGTATATTATAAAGTAGTAAGGTAACCTGGGTTACCGCACACGGGAAGTGAAACATAGAATGATGAGGGTAATAATGGAAAAATCGTGATGACAAGGGGGGCGATTAGTGAAGGATGTGAAAGATGACATAAAGTTAACGTGCAGTGTGCAAAGAGTAAAAAGGGATTGGGTATGGTGACCAATGAAGAGAGAAAAAAGAGTAATAAAAAACAGAAGGCATAATGGTGTTGTGTGGTGTAAAGGTGAGAAGGTGAAGGTGAGGGAATTGGGACAGGGGAAGGAGGAGGAGAAAAGGGGGGGGGGGAGACAAAGGGAAAGGGAGGAGGAAGGTGAGGGAAAAATAGGGAATGCCGGGGGGTGGGGAGAAGGGAAGGGGGGGAATGGAAGGGGAGGAACAGGGAAAAATAGGGGGGGGGGGGGGGGGGGAGGGGAGAGTATGGACGGGAGGGAGAAAGGGGAAAAGGAAGGGGGGAGGGGAGGGAAGGACAGAAGGAGGATGTGACAGTGTAAACTGGGGTGGACGAGGGGTAAAGGTACCTGATACTAGTATAAGCACGGATAAGTTCCCAGGGGAGGCACCCTGCCGGGGCAGATGCCATCATAAGGTAGATAGAAAGATAATGAGGGCTGTAAGCGATGGGCGAACACAAGCCAAAACATGTTCAGCTCAGCCTAGGGCAACTACAAAGGGAAAACAGTGTGTTAGATATAACAATGCTACTGCCCAGGGGTACGGGACTTGAGTGAAGAGATAATTGGGTACTAACCTCAAACTTGCGCTAGGCTGATTAGGGTACAGAGACCTGGGGGTCAAGGACCGACCGTAAGGCTAACAGGCATAGCCTGCCATTTGTAGCTCCCGACCCTGCGACGCTGCGCCGCGCTCCGGTGGGATGCCGGCGCATGACGTCACAGGGTCAAAGGTTCCACATGGCGCGCGCGTGAAGAGGTCGCGCGCGCACCGGCCAGCTGGCCACGGGAACAGCGACCCCACCAAGACCGGTGCAAGAGGAGGGGGCGGTCCCATGTCCGAGACCCATCCCTCCACCCAGGACCTCACCAGGCCGTCGCAGGAAAATACAGGAGGCGGGGCCCGCGCCGGCGCCTTAGCTGGGACCAGGACCGGGAAAGCAGAGTCCCAATACAATTCATTATGTATTTTGCTAAACTCCATTGTATATTTTCTATTTGTTAGGTTCAGACTGTTTAGTCAGAATAAATCATCTCTAGATTCCCTCCTGATGAAGCGGTTTATGTCCGCGAAACTAGTCGAGGAATATGATATCTGAGATTTTGTGTTGTACTGTATACCAATGATCCCACTGGTGATATACTTGTACTTTTATTATGTTTTATTTTATTACTATTTTTTGTTCTCTGCATCAATAAAAACAATAATTTTTATTACCGTCGTTATACGCTCTATACTATTACCCACTATTATTGTTCCGGAATAGTCCAATATGTTCCTTTTTTTGGTCACCTGACTGGGGATCTGGCTTCCAACCCTCTTGATTATTGATTTCTGGATGATGGTACATTTATATTATTGCTACCTTAATATTTCTTCATAGAGGCCACTCAACTATTTGTATACATTGGGTGGATAACACACCCGGCACCATGTCGAGTGGGATGCTTGGGTGGGCTGTTTTAGTGGATGGGTCATCTTTGCCCTCCACCCTGCAGACCCCAGTTATCCCACCCTTCATTTTTAACTCACCCCCACTGACACATACAATTTGTGTCTTTTGGGGGGGCCTCTCTTTACATGTATTTTTATCCCTTTATATTACCACTATGGCTAATTAACAGCCCCGATTTAACCCTCCGAGACGGATACCCATTAGGTTGGCCAGACACTTTTACCTTGGCTACCCGCCCCTTTATCCACATGCTTTTACCCAATCATGTGGTTCTGTCCTTGGCCCTCCTTAACTTATATGCAATGTATGCAATTAGTTGTCTATGGGTTTTTGTCTCGGTGGGGCCATTGCACCGGTCTCTAGGGTATTTATCAATCCCTAGTTCACCTATTTAAGGTTTCCAAGGTTTTTCAATTATTCAATTAATCTTTTTTATGCTTGATCAACCTCCTAATTACTGTCCTTTTTACTTTCTGTATTGGGACTCTGCTTTCCCGGTCCTGGTCCCAGCTAAGGCGCCGGCGCGGGCCCCGCCTCCTGTGTTTTCCCGTGACGGCCTGGTGAGGTCCCGGGTGGAGGGATGGGTCTCGGACATGGGACCGCCCCCTCCTCTTGCACCGGTCTTGGTGGGGACGCTGTTCCCGTGGCCATATGGCCGGTGCGCATGCGTGCGCGCGCGACCTCTTCGCGCAAGCGCCATGTGGAACCTTTGACCCTGTGACGTCATGCGCCGGCGTCCCACCGGAGCGCGGCACAGCGTCGCAGGGTCGGGAGCTACAAATGGCAGGCTATGCCTGTTAGCCTGACAGTTGGTCCTTGACCCCCAGGTCTCTGTACCCTAATCAGCCTAGCGCAAGTTTGAGGTTAGTACCCAATTATCTCTTCACTCAAGTCCTGTACCCCTGGGCAGTAGCATTGTTATATCTAACACACTGGTTTTCCCTTTGTAGTTGCCCTAGGCTGAGGTGAACATGTTTTGGCCAGTGTTCGCCCATCGCTTACAGCCCTCATTATCTTTCTATCTACCTTATGATGGCATCTGCCCCGGCAGGGTGCCTCCCCTGGGAACTTATCCATGCTTATACTAGTATCAGGTACCTTTACCCCTCGTCCACCCCAGTTTACACTGTCACATCCTCCTTCTGTCCTTCTCTCCCCTCCCCCCTTCCTCTTCCCCTTTCTCCCTCCCCTCCCTCCTCTCCCCTCCCCCCCCTATTTTCCCCTGTTCCTCCCCTTCCCTTCTCCCCCCCCGGCATTCCCTATCTTTCCCTCACCTTCCTCCTCCCTTTTCCCTTTGTCTCCCCTCCCCCCCCCTTTTCTCCTCCTCCTTCCCCTGTCCCAATTCCCAATTTGCCTTCTGTTTTTTATTACTCTTTTCTCTCTTCATTGGTCACCATACCCAATCCCTTTTTACTCTTTGCACACTGCACGTTAACTTTATGTCATCTTTCACATCCTTCACTAATCATCCCCCTGGTCATCACGATTTTTCCATTATTACCCTCATCATTCTATGTTTCACTTCCCGTGTGCGGTAACCCAGGTTACCTTACTACTTTATAATATACATCTCATGCTTATGACCCCCGTCATTTTGTTAGCTCCCCCAGGTCGACGTGGGAGATCATTTTCGGGCGGTTGGACCGCGCGCCTGGGGTCTGTTGGGACCTGGGTAAGCAGATTCGCCCCTGTTCCCCCCACAATTTTGCATTACCCTTTTGTGAATGTTGATGCTGGAATATAATTGTATTCATTATGTATTTTGCTAAACTCCATTGTATATTTTCTATTTGTTAGGTTCAGACTGTTTAGTCAGAATAAATCATCTCTAGATTCCCTCCTGATGAAGCGGTTTATGTCCACGAAACTAGTCGAGGAATATGATATCGGAGATTTTGTGTTGTACTGTATACCAATGATCCCACTGGTGATATACTTGTACTTTTATTATGTTTTATTCTATTACTATTTTTTGTTCTCTGCATCAATAAAAACAATTTTTATTACCGTCGTTATACGCTCTATACTAATACCCACTATTATTGTACCGGAATAGTCCAATATGTTCCTTTTTTTGGTCGCCTGACTGGGGATCTGGCTTCCAACCCTATTGATTATTGATTTCTGGATGATGGTACATTTATATTATTGCTATCTTAATATTTCTTCATAGAGGCCACTCAACTATCTGTGTAGAGGTAGGTCAGTGAGGAGGGAGTAGCAGTAGTGGAGGCAAAAGATAACAAGTGAGTGAATTAGTAGCTTGGTGGTGTCATTGGCTAAAAAGTGGAGTATTCTGAACATTTTACCAAGGTGATAGTCAGTGATATTTGTACAGTGATTAGATATGGGGCTGAAAGGAGTCCAGGATTACACCTAGCACTGTGGTATGATAGGATGTAGGGATAGTTGTGCTATCATGTTATCTGTGTTCATTGAGTTTCTTCTAAGCCATAAAGCAAGGTCCATAAAGACATGGATGAGCGCGTTTGGGGTGGAGGAACTGACTGACCTCAACCCCATAGAAAACTTTTGGGATAAATTAGAGCGAAGATTGCGAGCCAGACCTTCTCGTCCACATCAGTGCCTGACCTCACAAATGTGCTTCTGGAAGAATGGTCAAACATTCCCATAGACACACTCCTAAACCTTGTGGACAGCCTTCCCAGAAGAGTTGAAGTTGTTATAGCTGCAAAGAGTGGGCCAACATAATATTGAACCCTATGGACTAAGACTGTGATGCCATTAAAGTTAAGGTCCGTGTAAAGGCAGGTGTCCCAATACTTTTGGTTTTAAATATATATGTAAATAAAATGGTTAAATCAGCGCAAAGAATGTACTAAACAAAATTACTAATGCAGCTAGCACAAAAAGATCATCACATAATCCCTCTAGAGTATTGTAAAATAAGGTGCAGCGGAAAAAACAGTTAATAAAAAACAGTCCAGGCAAAAGTCCAAAAAAAGAGATGAAGAGGACTAAAGATCCCAGCAGACACCAAGAGATTTCCACGTGACAGGCACAGTTCAGGAAACAATGGTGACAGGCCCTCCACCTCCAAAGCACTCGCTTCGCTCACCTCTATTAATGGACCACTGAACTGAGAGACCTTTCACACTGTGCCGCCTAGGGGGTCAGCGGTAAAGCGCTTTACCGTCGTTTAAGCGGGGCGCTATTCGGCCGCTAGTGAGGCAGTTTTAACCACCCACTAGCAACCACAAAGGGGTTAAATCCACCCGCAAAATGCCCCCGCAGCGGCCTTTTGCTGGTGGTATAGCAGCACTGCCCCACTGATTTCAATGGGGAAGAGCGGTGAGTTCACCGCTTCTTCACAGCTCCAAAGAAGCTGCTGGCAGGACTTTTTCTGACGCCCTGCCAGCACACCACTCCAGTGTGAAAGCCCTCGGGCTTTCACACTGGAGTGAATGGAGCAGCTGTTTTAGGGCGGTTTGCAGGCGCTATTTTTAACGCTATAGTGCCTGCAAAACGCCCCAGTGTGATAGGGGTCTAACAAATGGTCAAATGCACAGGTCCCAAATCAGGGTTAAGAATCCGGATATAACCAGGAACTCCACCTCAATTCTCCCAAGGCATGAAATAGGACAAGAAAGGATCGAAGTACTCTCTGTCTACTTATAAAAACAGCTTTATTAAAGCTTAAAAAATATCACTCACAAACATCCTCATGATATGCACATGTAGAGATCAACACGACGGTGTGTGAGAAGCAGGTCAGCAGCAGGTGACATCAGCGTGTGGCATCTCCCCAGTATGCGTCAGCAGGGCGGAAATATATATATATATATATATATATATATATATATATATATATATATATATATATATATATATATATATATATATATATATATATATATATATATATATATATATATATATATATATATATATATATATATAGTATATTTATTTTTCTTATTTTAGCTGTTGTTACATAGCACAAGTTATCAGGATTATAAAGTGGCTTTTTAATTGCAAACGCTGTCCCTGCTAAAGGATAGTTGCTGGACAAAGTTCAAGTTTTTAGATCAGATATATCAGTATGTTTGAAGATTTTGTGCTGTAGAGCTTAAATGTTGCTGTAAACTCCTTATTCCGGAATGAAGAATGTATACTGTATATACTGTGCATTTCTATCTGTGTTTTTTTTATCTGTATCTATCTGATTTGTTGCATTTTTGTAACTATATAAATTGCTGTCTCATCCCCAGAATATTATCACTATAATAGGGCGTACACACGGTCGGACTTTGTTCGGACATTCCGACAACAAAATCCTAGGATTTTTTCTGACGGATGTTGGCTCAAACTTGTCTTGCATACACACGGTCACACAAAGTTGTCGGAAAATCCGATCGTTCTGAACGCGGTGACGTAAAACACGTACGTCGGGACTATAAACGGGGCAGTGGCCAATAGCTTTCATCTCTTTATTTATTCTGAGCATGCGTGGCACTTTGTCCGTCGGATTTGTGTACACACGATCGGAATTTCCGACAACGGATTTTGTTGTCGGAAAATTTTATCTCCTGCTCTTCAACTTTGTGTGTCGGAAAATCCGATGGAAAATGTCCGATGGAGCCCACACACGGTCGGAATTTCCGACAACACGCTCCGATCGGACATTTTCCATCGTAAAATCCGACCGTGTGTACGGGGCATCACAGTATATAATAAATGTGCTAACTATCAGCAAATCAAGTAGTGGAATCAAAAAAATGTGTACACTTCATATTGCAGCCAAGGATGCTGTGAATGTTTGTATATACAAGAAAGAACATGATGGGCATTAAGTATTTATGAAACTGAATATTTTGCTGCTCTTCCTTATCACAGGAATTTGTTTTACAGACAGATGACTCAAGGGTTAACAATGCAATTCCCCAAAATATCATCAGGGCCTATTCTGTAATGTAAGGTGAAAGCTGCAGTAACCCTCAGCAACCATTAAGAATTTAGCTTTGACAGATTGGTCACTATGGTTTACCATTAACATTGCTCTTGCACTCCCTTATGAAATAACCCAGAGTGACCTAGCTTAATGCACACATATCTCTGTGAAACTTGTCTTAGTTGTATTATAATACTCATTTAACTCTGTGCTTCCTAGATCCAAACCGAAAAAGAACTGAAACAATCTCTGTGTTTTTCTGTAATCATCACTTGTTCCGCTAGATACTCCACCAGCTGATAGTGTAATCAATCTCACTTCTAAATCAATAAGATGTAATGCCAAACATATGACTAGCTATGATAGTGAGTGACAGGGACCATTGCCATTTATATTACAACCTGAACCATGTTGTTCAGGACCCCACGAGCAGCAATGGTCGCCAAGGAGAGTCTTGACGCATTAACCTCCCTTGCATCAGCTAGTGGTCCATCTTGCCAATGCTGCAGGTGCTTGGCTATCTAATTTTCAACCCTTTGATTATGAAAGTGTGCCTTCTGATCCTCTCCATTAATCAACGCGCTTTAATGCCAGCTATGCAAATGCTTGGTCTTCCAGTTCTCGTCTTTCTAAGCCAAACAGGCTTAATGCCAGCATGCAAAATGCCAGTGCTTCTAATCTTCTCCAGCATTAATCAGCAGACTTTATGGTAACCCTGTAAATGCCTTGTCTTCCCTCTTTAGCCTTTTGCAAGGATCCAACTTGGATTAGTTCAGATTAAATTAATGTCCATTTATCTAAATTTCTCCCCTGCTAGCCAATCAGAGTTAGAGAACTCAATGATCACATTTATTACTCAATTCTATTTTTCTTTCTAAAAGGACAAAATATGTGTGAATGAATCCAATGCATTCTACGTTTATGATGGACCTGGCAAATTTGCAACTAGTGGATATATGCAAGTAATAATGGTAAGCATCAGCAATTTTTTAAGCTTGATCTGCAGCTTTTTGTAAACATTTTTTTTTACTAAAATAAAAAGTGATACCCCTTACCTTTACTAGACCAGCATACAAGGCATATCGATTAGTATTGTCAGTTGTAAAAATGCTAAGACACCATGCATACCCAGTACCGGGACATGGTCATCTAGTGCCCAGGCAAAGATGCCAAATGCTGCCCCCCCCAGGTGGAGTAGTAGATGGGTGTGGGGTTAATAGCGATATACACACAGCACATCTCACCAAAACATATGTAAAATATGAGTTTAATAGCAGTACACATTCTATCCCACAGTTAGGATAGGAGAATGTAGCTAACAGTGATGTAGAAAGAAATGTCCCAGCATTGGTGGTGTCACTGGAAGGAAAAATGTCCTTGTGTCCGTAGTGTCACTGGAAGGAAAAATAACCCTGTGTCTGTTGTGTGACTGGAAAAAAAAAAAAAGCCCTGTGTATCTGGTGTCACTGGAAGAAAAAAATGTCCCTGAGTCTGTGGTGTCACTGGAAGGAAAATTGTACCTGTGTTTGTTGTGTCACTAGAAGGAAACATGTTCCTGTGTTTGTGGAGTCACTAGAAAAAAAACAAACATGTCTCTGTGTCTGTGGTGTCATTGGAAGGAAAAATGCACCTACATCGGTGGTGTGAGTCTAAGGAGGACTGATTTGGTGGGGGTTTCATGGGGTGCATTTGCTTAGGGAGCCCTGTTGTGGCTCTGAGGGAGTAAGGCTTCATTCACACGTGCGGCCAAAGGTCAGAAAAAACAGGCGTTGGATTCACATTTTTACCACCTCCTGACTGTCCGCCTCAACACTAACATACTGCTGCTCATGGCAGTACACATCCTGTGGCAAAACTTAAACAGCATGTCATTTTTGGTAAGTGTTGAAGCTGTTGAACATATGATTAATGCAACCCTAAGGGGCCGCTTCGCAACCATGTGCAAAACGCACAGTAGTATGGCAATAATAGGGTCAAATCATGCCTGCCAAACACTTTTGAAAAGCAACCCTAGCGTGGATCACTTTGGAAGTCCCTACTGCACTTGTGAATGAGCCTGTAGCTCTGTGGCTAACTTTTGTGTGCTTTTAGTCAGCCTAAAAGCCAGGTTTCTTGTAACATATTAGCAGCTACATACAGATATCAAGAAGATTTATACTATGGGCCAATTCAGAGAGTTGTTTTAGATATTTGTAATTGAAATTAAAGGAGAAGTGTTGGATATTAAAAAATAAACATACGGGGGCAGGAGGCGGAGCCTAGCGGAGCAGACATGCATTGTTAGAGCTCCACACCGCTGAGGAGAGAAGAGAAGGACAAAGCGGAGCCTGCAGGCTCAAAAGGTATCCATTTGAACCTTTTTGCCCCAGGGAACAAACTGTGAAAGTTTGGGCAGGAAATATGGTACTGGGAGGAAACCGTGGCAGAAATAAAAATCACCTCACAAAGAGCTCACAGGCACTCACTGCAGCTGAAGCAGCTCCAGTCACCTCACAAGATACAGCATCAGGGCGCTCTCACAGACAGAAAATATCACAGCAAGACTCTCCATTTGAGTCAGATACAGAACAAATCCTCTCACAAACTTCTCCACAAGCCTCCTCAGTATCCCCAGTAATATTATTACAATTTGAAAAGATGCTTCATAAGGCTTTAAAACAAACCTCAGACCAAATAACAAAAAGCCTAACCAAAGAAATAAGAGAGCTGGGAAACCGCACCGCAGCCTTAGAAATAAAAATGGATGAAATTGAAATTACAACCCAAGAAAATATAACAGAATTGGAAAAATTAAAAGAAGAGAATTTAATACTTCAAACTGAGCTCGAAGATTACGAAAATAGAGCCAGACGTTCAAACTTGCGCATAAGGGGAATACCTGAAACTGTGACAGACCTGCAATCTACTATTACTGCTCTATTACAAGAACTAAAGCCAGATATCCCTATTGAACGTTTAGAACTGGACAGAGTACACAGAGCCCTCACAGCCAAAAAGAAAGATGGACCCCCACGTGATATAATCACAAAATTTCATTATTACAGAACGAAAGAACAAATACTAATTGCTGCAAGAGAAAAAAAAGGAACTTAATTTTCAAGGACACAATTATCACATTTTTGCTGACCTATCCCAACTTACTATTACTAAAAGACGATCCATGAAACCCCAACTAATGGAACTGCAACGCCACAACATTATGTATCAATGGGGCTTCCCCCTTTTCAGTCAGATTTAACTACCAAGGTACAATTTACAGAAGCAGATCAGCAGATGAACTACAACAAACCCTTTTAAAATTAAATCTGACAGAACCCACAAGCAGCAGCACTCCCACACGCAGAAGAATGGCGTCATCTTCACCTTCAGGCAGCACCCAGAAAATTTCAGAACAAAATGGGAATCATCGGGGGGCGTGGCCGGACGTGATACAGGGAGGACGTGTGAATGCTGTGCTCCGTCCAGGCATATTACATCCATTGCCATCCCTGCCTTATTTTCCCTGGGATAAAGCTCATCCACCGCTGAGACCGACCCCAACCTTCCCCGCTACAGATCCGGCTGGATCTTGCCTGAAACCCGGCACCTCTTTAGGCCTCCTGACTGCCCTGGCCTACCAACTACCGCCGCCATATTGAGGCCTACGGCCTGCCCGGAGCCTGACGCTCACCTGTGCTGCGGAGCGGGGGACGATCGGGTCCTTCTCTTGGGACTTTCCGACCGGGACAACCGAACCACCACAGCGAGGAGACGGATACCGGCAACGTAAGAGAGAACCGAGCGGGACCCTCCCTCTCCATCCCGGGTCCTCCCGCAGTCTGACGCCACTCCTGGGCCTATCCACCGGCCATCCTGGACTCTGTGAGTACCTGGGCTGCTGCCCGAGCCTTCTCCTGTCCCTGCTCTGCAGTATCTGGCCCCAAAGTTCCCGTTTTTTGAGCTTTTAGAGCCCCGGTCCGGGCCCGAGGGGGGACCCCCCCCCGGCCGGTCTCAGCCTTCAGGACAGGCCACGGCTTCGGCCTAGTCCTGGAGGTCGGCGGCCATCTTGGTGCTCCTAGTACCCCCACAGCACATTTCCTGCAATTGAATCACCTATTGACTGCCTGTAGACACTATATCCTGCCTCACACCTGCGAACCTTACAGCTGCCACCTCAACTCCCCCTGATTCTTAATGTGACCACCTCCAGACCGGCGTGCAGGGAAGCAGACATGTAAGAGGAGTCCTTTGATCCCCGTCTCTTTAAGAGATGCTCCTACAAAGCTAACAGTCCCCCATTAATCGCAGGAGCAATATCATATCATAACAAGACATCAGACCCTCCCAAACACTGCATGGGGAAGATTGGTTTCCAGAAGGCAATATACAGAGGTTTTATCCCACCGCCATCGTCGCAGACCCCTATTATCATGGAGCGCTTCTTATATAAACAGAGATCCCCAACCTCCAGTGAACCACCGAGATCCTCGGACACTGCTGACCCACACTTTCTGCCGGAAGGCATGACCCAAGATGATAACAGATCTCAATCCTCCATGCATTCTCTTCCACCCGATCAACCCGTGGATGTGGTGACAGTAGCTGTTCTAGACACAAAGTTGAACTCATTACTACACGAATTAACCCGCAGCATCACTAAAGAAGTGAGCAAAATAGCACATGAGTTACGGGGTGAAATCGACCAATTAGGTGAACGCACCAACACACTGGAGAACAAATTTGATGAACTGACCCAATATGTACATGTTCTCGAAGAGGACAATTCCAACCTGAAACATACAGTCTCCCTACTTCAACTCCAACAGGAAGACCTGGAAAATCGTGAAAGACGCCAGAATCTGAGGATAAGGGGAGTCCCTGAGACGGTGAGTGACAAGGAAATACGTCCCTACCTTCTAGGCCTATTTGTCACTTTAGCCCCACATATACCGGACATAGACTGGCGTATGGACAGGGCGCATAGATCTCTGGCTCCAAAACCTCCTCCTACTGCCAACCCCAGAGATATTATTGTCTGCTTCCACTTCTACGAGAGCAAAGAGGCCCTCACACTTGCAACGCGTAACAAGTCACGGATTGACTATAAACAACACAAAATCCAGATATTTAACGATCTGTCTCCAATCACTCTGGCCAAAAGACGCAGTTTCCGTCCTGTCACTACCCACCTACAAAACCATCAAGTTCCCTACCGCTGGGGATTCCCCTTCCGTCTAACCGTTTCCAAAGATGGTGTTCAACATTCCTTGAGAGATCTTTACGAAAGTGAAGCCTTTATCCGTAACCTAGGTCTTCCCCCACTGCCCGAAGAAGACTCTATACCCCAAGCTCCAAGCCTCAGACCACTTACCACACCAGCCAAAATTTGGACCCCAGTCCAACGAAGATCCCAGAAGAACTCTTCTACCCCACAACGAGACAATCGTCACAGATATCCAACCTGATGTGACTTATTATTTTTCTGTTTCCTACTTTCTTTTTTCTCAATATTTTTGCTCTTTTTTCCATGGCCAGGAAATATTTACCATGGATATCCCAGTGACCTCATAGTGCTTAGGTCACCTTGTTTGAGAGGTCACACCTCTTATTGATATCTACCTCTATGTCACATACCAGTTTGTCTTAAGATTTATCTACATGTTTATAGTACCATGCCAAACACCCTTGCTTCTCCTGTCTGTTTGTTCTTTTTTGGTTTTACAAAAAACAGAGACGGGGATCTACACACCTCCCCTCCTCCTCTAATAATCCCTGCAGGCTAACATGCCCCCCCTCATGACCCAAGGCTTCTGCCTGGGCAGCCTGAAATTTTTCCTCAGGCTTTTCAAAAATTATTTTTTCTTTTTTACTTTAACATTTTTTGTCTTCCAATGCAATTTAGTTCCTAATTTTTTTGTCTCCTTTGGAGTTTCCATATGCAGGTCTTTTTTCTTTTTTTTTCCTTCTGACCTATATATGTTTCTTCAAGGTTGCACTTACATTATTATATCAAATGTAAGAAATGTTTGTTTTCAAATGTTCCTTTTTAAGGATGCTCAGATACATGTTCCCAGTCTTTATACTGCATTAGCTCTCTTTTGTTTAACCGAATATGGCCCTTAAAATCTATTCTTGTAATGTTAAGGGATTAAATTCCATAGGCAAAAGGTGGCAGGCCTTAAAAGAATTTAAATCATCCAAAGCAGTGGTGATTATGGTTCAGGAAACCCATTTCAAGCCCAGTGGCTCCTTCAAGTTCGCCTCTAGACACTTTCCCATAGCATATACTGCCTCTGACCCCTCTGGAAAAGCGGGAGTGGCAATCCTTTTTAAACGCACAAGCCCAATAAAAATACTTTCCTCCTACCTAGACCCTCACGGTAGGTTCATATTTCTGAAGTGTAGTCACCTATCTACCTCTTTTTCCTTAATTAACATTTATGCACCAAATGTAGGACAGATCGGTTTCCTTGAAAAAGTTTTTGAGAAATTACAACCCTTCTCCCAGCCGTTCATGATTATGGGAGGCGACTTCAATGTGTGCATGTCCCCGACCAGGGACAGGAAAACTCTATTTCAAACCGCCTCACAATCTTCCTCTAAGAAATTATCAACATCCTTTCGCAAACTAGTTAGATCCCATAATCTATTTGATTCTTGGAGGATAAAACACCCGACCCAAAAACACTATACATTCTACTCTCATCCCCACAAGTCTTATTCTAGACTAGATTACTTCCTTATTACTGGTCCCCTATTGCCCTATGTAGTATCTTCTGAAATAAATCCTATTACCTGGTCGGATCATGCACCTATTGAACTTGAAGTATTACTGGCGAAGCCTTTTACTAAGACCTGCCACTGGCGCCTTAATGAATCCCTACTTAAAAATCCTTTATCTCAAACTCAATTACAGCAGAAATTAACTGAGTTTTTTCAGCTTAATGATGGCTCTGTCCCGGAGATTTCCACCCTGTGGGAGGCCCATAAAGCCTTTTTTAGAGGTGAATGCATAGCTATAAGCTCACGCCTAAAGAAAGATTCTGTACAACTTAAAGAGGATCTTATTACCCAACTGCAAACAGCGGAAAAAAATCTGCTGGCCTCCCCCACAGTGGAAAAATTGAGAAATGTCATCTCAATCCGAGATCGAATCAAGTCTTTCGATATGAATCAAATTTCCAAATCCATGTTATGGGCTAAGCAAAAATTTTACGACTATGTAAACAAACCACATAGGATGCTAGTGAACAAATTAAAACCTCGGCCCCTTCTATCTATACCCGACTACTTGATGCAATCCGATGGCACCCCCACATACTGTCCGAAAACTATGTCAAAGGTCTTTGATGATTTTTATAAGCAACTTTATAACTGTTCAGGCCCCGATTCACATCCTCAATTCTCGCAATCAGAGTTTGATAAATTTATAAATTTCTTCCCACTACCGAAGATATCTGCTGATCATCTATCCTCTCTTAACGCTCCGATTACTGGAGAGGAAATAGGAGAGGTGATTAAAAATCTTCCAACCCACAAATCTCCGGGCCCTGACAGTCTCCCTTACATCTACTATAAAACCTTTACACATATTTTAACCCCCTATCTACAATCCCTATTCTCCTTTTTTCAGGGATCCATCTCACATTCACAATTCTTACATGCCAATATAACGGTAATCCCTAAACCAGGTAAGGATCCTGCACTACCCGACAACTACCGCCCAATTGCTTTATTAAACTCAGACTACAAAATCTTCAC